>NC_042999.1:164090849-164100849 GCF_006345805.1 Octopus sinensis | reverse complement strand
GTAGGAGGGAATGGTTATTCCACATAAGGCTAATCAATTTCATTATTGTTAATATTATCAGCCTTTCAGCTCTAGATATATTTGTGTAGTGAAGTGTGAAACGTCTTTCTGAATGTCTGTAAGACTGTTTCTTAAGAACTTTTCATTAAACCCTAAAAATGTTTTGCGTTATGTACAAGGCAGGCCGAGTTCAATAAACAAAAAGGTTAAGAAGATACATACCGATCAGACTGCAGATATTACTATTATTGCAGTAATATAGGGAAGAGTTTTGTGCGCTTCCATCTTGGAACGGTTTCTTCATTTCTTTACCACAATAGAAGTAATGGCGGTTTTGCTGTAACTCTAAAGCTATACTTATTTGATATTTTATGATACCTATGGTCAATTTGGAAATGCTTATTTGCATGAGTTAAAATTCTCGTTAATATTGCACTGAACATTAAACCCTCAGAAAGGATTAAAGCATATGGATGCTAGTCTTGAAGCTATTGTCTTTAAATAATTCCAGTGTGATAAGCGATACGGTTAAAGTATCCTTACAGAAAGGTTTATAAATATTAACATCTATGATTTTAAAATTAGTAGGTGGCGGAATTTATATTAACATACTGTAATATTTCGATATTCCTTTCTCTCTCTCCCTGTATATATATATATAATATATATATATAATATATATATATATATAGAGAGAGAGAGAGAGAGAGAGAGAGAGAGATACACACATAAATATATATTATATATATATACGTAAATATGAACATACACATACACACACACATAATGACATGTAAGATCCAAGGATCCAGGTGTAGAAAGTTCGAGCAGTCCGTAGAAGGTATGAAAAAGCAACTTTCAGGAACAATAGTAGTTTATTGGCGTAGAAAGGTGTAAATTTTTCCCATGTCGAAGTTCGATAAGTTGAAAGAAGTTATTTTATAGTTTATGGTTAGCAACTAGGGTTGCTATGTATTTGAATATAAATCCGAATTGAGAGAATAGAGCGGGTCAAATCCCAGCGACATATATTTCCTAGCTAGCAGAACCTCGGAAGTAATAATTTCTGAACGAGGGGGATTCCACTAGCGACTCATCAGGCCGAAGATACCTTAGAAAGTGACATTGTCGCCAAGAGATCCCATTGAAAACGGGTGGTAAGCACGGAGGGAGAGAACAAAAGCGAAAATATATGTTTGAAGAAGTAAGATATGGGAGTGGGAAAATATGTAAAGTTGTTAAGAAAAAGAATAAGAATAAAGAAAAGGAGAGAGAAAGAGTGGGGGAAAATATGGTAGATTGAAGGTCTTTGTAAATAAAAGCCTGGTTTCGATTACTGGACGCGGTGATACGTTGTGTTCTGAGCAAGACACTTAATTTCAAGTTGGTCTAGTTCACCCAGCTGGCAAAATAAATAATCCTGTGACGGACCGGTGTCCAGTCCAGGTGGGGTAGGGGGAGATATATACGCCACAGAATCCGGGAAACCGGCCTTATGAGCCTATGGTTCTTGAAGGACTTTTGATCATATACACACACACATGTATATATATATATATATATATTATATATATATATATATATATATATATATATATATATTATATATATATATATATATATATATATATATATATATAGAGAGAGAGAGAGAGAGAGAGAGAGAGAGATACACACATAAATATATTTATATATATATACGTAAATATGAACATACACATACACACACACATAATGACATGTAAGATCCAAGGATCCAGGTGTAGAAAGTTCGAGCAGTCCGTAGAAGGTATGAAAAAGCAACTTTCAGGAACAATAGTAGTTTATTGGCGTAGAAAGGTGTAAATTTTTCCCATGTCGAAGTTCGATAAGTTGAAAGAAGTTATTTTATAGTTTATGGTTAGCAACTAGGGTTGCTATGTATTTGAATATAAATCCGAATTGAGAGAATAGAGCGGGTCAAATCCCAGCGACATATATTTCCTAGCTAGCAGAACCTCGGAAGTAATAATTTCTGAACGAGGGGGATTCCACTAGCGACTCATCAGGCCGAAGATACCTTAGAAAGTGACATTGTCGCCAAGAGATCCCATCGAAAACGGGTGGTAAGCACGGAGGGAGAGAACAAAAGCGAAAATATATGTTTGAAGAAGTAAGATATGGGAGTGGGAAAATATGTAAAGTTGTTAAGAAAAAGAATAAGAATAAAGAAAAGGAGAGGAGAAAGAGTGGGGGAAAATTATGGTAGATTGAAGGTCTTTGTAAATAAAAGCCTGGTTTCGATTACTGGACGCGGTGATACGTTGTGTTCTGAGCAAGACACTTAATTTCAAGTTGGTCTAGTTCACCCAGCTGGCAAAATAAATAATCCTGTGACGGACCGGTGTCCAGTCCAGGTGGGGTAGGGGGAGATATATACGCCACAGAATCCGGGAAACCGGCCTTATGAGCCTATGGTTCTTGAAGGACTTTTGATCATATACACACACACATGTATATATATATATATATTTATATATATATATATATAGTTAAGTTTGTAAAAGTTTTTAAATCTCATCTCACGAAATTTATCCAGCTATTGTGTATCTAGTACACTCTTCGCCTTGAATGTATGATATATGTATAATATATGGCGTGTACTGGTACACCGGCGATTATAATTAATTTTATTGTATCGCATTTATCTTTGTTTACATATTCTCTCGATAATTTCTGACCGTTAGACGATATACCACAATCCCCTATTTTGTCGGGTTTGTTCGGAGTCTGCGCAGTGTTTTGAATAGTTTAGAAGGAGCATTTCGATAGAAGCACATGGATCTATTGGTATGGTCTTTCCATCATTAACAGGAATCTTACTGATGAGCCAGCCTGGGTAAATAAATACTTTTTTATTACTGAATTTGCGAAACTGCAGTATAAGAAAAGTTAAGTTTGTAAAAGTTTTTTAAATCTCATCTCACGAAATTTATCCAGCTATTGTGTATCTAGTACACTCTTCGCCTTGAATGTAATGATATATGTATATATAGGCGTGTACTGGTACACCGGCGATTATAATTAATTTTATTGTATCGCATTTATCTTTGTTTACATATTCTCTGATAATTTCTGACCGTTACGATATACCACAATCCCCTATTTTGTCGGGTTGTTCGGAGTCTGCGCAGTGTTTTGAATAGTTTAGAAGGAGCATTTCGATAGAAGCACATGGATCTATTGGTATGGTCTTTCCATCATTAACAGGAATCTTACTGATGAGCCAGCCTGGGTAAATAAATACTATTTTTATTACTGAATTTGGCGAAACTGCAGTATAAGAAAAGTTAAGTTTGTAAAATTTTTTAAATCTCATCTCACGAAATTTATCCAGCTATTGTGTATCTAGTACACTCTTCGCCTTGATTGATGTAATGATATATGTATAATATATGGCGTGTACTGGTACACCGGCGATTATATTAATTTTATTGTATCGCATTTATCTTTGTTTACATATTCTCTCGATAATTTGTGACCGTTAGACGATACCACAATCCCCTATTTTGTCGGGTTTGTTCGGAGTCTGCGCAGTGTTTTGAATAGTTTAGAAGGAGCATTTCGATAGAAGCACATGGATCTATTGGTATGGTCTTTCCATCATTAACAGAATCTTACTGATGAGCCAGCCTGGGTAAATAAATACTATTTTTATTACTGAATTTGGCGAAACTGCAGTATAGAAAAGTTAAGTTTGTAAAAGTTTTTAAATCTCATCTCACGAAATTTATCCAGCTATTGTGTATCTAGTACACTCTTCGCCTTGAATGTAATGATATATGTATAATATATGGCGTGTACTGGTACACCGGCGATTATAATTAATTTTATTGTATCGCATTTATCTTTGTTTACATATTCTCTCGATAAATTTCTGACCGTTGACGATATACCACAATCCCCTATTTTGTCGGGTTTGTTCGGAGTCTGCGCAGTGTTTTGAATAGTTTAGAAGGAGCATTTCGATAGAAGCCATGGATCTATTGGTATGGTCTTCCATCATTAACAGGAATCTTACTGATGAGCCAGCCTGGGTAAATAAATACTATTTTTATTACTGAATTTGGCGAAACTGCAGTATAAGAAAAGTTAAGTTTGTAAAAGTTTTTAATCTCATCTCACGAAATTTATCCAGCTATTGTGTATCTAGTACACTCTTCGCCTTGAATGTAATTATATATGTATAATATATGGCGTGTACTGGTACCCGGCGATTATAATTAATTTTATTGTATCGCATTTATCTTTGTTTCACATTCTCTCGATAAATTTCTGACCGTTAGACGATATACCACAATCCCCTATTTTGTCGGGTTGTTCGGAGTCTGCGCAGTGTTTTGAATAGTTTAGAAGGAGCATTTCGATAGAAGCACATGGATCTATTATGGTCTTTCCATCATTAACAGGAATCTACTGATGAGCCAGCCTGGGTAAATAAATACTATTTTTATTACTGAATTTGGCGAAACTGCAGTATAAGAAAAGTTAAGTTTGTAAAAGTTTTTAAATCTCATCTCACGAAATTTATCCAGCTATTGTGTATCTAGTACACTCTTCGCCTTGAATGTAATGATATATGTATAATATATGGCGTGTACTGGTACACCGGCGATTATAATTAATTTTATTGTATCGCATTTATCTTTGTTTACATATTCTCTCGATAAATTTCTGACCGTTAGACGATATACCACAATCCCCTATTTTGTCGGGTTTGTTCGGAGTCTGCGCAGTGTTTTGAATAGTTTAGAAGGAGCATTTCGATAGAAGCACATGGATCTATTGGTATGGTCTTTCCATCATTAACAGGAATCTTACTGATGAGCCAGCCTGGGTAAATAAATACTATTTTTGTTACTGAATTTGGCGAAACTGCAGTATAAGAAAAGTTAAGTTTGTAAAAGTTTTTAAATCTCATCTCACGAAATTTATCCAGCTATTGTGTATCTAGTACACTCTTCGCCTTGAATGTAATGATATATGTATAATATATGGCGTGTACTGGTACACCGGCGATTATAATTAATTTTATTGTATCGCATTTATCTTTGTTTACATATTCTCTCGATAAATTTCTGACCGTTAGACGATATACCACAATCCCCTATTTTGTCGGGTTTGTTCGGAGTCTGCGCAGTGTTTTGAATAGTTTAGAAGGAGCATTTCGATAGAAGCACATGGATCTATTGGTATGGTCTTTCCATCATTAACAGGAATCTTACTGATGAGCCAGCCTGGGTAAATAAATACTATTTTTGTTACTGAATTTGGCGAAACTGCAGTATAAGAAAAGTTAAGTTTGTAAAAGTTTTTTAAATCTCATCTCACGAAATTTATCCAGCTATTGTGTATCTAGTACACTCTTCGCCTTGAATGTAATGATATATGTATAATATATGGCGTGTACTGGTACACCGGCGATTATAATTAATTTTAATTGTATCGCATTTATCTTTGTTTACATATTCTCTCGATAAATTTCTGACCGTTAGACTATATACCACAATCCCCTATTTTGTCGGTTTGTTTCGGATCTGCGCAGTGTTTTGAATAGTTTAGAAGGAGCATTTCGATAGAAGCACATGGATCTATTGGTATGGTCTTTCCATCATTAACAGGAATCTTACTGATGAGCCAGCCTGGGTAAATAAATACTATTTTTATTACTGAATTTGGCGAAACTGCAGTATAAGAAAAGTTAAGTTTGTAAAAGTTTTTAAATCTCATCTCACGAAATTTATCCAGCTATTGTGTATCTAGTACACTCTTCGCCTTGAATGTAATGATATATGTATAATATATGGCGTGTACTGGTACACCGGCGATTATAATTAATTTTATTGTATCGCATTTATCTTTGTTTATATATATATATATATATATATATATATATATAATATATATTATATATATAATATATATATTATATATATATATATATATATATATATATAATATATATGCATATATAAAGAGCTAAGTGCAACATAATACCATAAAGGAAAACTTCTACCATCACTAATTATGACTGAAGGTGCCGAAGCATCTATAATGCAAGAAATAAGAGTTGCGAGAGAAAGCAGAGAGAGAATTGTGAAAATGATATATCGGTTTTGAAAATAAATGTATTCAATGAAATTATTTTGTTGCTATTTTGGAAGAATATATTACTTCACGCAATGCAGTTGTTAGAAGGTCTATATATGTTGTATATACAAGGTGGAGACTTCACATTTTTTAGCAAGTGTATGACAGACTGGTGACAATTTAGGACACTATGTAACGGGGATGGAACAAAGTTGTTAGAACTATGCATAACAGAGTGTTGATGGTTAATGCGGAATGTAACAGATACTAACGAGAGTTAATAAAGTGTGCAATAGAAACTTTTGGCAGTTGTGGGTTCAGTACAGCGTGAAACTGAAGCTAACGGGAATTCAGTATTTTTCGGGTAATCTGAAACTTTACAAATCAATTTAGATAACATGGTTAATGATCACTTTGAATTTCTGCTGGTTAGTGTCTGTAGAGAAAAATGTGGATAAATAATGCAAAGAGGATGGAGGATACGATATATCAATTTTTTTTTATGTCCGGGTTGTAACGCAGCTTCACTAAGCCAGAGAAGTAACGTCGTCGTAGTAATTGTGGAAGAGATACAGAAAGAATAAAACAGCGTACCTGTGAAGTAGTGTTTGTAATATATGTTAAAGGAAGTCTATTCCAGGAAGCTTATAGTCTGTGTATCGAAGTTTTGGCAACGTTTATATTTGGCACTTACAGTGAATGTTAATATGTATAATAGCTTTACATAGCTTGGTAAACATCACAAAGTTAAAAACCTATCATGATTTAGAAACTTTTCAGCTGAATTCATGCTACCACTTTATGAAGTACTTGAATGCTTTATACCATATTGTTAAAACACATGGTACAGTTCATTTCTAGCAGGTTGAATGACTTGTTGACTCGTAAGTAGATATCGCAAAGTATTGTTCGCTGTACTGAATCTATGACCTTGTTATTTAACAATCAACCGCTCAGTTCACTTCGCTGTATACAGCTACCACAAGAAGATATAGATACTCCATTGTATTCATGGCCCAAACGCTTAACTGCCAACAGCCTATTCTACGAAGTTGCAAGTTGGTTGTACAGTATGGCATAGTCCACAGTTTGAGTGTGTAATGTGGAAATAGGCACAGCTAAGTGGTTAAGAAGTTCACTTTGCAACTCTGAAATTCTTCGATCCTTCTACGTGGCATGTTGAACAACTGTGTCTATCATAGCCTCTGTGTGGAAGTGGGTTGAAGGAAACTGTATTGAAGCTCTTCAGATGGACTGTACTGGTATTTCAAACCAACAGTCTCGTCGCACAATGACACAGGTCCAGTCCCGTCACAGAGAAAATTACGCTAATGGTAGGTGTGCCTGTGGAAGTTGTAAATTGGTACTACAACATAGCATGGTCCACTCTACTGCGACCACAAGTAAAACACAAATCACAACATTCTCTCCCGTTTAACTGTAGATAAGTTGATACTATAGCGTGGTTAAGCTTTGGAGTATAGTGATTGCTTTGTAAAATTGATGAGTTAAGTTGCAGTTTTTAGTTCAGATCTTCACATAGACACATACAATGAGAAAAGCATTATAAAATGGGCCTCCTTGAATAAATAAATCACTTCCTCTACGCCACCAAGTAACCGGTACTTGTTGAAAATGTAAGCACACTCTCTCTCCTCAAGCAAACGAATGCAGATTGGGAAATATTTTGGGAGTCAACTGATTTATTTTTTGATATATTCAATGAAATCATTCAATAATATATGAGAAGGTGAGCTAATAGAATCAGTAGAGAACAGGATAACACGGCTTACAGAATTCAGTTACGTATGTGTGATATAAATACCAGCTATATACTGGAGTTCATTCGATCCACTGTTACCTAACAACAACAAAAATCTGCAATCTCGTGTGGTACAACATAGAGCAAATGGAAAGATCTTGGTGAAACGCTTCAAAGACGCAAATCAACAGAAGGACGAAGTTAACTTACTTTACTTAATCCATAGAATTCGCCTGAAAAAGTATGACCGTCACACTTCTATATTTCTCTTCCATTATAAAAACAGAATGGAAGGTATTTGTACCTAGACTAATGTAAACCAATATTTATTAATCCGAAAATTGTGTATATGATGTTTCTTCATGTTTATTAAGTAATGTTCATTTTATTCAATAATCAAATAGAATATACAACAAATTTATCGTCTGCTTCAATGATAATAATGTCAACGATACGATGGTATGTTTAGCAGCTTCTGATTACGTCCTTGCCAGTGTAATGAGCTAACGGCATTTATTAGAATTGCAGAGACCAATAAAATATTGGAAATAACTAATTTTTAAGTGATAGAAACATCTGAGGAATAAATGAACAGGAAAGATATTGATCGAAAATTCATGATGTAATTCATACCGAGAAGACTTGTTACTGAGGTGGAATAAATTATTGAAGTCGAGTTATAAAATTCCAATTATTATCGAAAATATAACGTGTGTGGCTGTGTGTGCGTGTATGTATTTATGTGTGTGCGTGAGTGTATGCGTGCGGAATGGCATGTGTGTGCTTAAATATATTTATATAAAAGATGGATTCTCTTGTTGATTACAACATATGAGCGACAGTCGTTCTATCAATTCAATGACCTGATTACTGAAATAGCAAGTGAAGTGGCCGAATATTCCTCAGACACATGTATCATTAACGTAATTCTCTGTATGACCGAACTGAAGCTCTTATGTCACAGTGTGACGACATCGGAGATTTGAAATATCCATACATTCTACCTGATGGGCTTCTGCACAGTTTCCGCCTGCCTAATTCCACCCGGACACTATGATAGACACAGCTGTTCAATATGCCACGTAGTAGGATCGGAGAATTTCAGGGTTGCTAAGCTAACTTCTTAAAAAACTAGATATGCCTATTTTCACATTTAGACAGATAGATGTCTAACAGCATACAGAAAAGAATATTTGGAGAAAGCGTCGGAACAGAATCGATCAAGTACTTGACAAATCTTTATTCACCCAGGAACGACGAAAATCAAAGCCAACCGGGGAGAATAAGACTCAAATCGCAAAACAGATATACTTTGTGTTATATTAAGACGATCTGTCAATTCTCTTTCATATCCCTCATTACCTAACATTTTGTCTGTCTGTCTGTCTCCCCCCTCTCTCTCTTTATATATATATATATATATATATATATATATATATAAACATATTTAAATGGATGAATGAATTATCCTTTGTTTACCGTTAACATGGAAAATTCAATAAACCGTTACCAGGGTAGCAAAATTCACGCAAGTAACACGGAAGAAGCGACCTATTCAAAGGTAGAAACTCCGGGTTAATGACCAGTAATTTGTGTATTTTAAGTAAATAAATGGAGTTGAACGAAGATGTTATTAAAATTCTTTTACTTTCAACATATGTTTCGAAGACAACATGGTATTATTCCAAAGGAATAAACGATGTAAAATGAAATCTTCTCATCAGGAAAGAAAGAGAGCCTCTCTCAACAACAAGACATTATAACAATTACGTTGACTGCCTAAATGATAAACAGAACGTTATTAAGTATTTAAAAAAACCGTTAGTAGATTCGACAGACAGACAGACAGAGTGACAGATAGATAGATAGATAGATAGATAGATAGATAGATAGATAGATAGATAGATAGATAGATAGATAGATAGACAGATAGATAGATATGTTACCTATTGTTCAGCAATTTGGGCAAGCTAATCTACATTATAGCATGTAAAGTTTTCTGGGAACACTACATTGGACACATATGACACTCAGAAAAAGTATGACGGTGCGTCATATAGTAGCTGTCATATATCAAACTGTACATAACTGATATATTTATATATAATC
>NC_042999.1:164070849-164085849 GCF_006345805.1 Octopus sinensis | reverse complement strand
TATATATATTATATATATATATATATATATGCATACACACACACACACATATATATATATATGAAAAAGAAGAACGAAAATGCTACTTTTTAAAAAATTAGGTACATTTAAATTTCTTTATATAAATACATTGAAAAAAGTGGTTTTGTTTTACATGTTTCGGTTGTTTTTAAACCTTATCAAAAATATGTACTTATAGTCGGTGGGCCAGATCCAGAAATGTGTACTTTGGTTGCACCCTCCTGCAACTTTAGTTTGATGGTACCACATTTTTCCCTAGGTCTATGGGGATGACATTTTCACTTGTTGTCATTCGCACAACCTGTCAGGTAATCAGGACAACAGCTTTTTATAAGTAAAGTGGAAATATATGATACACAGGTAATCATTGGAAATATTTGTCTATCAACGCCCATGGTGAAGTTTTCATCTTCCATTGCCCAAAATTGGAAAATTTCACCAGTTTGTCTGAAAAAACGCCCATTTTTTAATGTTTTTTCACAGTATATTGACTTTCATTCCTTTTTTTTTTTGCAATTAATTTAATATTCATTAAGTTAAACAAAATAGTTGTATTTACTGTGTATTTCTACTATTCCATATGAAATTTGAGTCTGCTATCTTCAATAATAATGATATTATAAACAATTTCCTAACCCATCCTCAATAAGGCCAAAATGGATGATTTCGATAAAAATCTCGCTAATGGAGGATGTTTGAGATTTTTGGGTTTGTTTTGTGTATTTCAATGCGAGGAAGCCAAACAAGAGAAAATGTCATCACATAAACCCAGGAACAATGTGTTATCAATAAACTAAAGTGGCAATAAATCTCAATAAATAAGACCCGTTTTTATTTGGCCCACTGTCTATATGTGCAGTGTTGGTTTGTGTTGACTTCGACCTTTTTCATGTCATTGCTAAGGTATGTTTTTGTTATTATAAATGCGTCAGTCATGTCAAGCCTGCAGCTCCTGTTCTGCCAGCAAGTTCAGCCAACAGGAAGGGAAAACGTAGGAGATCATTCACCCCCAAACCCTGCAAGATTCTACCATACAATGCAGGAAAGCGATCTGGGCCTGGCAATATGGTCATCACTGAGAGTACCCATAGCCTTCAAGAAACAGCCTGTGTTAACCAAGCAAAGCAAAAAGACACAGCCTGGTGCCTGCTTCGGAGCAGGAATGATACTGAAGAACGAGCTACTACACAGCAATTGGTGCCATGATGGTCTGGATTCAATGCTGTAATCAACACAGATATACCATCATTAAGCACAATTAGTTAAACGAAATATATAAAGAAAAAAGATTATCAATAAAATAAACGTTCATAGTGTACTTTTCTTTTTCCTGTTAGAGCACCTGCTAATTTCCATTAATTTTCGAGGCATTGCTAGTAGTAATTTCAACTGTTGTCAGTGATGGTAAATTAAGTAGTGTGGTCAAAACTGTTTTCAAAAGGAGTGGCCGTAGTAGTCCAATAAGCAGTTGTAGCAATAATAGTCGTCGTACAATTATTTCCCCTGAGGTCTTCACAGAAATGGATTTATTTAATCTCCTGTCTTTATTTCTTATGAATAATATACATATAGTTTCAGTGTTCCGAGCTTAAAGAATTTAGACTCAGTCGATACTTTCTTGTGAGATGCATTTCTTTGGTAATGCGTTCATTTTGGCTAGCACTGACTTTGAATTTGTATAATGGAAAAGTTGTGAATTTGGGATATTTATTGGATGCACATCTGTCTATATGTTCGCTGACAGATACTTTCCTGTATTCCGGATTTCTAATTTGGGATTTGTGCACCGCCATCCTCTGACGTAGGCTGTTTTTTGTGTGTCCAATATATTGCCATTTGCATCCCGAGAATGTAATTAAGTAAATCAAATTCTCCGATGCTCATATAAAGTTAGTTTTTATGGTAAAATTTTGGCCTTGTTCCAATCGGTATTTGGATCCTTCTATTATGTTGATACAGATCCCACAGTTGGGCCTCACGCACTTTTTTCTGTCGGCTTTGTGGTTGTTGTTGAGTGTAATTTGGCCTGGGTTAAAATCCTCCTCCTTGATTTTGGCTGTCTCTTACTTTTGATGATGGTGTGTGTTTGGAGGATTTGATTCATCTTTGGGTCCCCCTTGAGTAGAGCTGTGTTATGGAATATATATATATATTATATATATATATATATATATATAATATATATATATTATATATATATATATATATATATCACGTGATCACGTGACCGACCAGGCTATCAGATGTTGTTAGACATCGCTGGTCACAATGCGCTTCGCATTGTTTTAGCCTTCCAATGACGCCACTCCGCTGGTTAAGCGAGCAGGCCATATATATATATATGTGTGTGTGTGTGTGTGTGTGTGTGTGTGTATGTATGTGTGTGCGCGTGTGTGTGTGTGTGTGTGTTAAATAATATGAGATATCACCGTAAGCTTGCCGAAAACATGCTCAATGTCTCTGTAGCAAACTTTCCAAGTTTAATGCAAAATTTCACATTGGCTCTTTATTCTAACTCCCTGTCCATGACCAAAATCCCAGTCTACAGCAGACACATGATCACATAAACACAAATTTCACAACTTGCAAAGTAAACACAGCAATGTCACTCAGCTCTCTGCCTCATGAAGGTCACTGCTAGCTCTCACTACACATGCAACCATGTGCTGCCATCTGTTAGTGCGCTACAGAACTAGTCCGAGAACTTTTTGATATCAACTCGTATATATATATATATATATATATATATATATATATATATATATATGTATGTATGTATATATATATATATATATATATATAATATATATATATATATATATATATATATATATATATATATATACATATATATATATATGTGTGTGTGTATATATACATATATATATATATATATATATATATATATATATATATATATATATATATATAACATGTGTGTGTGTGTATGTGTATGGGAAGTGTCGAACCAGACAGCTTGGAAAGGCTATGGATTGACCTCAAAAATGAAAAGATAAAACTTAACACCTTCATTATGTATTGAGAACTAAATTTTGAAAGGTGTCTACTTTGTTTGAATCCTACCAGCGAAGAACAGGTTACACACAAGCGCGCGCGCACACACGCACACATTCTTTTAAGAGAGAGACAGACAGAATGAACGAGAAAGAAAAGGTGAGGGAAAAGGGAGAAGACAGATATTAGAGAAAGTTTAGAAGTTATGAAATGAATCTTTTTCTACATATTCCAGTCCAGTGCAGAATTACCACCTAATATTTACTGCCAAATAGTGATGGAAATTATATAAAGAATTAGGTTGCGTTACTATAAGTCATCTTCCTTACATCATGCAACATAATTTTTATTTATTTCACAACTAACCGTAAAATGAGACGTTTTTAAGTATGAACGAATACCAACCACAGACATGTTGTTAACTCTGATTATATTACTTTGGCGAAAATAACTGCGTATTTTTTTCAAAATAAGTAGCAGGAAATTATTGAAATATTTTCTGGAATATGTTATCGATATTAATAAATTACGAAGTGTACTTGGTTTGATGAAATTGGCAGAAAGGCCGTATTTAGTACGGCTTTCTTTTTCGCATTCTAAATTCGAATTTTTGCCTTGCATTGTATTATCGCCTCGAGGCCATAGAATGAATTACCAGTCAAGGTTTTTAGGTAATTTAATTGGTTATACCCTTTCCACATAATGTGTGACTAGATATCAATGTTAGAAATGGAATTTATTTTTATTAGAATCATCGTTAAGGTGGCGAGCTGGCAAAAACGTTAACATACCAAATGCTTGGCGGCATTTTGTCCGTCTTTATGTTCTCTCGGCTATTGGTTGACGAGGTGTTTTGATAGTCTGGTGATTATAACCTTTGTAAGCAGCTTATAGTGGTGAGACGAGGATTATGGGACGATAGTTTTTTAAAATCTTTATCGCTTTTCTTATAAAGCAAGATGGTATTTGACTCTTTTCACAGTGAGATTATTTTACTATTCAGATAGTGATTGAAGTGTAGAACGAGGATTTTCCATATCTCTTCACCTCTCCGCCTTCACATCTATGCTGTGGAGGCCATCTTTCTCAGGAGTTTTGTCTGTTTTTCGTCAGTTAAAGTGCCTCTTCAATTCTACTGTCCAGAATAGGTGGCACTTTTTCCAACATTTTAGCGGAGGATCGAGTTCCACTGATGATTTAAAAAGGTTGTTGTAGGAGGTATTGTATACCTCTTCCATCTCCCCTTTATCTGTCACCATGAGTCCATTCTTGTTCTTAAGCGCCGTCACCTTTGACTAAAAGAGTGTCAGCCCTCTCCTGCATCATTTTAGACTTCTCCTTTCCTCTGCAGCCTGTATTAGGTCTTTTTTTATAATCTATAACTCTCGAAGTCATTTCTCAGATGTCTGAGAGCTATGCAAAAAACGGAATACTCGAGGCGAACTTTCATGTGCATCTTTTCCGTTTCTCTTAGCATTTTCCTCGCCTTTGCCAAAATTCTTCCTTAAGGCTCCCGCTGGCTTGCAGTTCTTGCTTTCCATATACAGCTTTTAATTTTCTGGACCAGCAAATTGTAGTTCTCATCGTGCTCTTCAATTTAACTTCAACTTCCTCCTTCATAGTTTCCTGCATCTGCTTCACGTCAAAGGCATTGACGTGTAGAGCCTTTTCCTCTCTAATTTCACCGGCTGTGTTGCATGGTGTAGTGACTGGGACGTCCTGCAGTAGGCACCGTTTATCGACGATGTAGTCGATTTAATTTCTGTGTTGAGCTTTTGGGGATATCTAGGTCCATATCCTTCCAGGTTGAATCCTAAATAAGCTGTTCCCAAAGTAGTCTTATTTTTGCCATGGTAACCAAAGGTTCTCCTCATCTGGTTCTCTTTCCTGGTACAAACTTACCAACATATACCTCTCCATGTGCTCCTTTTCAAACGAGATGGCTTTTGGAAAAAATTTGTAAAACCAAACATTCCCGTATATTCTGCCCGGGTCGATGGAAACCACAGCATTTCAAACATCGGTCGTGGTTTTCTTCAGCTGCATTTTTGATTTCACACTGCAAATCCTAGGTTTTGTCACTTTCCTTCCTTGATTTTCTATTAATTCTTAGATAAAACTAAAGGCGTCAAATTTTTGTGATATATTTAATAATAATAATAACAATAATAATAATAATAATAATAATAATAATATTTTAACATGTCATAAGAGTTAAATAAATTTAAAAATACGTTTAACAGGGAGCTTACAGACATGTATGGAATGGAATAAATGTGTTATGGAAAGACGAAGAGAGTGTATGAAAGATTTATGAAATGTATGATTATAAGAATTTCAAAGAAAATATAAACAACGAACAAATATTTACCACGAAGTATAATTTACAGAGAATCACAATAAATAAAACAAGATATATTCATTAAGCTTAAATGTTCACTTTCGTCGATCAGAGAAACCCATTTTCCAGATTACAGCTTCTCTACGATGTTCCTGCATTGTTCCTAAAAGACGATTCAAGAATATTCCGTGAGGAGCTCTTGGGTTACAGCGGGCGAGGCCTCACGTCTTGTGATAATTGAGAAATTAATAGCTTGTGATTTCTTTCAGAAATTTGTAGTTGTATTCTGTCTTGCTTCTACTATTTAATTTATCGCATTTCCTTCTCGATACTTCCTTAGGAAATTGATGATGAATTTCGTACAAGTGACTTAGAACTTTGTTAGCGTTAGAATTTCGTTTCAGTCAGGTAGGGAATGGTTTCCTTATACACAAAAGATGGGCTTCCCTTCATAGGAAATGAAATTCTTTGCAGCTGTGAGTTACCCTATTTACAGAAAGAGAACCTCTACTTGTGGTACTTTCTTTTCGAAGAATTCTGCTTCTCTTTTGCGGCATCCTCATGCTCCACATCATACATGCATACGTGCATACATACATACATACATACATACATACATACATACATACATACATACATACATACATACATACATAGAACCCCTTCCTACACACATATATATTTCTTTACTACCCACAAGGGGCTAAACATAGAGAGGACAAACAAGGACAGACAAAGGGATTAAGTCGATTTCATCGACCCCAGTGCGAAATTGGTACTTAATTTATCGACTCCGAAAGGATGAAAGGCAAATTCGACCTCGGCGGAATTTGAACTCACAACGTAACGACAGGCGAAATACCGCTTAGCATTTCGCCCGGCGCGCTAACGTTTCTGCCATCTCGCAGTAATATACACACATCTAAACATCCCTGTTTGCATACACACATTGCATATATATATTTACATACATACATATACTGGCGGTACATATATGTACTATCGGTATATGTACATTTTAAAGGAATACATATGACAAAACAACTGCCAAAACAAGGAACACGTACAAGTTACCCATTAACCAGTACTTAGAATTACTCGGAAAGGAGATCCAGAAGAACTATAGAACAACAAATAGGAATACACTGAGAAAAGTAAACTTGGAGATTAAGAAAATAATGGTTAATTACGGAATTCAAATGAGAACACAGCCGCTTAGCCCTAAACAACCTAGATTCATTGTTAAGGACCACAAACCAAATTTCTACACCAACCCAGCGTTAAGGCTCATATGCCCTTCTAGTTCTGACATCGGCGCCATCAGTAAGTACATTTTAGACAAATATATTCCTAGTTTAGTCAATAAGCTGAAGCTTAACCTCTGGGCGAACTCTTCGCAGGTCGTTAGGTGGTTCTCTGCTATCCCTAATAAAAACCGAACTAAGTTCATTCAGTTCGATAT
Source organism: Octopus sinensis (assembly GCF_006345805.1). Lineage (NCBI taxonomy): Eukaryota > Metazoa > Mollusca > Cephalopoda > Octopoda > Octopodidae > Octopus > Octopus sinensis. The sequence continues at coordinate 164,079,010 of NC_042999.1, read as the reverse complement.
TGCTAATTTCTACCCCTCAATTAACCCTAGTGTACTTAATAAGGCTCTGTGGCATGCACACAATAAGGCAGGTCTCTCTAGAGAAGAAATTGATATAATTCTAGTCGCCAGGAAATCATTTATAGAGTTTGAAAATAAGTTGTGGGTTCGTAAAGATACTCCCAACGAGTTCGATGTGCCCATGGGTAGTTCAGATAGCGCGCAGATTGCCGATTTGGTCGGAATCTATATTCTCTACGAATTATCCGACCAATTCCCGGATATCGGGGGCGGCCTATATCGTGACGATTGTCTGTTTTACCTACAAAACACCCCGAACAGAATCGTACAGAAAACTAAAAACAGATTAGCTAGGTTCTTTAATAGGATGGGCATGAGTATAGTTTTTGATAACGAGCTTACTAAGGCTAATTTCTTAGATGTCACACTAAACCTCCATAGCGATTCGTACTGCCCTTACCACAAGCCTTCCACTAACTTAAAGTATGTCAGTGTCTTCTCGAATCACGCTAAAACTATAACAGACAATTTGGTTAAAAATATTTCTCAAAGACTAACTAATTTGTCTGCCAATGTCGACATTTTTAGGCAGAAAGCGGAATTTTATAATGCCGCCCTGTCTAAAGCCGGTTATAGGGAGAAAATAGTATATATAGATCCGGCCCTTCCGATGCCAGCATTCAGTCATCAGGATAGGGCCGGATACAATAACATAAATAATTTAAGTACTGATGGTAGCCTGAGGAATGTCGAAACTAGTACATCTAGAATAAATTTAGGTAACATAAATAATTTGCGGTCCAGGGGAGGCCATAGTAAGCCAAAACCTATTATTCAACCTAGAAATAACCACCTTAATGTCAGAGTTGACTCCCCGACCCAGTACAAAAACAGGAATAAATATATTTGGTTTGTAATTCCCTTTGGTAAACAAATAAGATCTAATCTACCCCTGCAGTTTCGCCAAGCTATTGCCAGTAACTTTCCCAGAAATTCCAGATATTACGCCACTGGTAACTCACACAAAGTTAGGATAGCCTTCTCTAATACGAAAAATCTCTCACAGATAATTTCCTCCCATAACAATAAGCTGCTAAACAAGACCCTCTTACCCACGTTCGGAGACGCAGCTCCGTCTAATGCCAGAATAACGCGCAGTATTAATAAAAATAAGAATAATGGTAATAGAACCGGCACAGAGATTAGCAATCTCCATACCAGGCATGGAGCTAATAATAGGAATAATGATAGGAGCAATGGTGACGACTCTAACGTTAGTAATGGGAATAGGGATGAGAGCACTGTCCGAGTCATTAATGTAGAGAGTCCCAATAACAATTTTAGCAACGGGTTTGACAACAGTAGCATCACGGACATTAGCAATCACAGCGATCTCAGTGGCAGGGAATATATAGGTGATATTCCATTAAATAGTATTGATAATGGGGTGTATAATGTCGAAGACAGCCGTAGTTCTCACAATCATAATAGTAAAAGAACGCTGTGTTAATATCGGAAGCCAATCCCAATAGAATAAGGTTCTTATCTAATAATTCCAAGATTAGAAATGCCATTTACCAATGCAGAGTTTATACTGGATCGGATGTCTACTCGTATATCGGAGCGTCATCATCAAAATTGGCCGTGAGAATATCGAACCACTTCACAACTTTTTGCGATTTTAGAAAACAACACGCTACCGGACTAAGTAAATTAATCTGGCGTTTGAAGAACGCGAATTCAGCATTTAGACTGGAATGGTCGATTTTATCGGTGGCTGTACCGTTTGATAGGGGCAAAAGAATCTGTAATCTCTGCAACGCTGAGCTTTTTCAAATTTTGTTCGCCCGAGGGCAGCTAGTGAACGGGATTTTGCAACACTCTTTCAGATGTCCCCACTGGAGGCGACTGACATTTCTTGCATACAATTGAAGCCTAAGATAATTAACACCTTGATGTCATAAGAAAAGAAAAAAATTGTTTGGAAGAAATTTGGAAAAAATTTTGAATTGAATTTGAAAGGGGAAATTACTCCCCTTTAGCGTATGTTCTGCTACTTTTTTTAGAAACAATATTAGGGATTATACTCCCCTGTTTTTTGACAAGTCATCTGTATATAAACTGGTCATAGACGAACACACAGACACAGAATTTTATCAGCCGCTTGACCAGCAATGCCTACAATACAATATATTTTCTCTCTAGCTGCTTCCTAACATACTGCCACACATACATAGGCGCATACACACACACATACATGTAGGTAGTTCCTCACACCCAAATAAGATAGCTGTCATTCTTAAAACAATTTGAACATTAACACTAGTTATACAGAATATATTCACACTCTTTGGGTTTTCTGTGATTCTTCCCCTACCTGATTTGACCGTGGTTTGACCTAGGTTTATTCCAACGGATTTTTTCGTCGGCCTTCACCCACTCTGACGTCAGCGCATATTGAGAGACAGTTTTGTGCCGTTTTTACCATGGGCTCCTAGGGAGCGCTTTGTTCGAAAAGCTTGCTGCGCATTTGTTTTGAGATTTTAAATTCCTGGATTTTCCTGAAGAGAAAGCTGCAGAATGGTCTCCTTATTCAATCCGAATTTGGGAATTTGCAGCCTTTGAAACATGTGTAGAAAATAATAAAAAGGAATTTTGTAGAATCTTCGTTCGGCTCCATTTCTTCCCTTCACTAAATATATATATATATTATATATATATATATATATATATAATATATATATATATATATATATTATATATATATATATGTATGTATGCATGTATGTATGCATGTATTTTTATATACAATTGATTGGACAAACGAAAGAAATCCAGCACATTAATCACATTTAAGAGTTACATATATCATTTAAAAACAACTTGACTCGGCACCACGCAACTTCAGGTTTTCTAGGCTTCTTATAGAAACGTTAAGCTGCATGAGGCCGAATCAAATAATAATAATAATAATAATATAATAATAATAATAATAATAATAATAATAATAATAATGATACTAATAATAATAATAATAATAATAATAATAATAATAATAATAATAATAATAATAATAATAATAATAAAGAGAGCGAATAATGCAGATATTGACAAAGCCCTGACCCATCAATGGCTAATAGCCTCTGGCTTAAAATCTGAAACAGAAGGGCTTATCATAGCAGCTCAAGATCAATGCCTACCAACAAGAAACTACCAGGCCAACATATTAAAGAACGGCAGTAGCCCAACATGTCGTGTATGCCGACAACAAAATGAAACCATTGATCAATTTGTCTCCAAATGTCTTCTAGCGCCTACAGAGTACCTCAACAGGCATGATAGAGCTGCACAATATATTTACTGGGTAATTTGCAAAAACCTGGATTTGCCCCATGAAAAAATCTGGTGGGAACACAATCCACCTCCAGTGCTTGAAAATGACAGAAAGATAGATGCAAATAGGCCAGACATCATATTGAAAGACTTCAGACAAAGAACATGCCTCCTCATTGATATGACTGTCCCAATCGATATAAACGTATCTGTCAAGACCTACCAAAAACTGAGCAAATATGAAGATCTTGAAATAGAAATCAGCAAAATGTGGAACCTGAAGACTAAAACAATACCTGTTGTCATAGGTGCCCTGGGAATGATAGCGAAAGGGGCTTATTGCTACCTAACTCAGATACCAGGAAACCCCAAAATGGCAGAAATTCAAAAGATAGTGCTCATGGGAACTGCTCATATCCTACGCAAAATACTCTCTATGTAATCCCAAGGTTTAAAACAATTTTTTTTTAAATTTATGTATTAGACATTCACTAGTACAACACCAAAAAACCCCCCAAATATATGACACACTAGGCATAACAACAATGTGAACTTCCAACCTGTTGAGACTTGGAGCCAACTTGTACATACATAAAGCAAAAGTCAAACATAGAATAATAATAATAATAATAATAATAATAATAATAATAATAATAATAATAATAATAATAATAATAATAATAATAATAATAATAATAATAATAATAATAATGCCCTGATGCAATACCAGGCAGTGGCTCTCAATCTTAACTGATTGGAAGTGTGATCATGTACATTGTTTTGTCTTGGTATAAAAGATGGGTTACAGCAAATATTCTGCTCAATACCACAGATTTGCTTGTCAGTTGTTTGACCTTAACCAGTTGAGCATGTCCCTTAGTGGCTGACGATATGTGCATATCTGATCACGAGCAGAAGTAGTGGGGGAGCATCATAGCCATGTGTTGAGAGGGATTCTTTGGGGTTTGAATAATTCACCTCTGGAAACATGGGTGGTTCTTTCAACATCCTTAAACAACCCTTATTCAGGGACCTTTTGAGCGTGATGGGCTACTCAACCCGAAGAAAATTCTAACTGGGCCCCACCTGCAAGGTCATGTGTTGTTTATCTTGATATGAGATCACCATGTCGCGCACATATGGTTGTGATGCATGTGCCTGGTGTACCCTTATCAGACGGGTAGTCATGATGGGTATATTGGGCTTCGTATATTTTACCCCAGTGTCACTTTGATGGCATGAACTGCTCTCTCACTCAATAATGATAATAATAATAATAATAATAATAATAATAATAATAATAATAATAATAATAACAGTTTCAAATTTTTCCACAAGGGCAGCAATTTTGGGGACGGGGATAAGTCTTTAAATTGACCTTAGTGTTCAGTACTTGTTTTATCAACTTGTTTTATCGACCTCGAAGAATGAAAGGCAAAGTTAACCTCGGCGGAATTTGAACTCAGAACGTAGCGACAGGTGAAATACTGCTAAGCATTTCGTTCAGCGTGCTAACGATTCTGCCAGCTTGCCGCCTTAGTGATGATGATGATGATGATGAGGATGATGATGATGATGATGATAATAATAATAATAATAATAATAATAATAATAATAATAATAATAATAATAACAATAAGAAGAAGAAGAAGAAGAAGAAGAAGAAGAAGAAGAAGAAGAAGAAGAAGAAGAAGAAGAAGAAGATGAAGATCTTCCATTTTGGCTACGATTAGAGAAGCAACAATTACTTTTGCTCTTCAGATATTTTTTCTATTCTGTTCTTTTGTGTGTTGTTGGTAGTTTCTAGACTAAAGGGAATAGGATGATGGAGTAAGGGGATTGTTGGAATACAAAACTGAAACTATTTACTTCATCGTTCAGTGTTCAATTTCCATCGAGGTCATTGTAGATTCGATGTATTCCGTTACGAGAATAAAATAAGTAACAGAAATGTTCTATGATTGAATCAATCGATGAAATACACCCCTTCCCAAATATATTTTTACGTCAGAACGGAAATGACTTAACAAAGATCGAAAACTTGGCTTGTTTGGATCTTAACACCATTCTACAATATTTCTGATACAGACGTAGATAAAAATAAATATGAGAAGAAAGAGAGAGAGAGAGAGAGAGAGAGAGGATGAGAGAGAGAAAGTTTCGGGTGATGATAAGTCTGGTAGTGTTGTGGAGAGGTTTTGTGCCAATATATATATATGTGCGTATATGTGTGTATCTAAGTGTGTGTGTGTCGACATACATACACACCTGCATATATACATATGCACATACGTATATGTGTATATAATGTACATACATGTATGTACACACACACAATATGTTATATTTATTTCTTAATTCTCGCTGCTTCGTATGTTTATATATATATATAACTATCTATCTATACACGCACACACGCATACAAACACGCTCACACTCTTACAAATATAAGTCTATATGTGTGTGTGTATGTTTGTATATGTGTGTGCGTGCGAGTGTGTGTGCATGTATGCATGTGTGTGCGTGTGTGTTTGCGTTTGTGTGTAAATAGGGAACACCTATTTTTCAAACATTTTCTATTAAAGCAAGTGTATGTTTAAGTTTGATCTTTTTATTGAATTTTTTTACTAACGTCTCAGTAACTGAAACTATTAATATAATATTGGATAACTTGTACACACATCACGCTATAAAACCATCTGCTTTGCGTGAAAACATTACGAAAAAGGTGGTCGTCGTCGGCCTGTCTACGAGGTAATCTATACCCCCCACCCCCACCAAAGGAGAGGCTAGTTATAGGTTTCCTTTTCCGCCACAAATTCATGACATCATACTTGTCTACTGCAGAGAATGTAGTCGCTTCCAACTATAAACTACACTACTATCTACGCTGTATATGTTGATGTGATTTTACAATTTAACATAACTAGCATAAATTCAGTTCATAATATTATTAAACGTAACAGTAAATAATTGTTACCTTAATTTAGCACCTCAATACAAACTAGTAAATTCTTATACAAGCATAGCCATAGAAAGCAAAATATGGCAATGTTACAAAATATCAGCTGTTAAATATAAGATTAGGTCGGAAAGCAAGTCCTGTGGCTTGTCTGACCGGGTCATTTTGAGGGTACATTTCCAATCCTTAACGTTTTTTCCTTCTTTTTCTGCAGATTACCATAGTGATGAAATTCGTATCGATTTTACCCTTCTAAAATGAGTTTAGATCAGACTTACATCAAACACTGCATGCAGTAGGAATTCAAAAGGAGTTCTTCAGTAACGGAAGCGACAAGAAATATTTGTTCTGACAATGAAAGGAAGTTTTAAATAATTTGGACATGCCAAAGATGATTTGACCTCTTTCTCTCTGGAATTGTTTTCTTTCGCAGATGCCTTTCAATGTGGACGATCAGGTTTTATCAATATTGAGCTACTGAAAACCATAATTCATGAAAATTTAAAGAAAACTGTACGGATATTAACATAACATAGCAATTCACATCACACTTTAATCATAAAACACCTTCATGAATTAAGAAAAGTGTCTAAACCTGGTTATCCCCCCCCCATCGTCTGACTGATTCTCAGCCTAATCAAAGAGTTACCCTTTGCTCGTCAATGAAGAGTATACTTGTTGCTGAACCTTTTCTGAATAGAATTATCACAAGGGATTAAAACTGGATTCCCCATAATAATATCCAATGAACACGATTGGCGCCCAATGAAAAAAGCGCACTCATTGGTAAATCGTAAAGAGGATTTGCTCTTACACAATATTTATTATAAGCCCACCTAATGCCCAAATTACTCAAGAAAACATTATGATACTAAATATGGAAGTTTTGCCTCATCTTCCTGACTTTCCTGACTTTGCTTCATCTGACAATCATCCTTTTCATATCATTGCAACATTATTTAGAGAGAAACAGTTTATTAATTGTGGAGGTTGTAAAGACTGTATCGAGTGATTATTTACCTCGAAACTGGAAGAATTTTGTGTTCGAGGAATCATCAATATTCCAGATAGATAGGATTATCTTATCAATAATGAGGGTAAAATTAGCGTGGTCAAATATATGGATTTGTTTCTTTCCCACTTTAAAATGTGATAGGACTTTCTTTCCAACTTAACACCTCAGATAAGGTTTAGAATTTTCATCACTCAAGAGGCTTTGAATAATGAAGTTCGATGCTAAAACTGGCACAATTACTACTTCAATAGATTAGTTGACCAAACTGCGGAAGAATACAATTACAAATGTATCTTGACAGATGCAAAAGATGCAGCATCCAGTGAAAATATACAGCTTCCACATATTGTATAAGAACCAGATTCACACTGATTATATAATGAATGAATTTATAACTTAAAAGTTCATAAATCAGAACACAGCTCTTAACACACGGAACCTCACACTTATACTTAGGATATATTATAATAATATCCGAATGAAAATTTTCTTACCAACACAAAACAAAAAACTAACAAACAGAAGAACGTTCCGCAGAAAACCATTTTTATATTAATAATATATTTCATTTGCATTACTGCAAAACCGCAAGTGATAGCTTTCAAATGTTCTCAATCTCTCTCTTCATAACAGGCACATACGCAAAACGCACACACACACACACACACACGCACGCACACATGCGCTCACGCACACAGTGTATATACATATACATATATATATATACTATACATATATATATATATATATATATAAAAATTGCGTGTAGGGGCTAACGATCCAATATATATATATATATATATATATATATATTGGATCGTTAGCCCCTACACGCAATTTTTTTCTCTCCT
>NC_042999.1:164035849-164060849 GCF_006345805.1 Octopus sinensis | reverse complement strand
TAAAAGTGATACAATTGGTGATCGGAGTGTAGGGCTGAATCCCATTGAACCTGCAAGACTTCTTAAGGCAACTGAAAATCCCAGTTATAAGTTAAAGTTATAGCCGTCCCAGTAATAAGTTACAGCAACAATATTCTTAACTAATGAACTAATCAAAATAGATAGGAAAACAAGAAAAAGAATGACAGGATTTAGGATGCACCATCTAAAATCCGACATAGAAAGGTTATATATAGAACGTATCGAAGGTAGTAGAGGCCTTATACAGCTAGAAAACTATTACAAAATAACCACCATCGAATTACAGAAATACCTACTTCAGAAGCAAGGAAATCTTATACAAATAGTCACAAAACACGAACAAAACAAAAAAAAACTGTGTTTTGTCTTTAAGCTGACAAATACAAAAACGTTATAGAACTTAACAACTATGAAGAAAAAGAAGAAACACCAAAAACTACAAAGCAACCGAAATTCAAGCTAAAACTGGAACTGCAAAATATGATAAAACGATGGCTAGAAAAGCCCCAAAATGGCAAATTACTGAGTTGAGCAAAACAGAAAAGAAATAGACAAAGCACAATCCGAAACAATAGCTGAGACGCTCAGGACTCAAAGCAGAGACTGAAGAATTTTTAATTCTTCCCACCAAAAATCACCAAAAACACATAATATGTGGTGATGGAGAAGAAACAATAAATCATATTGTCTCTGACTGCCCAGTCCGAGCTAAGAAGGAATATACTCACAGAGACGACAGAGTTGGTACCTACATACACTGGAAGCTATGCCAACATTATAGAATAACAACAGAAAAAAGATGGTATAGGCACACACCAGAAAAGGTCACAGAAAATGAGAAAGCAACCATAATCTGGGATATGCCAATATACACATATAGAGAAATCAAGGCCGGATAGTTGTCTGAGATCACTTAGAAAAGAAATGTTTTCTAATCGATATATCAATATGAACAGATGACAACGTTTCTCTAAAAGATACAGAGAAACTTTCAAATACAAAGACCTGGAAATAGAGGTAGCTCGAATGTGGAGTCTAAAAACAGAAACAATTCCTATTATAGTAGGTGCATCAGGTATGATAAAACAACATTCAGAGAAATACATAAGTAAAACACCAGGACTTACAAGTATATATAACATACAGAAAATAGCACTACTAGGCATCGTACATACCCAAGGCACACAGAATTGCGCTCGGTAATGCAGTGAAAGCACGGGATAAAAATAAGATTACTACTACTACTACTAACTACTACTACTACTACTACTACTACTACTACTACTACTACTACTACTACTACTATTACTACTACTACTACTACTACTACTACTAATAATAATAATAATAATAATAATAATAATAATAATAGAAAGTAACCGTTAAAGACCCCTCTCCCATGGAAGAAGTTCAAAACTTTTGGAAAAGGATTTGGAGTGACGAGAAGACGTACAACATAAATGCAGACTGGATTATACAAACTGAAGGATCCTACCAAAATTTACAACAACAAGCATGGGAAGACATCACAATAGCAGGCCTAAGAAAGGCACTCACGAAGGCCCATAATTGGAAATCCCCCGGTAAAGATAGGGTGCCGAATTTCTGGCTCGCATCGCTCCCATGCGCACACGGTAAGCTAGTTCAGCTGCTCAATGGAATTATGAGAGACCCAAAGAAAACACCTGAATGGTTAGCAAGTGATATTACTTACCTACTCCCAAAGAATAACGAAACCAAACTTCCAAAAAACTATAGGCCTATAACCTGTTTATCTACCACGTATAAAATCCTAACATCTATCCTGGCGGAGAAAACATATGCATTCATGGAGAAGAACGATATTTTCCCCATTGAACAAAAAGGGTGCCGCCGAGGCTCATACGGATGCAAAGATCAACTGCTAATTAATCGTATGATCCTTGAGAACTGTCACACAAGCGCAGAAATCTCAGCTCCGCATGGTTGACTATAAAAAGGCATTCGACAGTATACCGCATTCATGGATCTTGAAATCGCCGGTCATCTTCAAAATTTCCCCTGTGATTTCAAGCTTCCTGAAGCATTATATGTCGTTGTGGAATACGAATCTCCAATTATACCACTTTAATGGAGTACTTGCCTCAGAGAATATAAACATCAACTGTGAAATTTTTCAAGGTGACGTACTTTCACCTTTAATATTCTGCATAGCCCTAATACCCATTACAAGTGAATTAAACAGAACAGGGTATGGGTATAAAATTGCCAATAAAAAAATAAGCCATCTATTTTATATGGATGACTTAAAACTCTATGGTAAAGACGATAATGAACTTGAAGGCCTATTGCGCACTGTGAAAGCATTCAGCGATGACATCGGGATGGAGTTTGGGCTTGAGAAGTGTGCCAAGGTCACTTTCCAGAAAGGGAAAGTGAAGACCACAAATTCAGTCGTGTTAGATGTTGACACAGTCATAAGAGAGCTTGAGCAAGAACAAACATACAAATATTTAGGGATAAATGAAGGCTCTGGTATTCAGCATGCAAGCATGAAAGAGAAGATCAGGAAGGAATGTTATAGGAGAGTTCGTGCAGTCCTGACATCTGAACTAAATGCACGTAACAAGGTGTTAGCTATAAATTCCTTAGCAGTTCCAGTTGTTACTTATAGCTACAATGTGTTGAATTGGAATATGAGTGAAGTAAAGAATATAGATAGGAAAATAAGCAAGCTGCTGAGTCGTAATAGGATGCACGATATGTGCATCTCTGATCACGAGCCGAAGTAGTGGGGGAGCATCATAGCCATATGTTGAGAGGAATTCTTTGGGGTTTGAATAATTCACCTCTAGAAACGGGTGTTTCGTTCAACATCCTTAAACAACCTTTATTCAGGGACCTTTTGAGCGGGATGAACTACTCGACCTGAAGAAAATTATAACTGGGCCCCACCTGCAAGGTCATGTGCTGTTTATCTTGATATGAAATCATCATGTCACGCACATATGGTTGTGATGCATGTGCCTAGTGTACCCTTATCAGACGGGTAGTCATGATGGGTACATTGAGTTTCGTATATTTTACCCCAGTGTCACTTTGATGGCATGAACTGCTCTCTCACTCATAATAATAATAGTAATAGTAATGAGAGAGAGAACCAAAATATAGTTATAGAAATAGTAATAAGAAGAATGACTCGAATCCGGAAGTTGAATATAGTTACTCTCGCATTTCTACTAATAACTAATTTCTACTAATGGAGGTATGATAAGAAATAGAAACTATAGTTTTACTAAGAAAGTGGAGAACTCGCACGAGGCAAGTTACATGGTATTATGCCGCGTAATGAGAAACAACAAATATATCACGTAAATTTTTCATGGCTTTAAACAAGCATTTTCCGCTATGAAGTAATATGGTAGGTAATTTAACAGACAGTCAAATTTGCCAGCTCAACTGCGAGAAACTTCGCTGCAATTAAAGCTGAACATAATGCTAGTAAGTTAAGAAAGTTGATTGAAATGGATTTAGCCAATCCACTTTATAATTGTAATAAGGATGGTAGTAGCAATTATAATGATCATTGTAATAATAATAACGATAACAAAATTGATAATAATGTTAACAGTAATAATAGTGATAATAATAATCATAGTAGCAATGATGATATGAACTATGATAATATGAAACGACCCAGGATTACATTTAATGAATCTGAAATATCTAGTTCAAAAAGAGAAACATGTGTACATCAAAAGTATCAGATCTTAATACAGAAGAGATTCGTAGCTCAACACCTAATATTGACAGATGGAGTGGGAAATCTTCGGAAGATAAATCTCTTAATAACAGGCTTAACCGGATATGCAATTTTAAAAATCGTCTAAAATGTCCATTAGATAACCAATGCTTAAGAAGAAACTTAGTTTATAAATGTTCAGTAACAACAGAGGAATGTACTTACTATTATATTGGTGCTTGCGCCATCGTTGTAAGCTAAGACTATATAATCACGTTCCTTCGTGTGAGCATAGATAAAAGAAATTCCACTTTAAGTAAATTTGTCTTGAGCCTCAGGGAAAGGAATGTTAGGTATCATGTCATTTATCTTAAATATCTATATTATAATTCTGAAATGCGAAAAGTTTGTCTGGTTTTGGCATTGGAACGGGTTAAAGGCCACTAGATCCCGTTGGAGACAGCGTGAGAAAATGTTTAAGCAATAGTTATTTTAGATAAGATATGAAATAGAGAGTGAAGTGGAGGAATGAAAATAGACGTGTGATATGGAGAGATATTGCGTCTGTAGATCCCTAAAAAAAGCGGCGGGCGCTCTGTTCTGTGGTACACCCCCCCATTCTCACTTAACGCTTAGAACTTAGCGCTAAATCCTTCTTTAAAATACTAGACTCTAACTTCCCAATTTGCTAACTTTTCCGATGGCACGCAGGTGTCGATGAATGGTTGAATGGCCAAATCCAAGCTTTTCTGCTAGTTCCTCAAAAGTTACGGTGAGATTTTGTTTCACCAGGGTTTGCAGGACGTCCTCGTCGAGCGCTACTGATCTTTCATGAATAAGGCTGTAGTTCTAGGATGTAGTTTCGGGCTCAGAATTTCTGGAACCGCCGGTAACACTGGCTTACATTTATCGTCTGATCCCCATATACTGCATTAATATTCCTCGTATTTTCCATTGCTTTGTTGCCATTATTGAACTCATAAAGCAAAATATGCCGAATGTGCTCCTTTGTCACTTCCATTACAGCTTTGAAAAACTAAGTGTTAAAATCGAACTGCACTCTTCAAAACTTGCACTAAGAATAAGTACAAGGTAAAATTATTACCTGCTTTTATAGCAAGTTGATGCAGGTAGCTTATCCCGTCCCCCTCCGACTTTTAGTTCATGCAATTGAAAAAACTGCATTATGTATTGGATGACCCAATATCATCTCTTTGGCCCATATTCTTCTATTCCACCGATTACGTATTCTTCATTTTCCTCTTTGCTCTACTATCAATCTCTGCTCAAAGGATTTCTATATGTGATTTAGATGAAGGTAAACGCGAAGAAATAAACAACAGCGTCAAGCAGTGTTCAGTATGACCTTATCCGAGGCTTCATATGCAGTAATATAATGTTATATTGAAGATCACCGTTGGCTACATGCAAAATTGTTCGAATGAAGTAAAAAATCGGAAACAAACTAAACCTTTCTTATCTGATAGGAAAAAATTCTCGCTAAACTAACTGCTTTGTTCAAATTACTATACACTACAACGAACACCACTGCTCTTTTCTGCCACTTTCTCTTTGCGTTATTTTTTCCACTTCTACGTACATACATACATACATATATATATATATACATGCATGCATGCATATGTACCTATTAGCTACGTATAAATATTGTGTGTGTGTGTATGTATGTATCTCTCTGTCTGTCTGTCTCTCTCTCTTTGTCTGTCTCTCTCTCTCTGTCTCTCTCTCTCTCTCTCTCTCTCTCTCTCTATATATATATATATATTATATATATATATATATATATATTCCTCTCTCACTATGTACTGTATAGAATTTGATATAGAGACACTAAATAACGGTATTCAAATTTTCAATTTCCTTTCGTTCAATAAATCGATTTATTGATTTTTTTATTAATTTACCCTGGAATTGGCAGTCGGAAGTAATATTCAGTCTTTTATTCTATTTTATTTATTATATGGTCACTAATATCAAGTTGATCTTCTAATACTGTATCAACTAACAATTTCGAATTCTTAATTCCAGTGACTATGTTTCGGAGGTATTTGTCAGTGTATCAGATTGATGTGATTCTAATAATAATATAATGACATCAAACCTGGTTTCTATTAAAACGCTTTATACATTCGCAGACACAGACCTACAAAGACGTGTGTGTGTGTGTGTGTGTGTGTGTGTGTGTGCATGTGTGTGTGCGTGTATGTGTGTGTGTGCTTTTTATTCTTGGGGTTGTTTCAAGCGTTGAGCTGAGACCATGCTGCTAGGGAACCCGCTTTGAAGGGTTTAATCAGTGAGATTGACTTTTCTACTTAGTTTGACACTAACAAACCAGTAAGAACAAATGTAAAGACACACCACACACACGCGCACACACATACACACACAGCATATATATATATACATACACGCTTGATTTCAGTACTTGGATCTGAAAGGTAATGTCGACCTCGGCAGAATTTGAACCCAGAGCGTAAAGACGGACGAAATGCTGCTAAACATTTTGGCCGGCATACTAGACATTTTGTCAGGTAGCTGCCTAAATAGTTATAATAAAGGTTTAAAATTTGGGCACAAGGCCAGCAAGTTCGGGAGAAGGTGTAAGTTGACTAAATAGAGCTTAGTGCTGAACTGGTATTCATTTTACTGACCTTGAAAGGATGAAAGGCAAAGTCGATCTCGGCTGAATTTGAACTTTGAACGTATACAAATAATTTTTTTTTTATCTGGCGTGCATGCTAATGATTCTACCGAGTAGCTGCCATAATAATAATTATAATGACGATGATGATAATAATAATAATGATAATGATAATAATAATAATAATAATAATAATAATAATAATAATAATTATTATTATTATTATAATTATTATTATTATTATTATTATTATTATTATTATTATTATTATTATTATTATTAATGCCCTGATGCAGTACCAGGCAGTGGCTCTCATGGCTTCTGATCTTAAGTGATTGGAAGTGTTATCATGTACATTGTTTTGTCTTGGTATAAAAGATGGGTTACAGCAAATATTCTGCTCAATACCACAGATTTGCTTGTCAGTTGTTTGACGGTAACCGTTGAGCATGTCCCTTAGTGGCTGACGATATGTGCATCTCTGATCACGAGCAGAAGTAGTGGGGGGAGCATCATAGCCATGGGTGGTTCTTTCAACATCCTTAAACAACCCTTATTCAGGGACCGTTTGAGCGGGATGGGCTACTCAACCTGAAGAAAATTCTAACTGGGCCCCACCTGCAAGGTCATGTGCTGTTTATCTTGATATGAGATCACCATGCCGCGCACATATGGTTGTGATGCATGTGCCTGGTGTACCTTTATCAGACGGGTAGTCATGATGGGTATATTGGGCTTCGTATATTTTAACCCAGTGTCACTTTGATGGCATGAACTGCTCTCTCACTCAATAATAATAATAATAGTAAGGAGGATAGCCCCGCGCTGAATAACAACATGGATGTGCTACACCGGACACCCCATTCAGAAGCAAATCTAATCTATTATAAGGATAATCTAAAGCTCTTTGCGAAAATGACCAACAACTAGCAATTGTTAAACAATTCAGTGATGACATCAGGATGCAATTTGAGAATGTTATCGCAGCGTAAGGGCAACGCTCAAGACAGACCAGATTGCAAGAAACAGGATCGAAGCGATCAATACTTTAGCCATTCCTGTCGTGACTTACTGCTTCAATATCATTAAGTGATCAATTACTGAAATATGTAATCTTGACAGAAAAATACGAAAACTGTTGACAATGCATAGAATACACCACCCTAAGGCAGATATAGAATGACTTTATCTGCCAAGAAAAGAGGGAGGCCGTGGACTTTTATAACTGGCAATAACAATGAAGATTGCCACAATTGGCCGAGACACCGACCTGAAAAACTCTGAAGACTAAATGTTAAAACTTGTCTCAAAACACGAAAACAAGAAAGCATTATACTCAGTAACAAAACCGGCAAAGGATTATATAAGTGAATTCCAAATACAAATTCCAGAATTAGACACACAAGAAACAAGCACAGAAAAAGCTAAGCGTATGAAAACCTGTGCTAAAACTGCTGCCTTAGATATTCTTACTGATAAATAGCAAGACAAACCTCTCAATGGCAAATACCCAAAGAGAACTAATAATGAGGATGTTGACAAAGCCCTTACCCATCAATGGTTAATATCTTCTGGCTTAAAATCAGAAACAAATGGGTTTATCATAGCAGCCCAAAATCAATGCCTGCCTACAGAGTATCTCAACAGGCATGATAGTTGAGAGGGATTCTTTGGGGTTTGGATAATTCAACTCTAGAAACATGGGTGTTTCGTTCAACATCCTTAAACAACCCTTATTCAGGGACCTTTTGAGCGGGATGGGTTACTCGACCAGAAGAAAATTCTAACTGGGACCCACCTGCAAGGTCATGTGCTGTTTATCTTGATATGAGATCACCATGTCGCGCACATATGGTTGTGATGCATGTGCCTGGTGTACCCTTATCAGACGGGTATTCATGATGGGTATACTGAGCTTCGTACATTTTACCTCAGTGACACTTTGATGGCATGTACTGCTCTCTCACTCAAAAAAAAAAAAAAATAATAATAATAATAATAATAGCAAAATGCTGGTTTTCATTGTAAACCAATAAATACTACTACTACTACTACTACTACTACTACTACTACTACTACTACTACTAACTATAATAATAATAATAATAATAATAATAATAATAATAGCAATAATAATAATACTAATAATAGCAAAATGCTGCTTTTCATTGTAAAGTCTAAGCATCAACCCTCTGAAAAAGACGAAAGACAGAAATAAATTAAATTAAGAGAAAAATAAATATTGGAGTAAGTTATCAAAGTAAGACTTCTATAAAAGACTTTCGAAAATAAGCCGGATAAGCCATGGGAAACTATTTTTAAAGAAAAATCCATTTCTCCCCTACGCATGCTTTGATTTCTAGAAGCCATCACGCATATGCATGCATACATACATACATACATACATACATACATACATACGTACATATGTTATGCATGTATGTATATAAGTAGGTGGGTAGACGCACACACACACACACATATATATAGACACACCCCAGCGTTTATTCATTCAGTTGTTTCTTAGTGTTAGTACAAATGGGAACGCATTATCTATAGCTGAAAATTCTAAATAGATGAATTATCAGACATGACAATCTCGATAGTATGTTGAACTTCGTTTATTACTATTATTATTATTATTATTACTATTATTATTATTATTATTGAGTGAGAGAGCAGTGCATGCCATCAAAGTGACAATGGGGTAAAATATATGAAGCCCTGTATACTCATCATGACGACCCGTCTGATAAGGGTACACTAGGCACATGCATCACAGCCATATGTGTGCGACATGGTGATCTCATATCAAGATAAACAGCACATGACCTTACAGGTAAGGCCCAGTTAGAATTTTCTTCTGGTCGAGTAGCCCATCCCACTCAAAAGGTCCTTGAATAAGGATTAAGGATGTTGCAGGAACCACCCATGTTCCCAAAGGTGAATTATCCAAACCTCCAAAAATTCCTTTCAACACATGGCTATGATGCTTCCCCACTTATTATTATTAATATTATTATTATTATTATTATTATTATTATTATTGTTATTATTATTATTATTATTATTATTATTATTATTATTATTATTATTATTATTATCATTATTATTGTTATTATTGTTATTATTATTATTATTATTATTATATTATTATTATTATTATTATTATTATTATTATTATTAGCCTGCAGAATCGTTAGCACGCTGGACGAAATGCTTAGCGGTCTTTACGTTCTGAGTTCAAATTCCGCCGAGATCGACTTTGCCTTTCATCCTTTCGGGGTCGATTAAATAAGTACCAGTTACGCACTGGGGTCGATATAATCGACTTAATCCCTTTGTCTGTCACTGTTTGTCTTCTCTGTGTTAAGCCCCTTGTGGGTAGTAAAGAAATAAGTATTTCTTCCGTCGCGAGTTTAAATTCCGTCGAGGTCGACTTTGCTTTTCCTTTCGGGCTTTATTATTATTATTATATTATTATTATTATTATTATTATTATTATTATTATTATTATTATTATTATTATATCATTATTATTATTATTATTATTATCATTATTATTGTTATTATTGTTATTATTATTATTATTATTATTATTATTATTATTATTATTATTATTATTATTATTATTATTGAGTGAGAGAGCAGTACATGCCATCAAAGTGACACTGGGGTAAAATATACGAAGCCCAATATACCTATCATGACTACCCGTCTGATAAGGGTACACCAGGCACATGCATCACAACCATATGTGCGCGACATGGTGATCTCATATCAAGATAAACAGCACATGACCTTGCAGGTGGGGCCCAGTTAGAATTTTCTTCAGGTTGAGTAGCCCATCCCGCTCAAAAGATCCCTGAATAAGGGTTGTTTAAGGATGTTGAAAGAACCACCCATGTTTCCAGAGGTGAACTATTCAAACCCCAAAGAATCCCTCTCAACACATGGCTATGATGCTCCCCCACTACTTCTGCTCGTGATCAGAGATGCACATATCGTCAGCCACTAAGGGACATGCTCAACTGGTTAAGGTCAAACAACTGACAAGCAAGTCTGTGGTATTGAGCAGAATATTTGCTGTAACCCATCTTTTATACCAAGACAAAACAATGTACATGATAACACTTCCAATCAGTTAAGATCAGAAGCCATGAGAGCCATTATTATTTTTATTTTTATTATTATTATTATTATTATTATTATTATTATTATTATTATTATTATTATTATTATTATTATTATTATTATTAAGGCGGTGAGCTGGTAGAATCGTTAGCACGTCGACACAAATATTTAGCAGCATTTCGTCCGTCTTTACGATTTGAGTTAAGTTTTTAACCCTAGGCGACGGAGTAATGGGTCATTGATGAAGATTAATCGAATCTGAAATCATTGATGATATGACTCCCTCTCGCTTGTCGTAGGGAGCTTGTTTCCCTTGTCAGTCGTTAGAAAAGTGCTCTCATGTGGCTAAGAATTGCTTTTACTCTTATTTCTAGCAATGCTGACTAGCACCCTCAGTCACTTTAATAACGGTTGTAAATTGAGAATAGCCACCTTAATAATTTACACATGCGCGTGCGCACACACACACATACATAATATATCATGAAACTGTACGCCTTAATTTGCTGCTTTCCTGCACACAAACAGAAGTTATCTTACGGAACAGACGTTGTTTTAACGAGATACATCTTATCACCTGAAAAAAAACATCAACACCGACGGATGCACTTAAACCAGTTGTTAAGCATCCCACTCGTGAGGGATCGATGCCAGATGGATCAAAAACAATTGTAGTGATTAATAAACATTCTCGCATCGCATCTTCTATCTTCCGTCTCTCTCATTAAACAAATATATATATATACATATATTGTGAATTCTTCCCTATATATATATATATATATATATATATATATATAATATATATATATATATATAATATATATATATATATAATATATATATCATATATATATATATATAATATATATATATATATATATATATATTATATATATATATATATATATATATATATATATATACATACACGAGGGTGTGATGAAAAGTTCCTGGCTTTAGGTAAAAGAAAATACAGGAGGATCAGTTAATTATGATTTTACTTAGCATATCCCTTTCAGATTCACACCCAGACTGCAGCGGTCCATCAGCAATTTTAAGGCCTGTAAAATAATTCGGGAGTTTAGGCTTCAAAGCAGGCCTTTCGCGTTAACCTTAAACCAGGAACTTTCTACCACCTATTCACACACACACACACACACACACACACACGCACACACACACACACTCACACACATACACACACACACATACACACTCACACACACATACACGACTGGTTTTCAATTTCCGTCTACTAAATGCACTTACAAGACTTTGGTTGGCCCGAGACTATAGTAGACAACGCCCAAATATCACGTAGTGGGACTGAACCCGGAACCATGTGGCGGGGAAGCAAGCTTTTTACTACACTCCCCCGCCTGCACCTATAAAATAATGAACCCCCACCCGGCGAATCGTTCCCTCCATTGAGATATCTTCAGTAGAGAGAAACGATCTGCTGTAGTCAACAGTTCACCAAAACATATCAGTAACTCCGCCGAATTTCATCCAGTTTTGTTTGTGAAGAAAAATAATTTAAAATAAACTGCTCTTTTCTGAAATACAAACAGCTTCTCTGAAACTTGTAACGTTTAGAGAACATACCTCAAGCATTCACTCATCTTAAGTCACCTCTACGCACCCAACCGACTTATATTATTTCCCTTATATAACCAATACCCCTGTACGCTTTTCTCTTACCGCCAAGTTTTTATAAGTATCTGTGTTGTATGTATAGATTTAAACTCTAGAGTTATCTAGTGAGAAACCACGAATAAACTTCTGATGGGAACCAAACTATCTGTTATTGTGGAACTTGATTAAAAATACCAAAGTTGTGCCAACTACTTTGGCACAACTTCAACAATATAGCTTTGTGTGTGTGAGTTCGTTTGTGGTTGAGTATATGTATTTGTGATTGAGTGTGTGTATGTGTATATATATACATATATATACATATATATATAAGTATGTTGGTCTGTATGTGTAGTGTGTGTGCGTGTGAATGAGAGAATATTACTGTTCGCAATCGAGTGTTTGTGTATGAGTGTTTGTATGATTGGGTGTGTGAGCGTGAGCGTGTGTGTGCTTGTGCGTGCTATTATTAGTATATAAACGCCTGTAAGTACGTGCGTGTGAATATATATATAAACACACCTACGTACATGTATATGTACAAACACATAAGCGTATGTATGAATTTCAATGTTATATATAATCTATATACAAATGTCTTTCTCTTCTTCTCTTGAGCTCGTTCGTGTGTGTGCACGCACGTTTCTGTATTAGAGTGTGTACGTGTCTATGTTGCTTGTGTTTTCGTACAAAACTTCACAATGCCAACACTGAAGTGCGCTGTAGATGTATCGGTTCCACAAATATATACATTTATACTTAATTTAACACACACACACGCGCACACACACACTCACTCACACATATACACATTCATAGCATACACATACACGAACAGAAGCACATGCATACACATACCAATAATTATATCACTATTTATTTGTCTTTCAATGGGTTTGTTACATGGGTGCGCGAGCGTGTTTGTTTGCATGCTTTCCTGAGTGCGATTATGTCTCGAATGAAAAAGAAGGAATAACGGTAAAAAAAAAAATCATTGGTGCTCCAATTTGGCAAACATACTTAGAGATAGATATCGGTAACATTTTTGTAGGGTGGTGTTGTTTAGGAGGGTAATGGGGTACATTACTTTAAGGTGGTCTTTCAGGGTAGTATATATAGTATATATGCTATATATTGTATATATAGGCATATACATGTATGTGTGTATATATGCATATATATATAATATATATATATATATGTATATATATATATATATATATATATATATATATATATATATATATATATATTATATATATATATATGGCCGCAATCAAATGACTGAAACAAGTAAAAGAGTAAAAGAATATGTACATATACATGTACATATATAAGTACATATATATATGTGCATGTGTGCGTGCGCGTGCGTACGTGATCATGTGTGTGTGTGTGTGTGTGTAACTGTAGATGTGCGTTTGTGCATGTAATTATGTATGCATAACAATTACCTATAATTTAATTGGCAAAGACATTTCAAAAATATGACGAATGGAAGATACCTCAGACGAACGTTACCTTCTGTATGCATAAAAATACGGTAAGGTCACACACCACACACACACACACACACGCACGCACACATACACACACTCGCACGCACACACACCACACACACACACACACACTCGCCCGCAAGCACACACACATGTATGTTTATATGTGTATGTATCTGTGTGCCTATGTATGCATGTATATGTACGTATATACAGTAGGCTGAGAAACGTCATACAACTGAAATTATGCAAGGAATTAGAAGAAAGAAAGGAACTCCTATAATTTTCAGACATTACAGGCAATGGAAATTGGACTGGAGCTACTCTTCAAAGATCCATTCCAACTTGTATTGTCCATATTGTCTAAAAAATTGAACTTAGCCTCATCTGTTTTTCTTGCTGTTTTTAGAATCCAGGCACAGCTAGCGGCAGTTTTTGTTTTCTCATTGTTCGTATAATTTCAGTTAATCGAAGTTTTTATTTCACTTTATTGTATACTAGCAGCATAGTCCGGCATTGCCCGGGTATGTAAGAGCCCCTAGTAGGCAACGGCTAATCCCAATCGGGTCCTTTCTCTCTAGGGAACGAAGGCGCATGTGTAGGTTGCAATGTCTTCTCTTCACTCGAATACTTCTGTGTATACGATGTTCCTAGCTGTCCCTTTGGGCGATAAAAAGGTCGAGTTGTGTCCCCTAGACAGAAAATGTGTTGCATATAAAAAGCTTAGATTCTCGACCCCCATGTCGAATTTACTGATTTTTTCAGAACTGGGGGAACTTTTCAAAATTTTCGCTGCGTCAGAATTATGACATTGGGCTATATGTGTGTCAAGTTTCATCAGAATCGGTTGAAAGCCGTGGTCAGGGTGAGGGTACAACCTGACAGACACACAGACACACAGACACACAGACAGAAAAACTGCCGTTTATATATAGAGAGATTACCAGATAAGCTCCGCAGGTCTAAAAACTTTGAAGACACGCTTGTGTCACAACGGCTCGCCAACAACACCACCGAGAGTTGAGGGCTGAAGGCAAGACAAGGAATGTTCCTGGAGTAAAAAAAAAAGGATTATCTATGCGTGTTTATTTACGGAATTACTGATACGACTGACTGCTTCAGTTACAAATTGACAGAGGTGTATGGGATTGGAGAGAGAGAGGGGAGAGAGAGAGAGAGGGAGACAGAGAAAGGGTGAGTGAGAGAGTGCGAGAGAGAGACAGACATACAGACAGAGACATACAGACAGAAACAGAAACAGAAAGAAAGAGAAAGACAGGATAAAGTAAGATAGAGAGGGAGGAGAGAGAGGGAGAGCGAGAGAGAGGCAGAGAGAGATAGGCAGACAGACGGACAGAGACAGACAGGCAGAGACAGAGAAACAGAGAGAGACTGAGAGAGAGAGAGAGAGATAGAAGAAGAGAGTAAAAGAGAGAGAGAGAGAGAGTCTGTGTGTGTGAGAAAGAGAGAGGGAGAGAGCAAGGAAGCTGGAGAGTGGTTTAAGATTGTAGGAGGAATGGGGTAAAAATGTTTAGAGGAGACGCTGTTCGAAGAATGAATAAATGAGAGAAGAGATCGTAAAAAAAAAACAACTTAGAAAGTAAGTGAGCATTAGGAATTTTAGAACTTTCAATTCGATGAATGATGAGATTGTCAGTTAATGGTTATTCACAATGACGAACTAAGTTTTCTTAAGTTAAAACTTATGAAAACGAAGAAAACTGTATTGGAGGCGTATGAGGCAAAAAATGGAGGTTGTCTCGTTGTAACTTCCTCTCGCTTTGGCTAGATTTCATTCGTGACTTTATTCAGTCGATATTTATGCAACTGTATTGTTTAAAGTATTTTTGAAAATATTCAAGTACTCGCAATTTCATTGGATTTATGTTTATAAAATCGCTTTGTCTAAGATATTCTTTAAAAGGTATTTTTTAAAAATCTATATTTTCTTAAAGATATTTTATCATTTTTCGTATATTTTACTCTCAGAAAAATGTTTATCTTTGTCGTGGAATAGTGAGTGGGTATGGGCTAAGTAATAAGCTTATTATTGACGTTGAGATTAAAGTTAGGTATGATGGCTATTAGCTCTTTCCTTATATGAATGTAATAAGATTTCCTGTAAGATAATAAAAAAAATTCAAAAGAACTGGATCAGTGGATATTATGATTTCTTGTCGTACTGTTATTAAAAAACGTTTATATTTGCATATATCTTACGTAAAACAGATCGTTGAATTATTAAACACAACGATCGACAATTTTTATATGATATAAAGGAATATAGATTTGAGTCCACACACACACACACACACACACAAACACACACACACATACATTTAAAAGTAAATAATTTTGTATTAACGTATGAATAATGGTTAGCGTTGTTTTGTGTTACCTTACTTTGCTTTCTGTGTTAAACGTTATTTGATAAATGTTTTAACAATTCAAAATATTTCATATATTTTGTGAAAGGATGTAAAGATAAAAACCGGATGTTTATTTAGTAAAGAAACTTTAGAGAACAAAATAGCTCGTAGACGTCCGAGTACATTACATAGCTTGGTGGAGTGTCTATACGGTTTGGAGAGTCACGTTAATTTCCATTTCTATCAAGGTTTATATTATTTTGAAAGCTGCAGATAAATTCTGATAAAGCTTTGCGTTAGCTTTAAGTTGATTTCGGAATAAACAACAGTGTTAAGCACGTTGAATATTAACTGAGTCCGATGTTAATCCAATGTAGGATTTTGAGACAGTATTAATAGAACAGGATATAGACTTACACGATTGGAAAATGGGCAGCGGCGTCTCAGCGTATGCGTTCCATCTGGTATGAAATTACATCTATGTAACTCCATCTTTCTGCCTACTGCAAACTAAACCAGTGAAACTTGGAAGAGCACATTAAGGACGGATAGAAAGTTAAATATATTCCTTCAAGGGTGCCCCAGAAAGGTCCTGGGGAGCAACGGGCGTGACCGTGTCAAAAACTGAAGAGATTCTCAGAAGAGCGAAGTCATGAACACTGCATGAGATTGTGACAGAATACCGGTTCCGTCTGGTTGGCCACATTCTTCGTCTAGCTAATCAAAGGAACTCGAAAACAAATATGACTTAGGCACAATCTGACGGTAGGCATAACAGAGGCGGGACGAAGATCAGTTGACTGCGGACATGTCAAGATAACTTGAAGACAGTCAACATTACGTGGAATGGATATGCGAAAGTAGAAGCCGACTGAATGCGTCTAATGCGCTGAGCAGTATAATAGGGCCTAATTGGTTTTTATAGTGGCACGATAAATAATTCCTTTGGATGTATATTGATGTCAATGAGACATCCTTCCTTGTCTTAATAATGTTAGGATGTATATTTTTGAGGATTAGTCTAATAATATAATTTATCTTTGATATTAAATAATGGTTATCCGATAATGGTTAGCGTGATGGAATATGATACATTCACCTAACCTTTGTCGATAAACTCATATTTATAGTTAAGTAGGAAATATTATGTAGCTATTAAACAAGACTTTTTTGCTCGTCAATGAAGCCGTGTTGTTTAAATGGAGGGTTATACCATTTTATTTTTCTATTCTTGAGTGTATACTTGTTTGAATAAGGGAGCGGAACGTCGTTTGTCCGTAAATCCGCTGCATTCTTAGACATTGCACTAATTTAATTGGAGGCATCACTGAAAATAACGTCATTACCAGAGAACTTATAAATAGGTATATATATATATATATATATATATATATATATATAGGTGTGTGTTTTTGCGTGTATGTGTATGTATGTCAATATTCAAGATTTCTTGCCAATAGAGAAACAGCCGCTTCTTACCAAGATCCAAGGCCCCTTTATTGGAATTTCAACAACATCCACAGGAAATTTTGCATGTATGTACGTATGCACGTATGTATGTACGTATGTATGTATGTACACGTGCAGATTTGTATGTTTTTTAATGTACGTCTTGCATATCTTGACATGCTCATATATACTTAAATGATAAACTCCAAAGTTTACCGATTTTTACAATTCCATTCATGCCTTGGATCTGTAGTCTTCTGTTGTGATGAGAGTACGACACCCTCCGACCAGAATAAACGGAGCCACTACATATAAATAGTAGCGGTCTGACGTAGTTGGCAGTTCGTATTTTGGTCTTCGAAGTCCAGGTAGAGTTTACAGTTCGAGTTAGTGTGTTGCTATCAATTTATGGTTCAAAGAAAGGGCTACCTCCCCATACAACGAACCGACAACAACGTTGGGGTATAATATTACTAAATTACAATTTCAAAATGCAGTATATTCCATCGAAAACAATTGGTCATGCGGACTGTCTATCGAGACTAATTCCCCAAAATACGGAACCACTAGAAGATGCCGTGATAGCTGCACTGCAGGTTGAAAAAGTAATAAAAGTATTATGACTAATATTATCTAAGAACTGCCAGTGACTGCACAGGATATAAAAATGAAATCTGTAGGCGTTGAGTATATTACAAAGATGAAAAAATGCTTTAAAAAATAAGGAGAATAAAAATACAAATTCGAGTAATTTCTCAATATGCGACGGTATTCTGATGTATGCGCAAAGAGTTGTAGTACCGACATTACAAAAATGTGTATTGCAGGAATTCCGCAGCGGACACCTGGGAATGTCGAGGATAAAAGCTCTGATGAGGAGTTACGTATGTTGGCCGACTATGGACTAGAGTATCGAAAATTTGGTGAGAAACTGTCAAGGTTGTGCGCTCGCGGCCAAAGCCCCGCCGGCAAAATATCAATTGTGGCCGGAGACTGAGAACACATTGTCTAAGTTACATATTGACTATGCCAGACCAGTGAACGGTGCTTATTATCTAATCGTGGTAGACAGCTGTACAAAAGGTGTGCAGGTGCAATAAGCCAACCGCTAAGACAACTATAAAGTTCCTATATGAATTGTTTACGCGATAGGTGTTCCAAACACGTTAGTTTCTGATAATGGAACGCAATTCTCGGGATATGAATTCAAGAACTTCTGTAAAATTCATGTTTTCAATACATGTCTTAAAAAGCATATTTTCAATCCACCCTACCACCCGAGGTCAAATGGGTAGGTAGAATGATTCGTGGACACGTTCAAAAAGAGCGTTAAGAAAAGCTAGGAACGAATTAAGTAACGACGAAGCGCTAACAAAATTATTAAGGGTATATAGAGTAACCCCTAATCCAAGTACAAATTCAGGTAAGTCACCCGCAGAATCGATGTTCGCGAGAAGAATAAAATCGATTTTTGATAAGTTATAGCCAGAGAAAAAAAAAGATGTAAAGGAAATACGAAAGATGCAACGAAATATTTCGAAGTAGGAGATAAAGTGCATTTGAAAACCTACAGAAATGGTAAAGAAGGAAGTATGATGTAACTAATTAAAGGACCACGCTGGGAACATAAGAGACACATAAATCAGCTAAAGAAGAGACATAACAAAGAACGGAGAAAAATTCCTATGGAAGTATTTTTTTTAATGTATTCTATGTCCCAGTACTTCGGTAATGGAGTCTCGTAGAACCAGCATGAGAAAACGAAAGCAGACCGAACACCTTGAGATAAGGCCCAAGCGAAAAAGATACTAAAACGTAATACAAATAAATAAAATTTCTCTAACCCTTCGGAACTCAAAATCTTAAAATGGAAGATGTTGTGGCGAGAGTACGACACCCTCTGACGAGAATAAACGGAACCACTCCATATAAATAGAAGCGGTCTGACGTTGTCAGCAATTTGTATTTTGGTCTTAGAAGTCTAAGTACAGTTTTCAGTTCGAGTTAGTGTGTTGGAAATATTGATTGTTGGTTCGTTACGTGTTTGTTACTGCTGTTGTTCCTATTTTGTATTATTATAACACTGTTACAGTGTGTTCTTTATCTATCGTCGACGATATCAGCCGTACTACGATAGTGGAGGCATCAGGATATTACATTTTCGAATCAGCTTGCTCCTTTCCGGTTTTGAGAAGCATAATTTCTCAAGATTGGTATTTAGGCAGTGTGTTATATATCTCAGTGCCCTAATAATTATAGGTATAAACCTGAAGTTATCATCTGGATAGAGTAACTGGAGATTTTTCAATAGCTCAGCGTAGGTGTTCTTTTTTTCACTGATCTTCAGTTTCATGTTAACATTCGCTGGAAAGCTGATCTGCACAATTGTACACAGTTTCTCTTCTCTATCCCAAATCATTATATCAAGTTTATTGTGTTTAAATAAACACATTTTATTGAGGTTTTCACTGGGAAATTCCACCAGTACACCTTTTTATTATGAGTAGCTATGGCTTCTACCATACAATGGGTTCTTATTTCTTTATCCTCGGGGTTATCCTTCCGACGGATTTCATTATATAGTGTCCTAGCTACAACATCATGTCTCATATGTAGATAATGACATTTTCGAACAACTGCTTATGATGTGGGTGATATCTTCGGTGTTAACTCCACAAAATCTGCATCAGTGATCACATTTTACTGCTTTTCCTGCGTCTCTGTCCCTTTTGTGCATCAGGTATTTGGTTAATAGTTCCTGTTCCTGGATCGCAAGCGCATATTCTTCAAAGTGGGAGGTAGTAATCCGGTTATTGGTTCATGATAAACTGCTTTCATGATCGATGTTACTATCATTACAGAGCTTTCTACTAACATATCCATGCATGGTCTTCTGCTGATATACGCCCATCCTTTCATCTGATGATACGTTGCAGTAGAGTTGTGCGAGTTCTTTGGACATGTATTTAAGGTTATCAGACAAGGAATGTTGCTCATGGAACTACTTTCCAAGTCTCATGACGTTATCAGCTACATGAATGCAAACTTGGTCAAGGGAAGCACTTCGACACTCAGTGGTGAAAAGATGTTGCCGAAGGGATATGATACAATATTCGAAGGCAGTTTGGATCGACGTTAAGCCGCTGCCGCCTTGCTTTCGAGTTAGATATCACTGTTGATATGGAAAGTATGTGTGTTTGTTAGTATCTTCCGGATTTTCACATCAATGGCTCGGATCTCAATCAAGCAGCCCAAATATTGATATGAGTACTGGCACTGCAAACACATTGTGAGCCACTCTTTTATTGAATGCAGAGAGTTCCGAGGTCCAAATTTTCTTTATTCGGCTACGATATTCTTTAGCGAAATGTGTTTTGTTACAGGCGCCATTGCAAAATACGCTTTCATCCACCCTTAGTATGTATGTATGTATGTATGTATGTGTGTGTATGTATGTATGTTGTATGTATGTATGTATGTATGTATGTATGTATGTATGTATGTATATACTATTTTAGGCTGAACTACTGGAAAAAGATATGGAAATCTCTGATGAATTAATAACAAGATTAGCTAAAATATATTTTGGGTGGTTTGAATAATTACCAGTGTATTAGGTTTCTTAAAAGGTGGAAAATGCCTGTTCTTAAGATTTACGGTAACGTCGTCATAATTCTTATATCTTGAAGTTGGATTTCACTACTATTTTAGATTGAACTACTGGAAAAAGATACGGAAATCTCTAATGAAGTTTTCAGTCTGTTGGGTTTTATGATATCTGCGTTTTAATAGTAGTAATCTCTGTATAAACCCCTGAGAATGTAAAGAATCTTTAGGATAGCAATTTAGCATATCAATTCCTACTATATCGGTTATCTTAATCAAGTCTTTATTCCTTGTACAACGGCAGACGTCAGATTTGTTTTCTTCAATCCGGGCAATTATTAAGATAGACCAAAATAGGTTTTTGAGCGTGAAATATAATTTCATTCCCTGGTTTCGATATAGATGAAAATATTTTAATGGCGTTGACTGCAAAGTTTAAGGAAACTTTTGGATTGAAGGATAGCAGTCTTTCATGTTATACCAGACAAAATAGTAGTTATCTTTGATAAGGAAGGATTGAACCGACGTAATTACAGAATTAAAGTTTTTTTTTGGGGGGAGGGGTAAATTCGAGGTTAATTTAATTCTGGATATCAATATTATTTTGTCCAAAATACACAAACTAATAATATCTATATCTGTTTATGTGGGATTTTTGAAAAGGTTATTCGCAAAAATATATTTGTGAATATATTAAGCAAATAGATTATATAGACATTAACCCAATGACATGAGCACCAATTATCTATTATATAAAGAGTCCTTGAAATGATAGACTTTATTACGTAAACATTGACACGATAAAGTGAAGGATGAAGGTTAATGATTGCCATATGATATTACTACTACTACTACTGCTGCTGCTGCTGCTACTACTACCAATACTTCTGCTGCTACTCCTACTACTAATACATCTGCTGCTGCTGCTACTGCTACTACTACTACTACTACTACTACTACTACTACTACTAAGAAACAGAAGGAGAATGACGACGACGACGAGAAGAAGAAGAAAAACAACGGGGAGGAGGAGGAGGAGGAGAAGGAGGAACATGAAGAAGAAGAAGAACAACAACAACAACATCAGCGGAGGAGGAGGAAGAAGAAGAAGAAGAAGAAGAAGAAGAAGAAGAAGGAGAAGAAGAGAAGAAAAGAAGAAGAAGAAGAAGAAGAAGAAGAAGAAGAAGAAGAAGAAGAAGGGGAAGAAGAAGAAGAAGAAGAAGAAGGAGAAGAAGAAGAAGAAGAAGAAGAAGAAGAAGAAGGGGAAGAAGAAGAAGGGGAAGAAGAAGAAGAAGAAGAAGAAGAAGAAGGAGAGAAGAAAAGAGGAGGAAGAGGAGAAGAAGAAGGAGAAGAATAAGAAGAAAAAGAAGAAGGAGAAGAAGGGGGAGGAAGAGGTGGAGGAGAAGAAGAAGAAGAAGAAGAAGAAGAAGGGGAAGAAGAAGAAGAGGAAGAAAAAGAAAAGAAGAAGAAGAAGAAGAAGGGGGAGAAGAATAAGAAGAAGGAGAAGGAGAAGGAGGAGAAGAAGAAGAAGAAGAAGAAGGAGAAGAAGAAGGAGGAGTAAGAGGTGGAGGAGGAGGAGAAGAAGAAGAAGAAGAAGAAGAAAAGAAGAGAAGAAGGAGAAGAAGAAGAAGAAGAAGAAGAAGAAAAAGTCAATATTTGAAACAAAATGTCACATTGTATAAAGATGTAGAGTGGCTTTTATAAAATCCATTCCATGATATTCTTAGGAACATCCGTCTTTGAGAATGACTGCGCAAATTTGCAATAGGAACAGGAGATGGATGAGACATTGTTAATAAAAACAAGAGAACAGTCATAAAATGAATCGTGATCCTGATACAAATTTAGGATAGATTCTGTAGGGAAATTGCCATAAAATTCGGTTTCGAAAAACAAGCAGCCGTTCGGATAACTTATTAAAACCTACTGATACCCTCTTAGATGAAGGAACAAAAATAAAAGAATTAGAGCATATACAGGCTTACAAATATTTAAGATTTAATAAATTATCTGGAGCACAACAGATGAAAAAAGAAATGAAAGGAAATGTTTGGAATACATGTTTTAGATGCATTAGATTAATACTTAAAACTGATCTAAGTACTGAAAAGGAAAAGAAAATTATAAAACAAATGGATTTCAGCACTCTAGTTGAAAGCTAAGTGAATTAGCAATACAAGATATAAGAAAACATATGGAAAATATTGACCAAAGGAGTCGACATACAAAGATTATATTTATTACGGATAGAGCATGATAAAGATTTTTGCAACTCAAAAACTATTATAAAGTATCCACTGAACGAACAGAAATCTGAAGGAATAACGGGAAACTAATATATATAACTGCAAAATACGAACAACAAAGAATTCTGTTGCGCCTTTAGGGAGGACAAAAGATATAAAAACAGAAGTCGTAATATCAGATAGCTGAGAAGAGTAGGTAAAAACAACAGAAAGTCTTAAAAATATTGCAGTTACATAAGAGAATGGCAAGAAAATCTTTTACGTGTTCAATAGTCAACAAAAACTAGACAAATTATAAGTGGATTAAGGAAAAGTCTCAGTATTTATTGGAAGCCCAGAGCCCAAAACTGAGACCTAAGGTGATGTTATCGGGTACAAGCGAAACCTTCTAACTAGAAAGTATCGAAAACAAAATGCGCTAGAGTATAAAGCCTAACAGAAAACTGTGTGAGAGGCTGTGCAGGAATAATCAATTACATTTCCTTTTGGTTGCTCAGTCTTAGACAAGATGGAAAATATTAATGTATGTATAAGGCTGGAGCTAACAGTAGAAACTATGCCAGCATTAAGGAATATTCACATGAAAGCCATGATACAAATACGTCTCACAAGATGTCATAGATAATAAGAAAATTATTAAACTCTAGGATGCCAATCCATTGACAAGGAGTTAAGAAAAACTGTCCAGAAAATATTGTTAGAGACCACCAGGGAAAACCAATAAATATAATAAATAAATGCGCCCTTTTAAAGCCTAGCCAGGCTCATGGGCCTGGTTTCCCGGTTTCAATGGCGTATGTGTTCTCCCCAGCTGGACGGGTCGCCAGTCCATCTCAGCGTTACTCATTTTTGCCAGCTGAATGGACTGGAGCAACGTGAAATGAAGTGTTTTGCTCAAGAACATAACACGTCGCCCGGTCCAGGAATCGAAACCACAATCTTACGATCATAATGCTGACATACTAATCACTAAGCCACGCGCCTCCACGGAAAACCGATAATGTATCTCTAAAAGAAATGGAGAAACTATGGAAATATAAGTCCTATAAACAGAGAATATGAAAATGAGAAACAGAAACAATTCCCCTGAAAGCGTTAGAATGATAAGAGATGCTGATACATTACCAACAACAAGGCTCACGAAGATTCGCATTATTCAAAAATAAATTTAATGGTACGAAATTTAGTAATTTAAAATTATACAAATAATTAAAACAAACTTTGGGCTCGTTTCTTGTTTCATAACTTGTACAATTTTTATAGCGAGAAAATAAAAGTACAGATTAAACATCCGGAAGAAAATTTGGGAAAAAACAAAAGAAAACGATAAAGAAAGTTAACTTTAAAGATACAATGGAAAAAGAAAAAGAATCAAATTTCCCATTCTTCATAAACATTTCAACAGCAAATGCATGGTGTACACCCTTCCAAACCATGGTAGTAAATGAAAAATAACCGTCGAATACTTGTTACATGGTGACATAGTTATTCACTACCTAACTACACTAGCGCCATACGTATAGCTGTGTAAAATATGGGAGATTTTCCTATCACAGCTTGTATGATTGAAATCGACGCCATAATAGATGCTATGGATATCCGAGAAAAATATTCATTTCAACAATTGGCAGAATTTCAGTAATTTGTAGAGGAAG
>NC_042999.1:164028349-164030849 GCF_006345805.1 Octopus sinensis | reverse complement strand
ACTCTACAACAATCGGTAAACCAGTTTCCAAACCGATAAAAACGAAAACCATTTTGAATCACTAGCTTATATTTAGTCTTAGCTATGTCTATTAACAATAGCCATTTGAAGAGCTGAACTAAGTTACCTTCTCTATCAATTAAACTGACGTAAACTTTATGATAACTGCAACACTTATGTCATTTGACAAGGGTAAAACCCCCAAGAATACAATGATATTATCTCAAATTTGGTGATGACAATGTAGGATAGATAAGTTAATGTTTCTTCTGGGGTACCAATGTTGCCATAGAAAATAGAGGCTTTCTGCAGATGGGGAAACATAAAGTCCTAAATACCCTTTTTGAGTTCTAAAGGGGAGAGTTTAGCTTTAATTAATCAGGAACTTTACATAAATGTAATTATTATATATATATATATATATACGTGTGTGTGTGTGTGTGTGTGTGTGTGTGTGTCTGTCTGTCTGTCTGTCTGTCTGTCTGTCTGTCTGTCTGTGTGTTTCCCTAAAACTTGAGAATTACACAACCAATTTCATTCATATTTTACACATGCCTTACTGAGGGTCCATGTAGTGTCATAGGCCCAAAAAGTTTTAACTTCTTGCCTAGTGCGAGCCCAGAGCAATATCATATCCTCTCCACTATTTCAGCATTAATTGTCAAAAGTGAAACACTAACATCTCTCTCTTGTAATGTCAGATATTTTCACTTTAATACTGAAACTATTAAAGTGAAACTATCTCACATATATACAGGCATACATACATATATACATACATATGTATGTTATATATGTTATAATATATATATACATCTGCACAAATGTATATTATAGATGTATATATGTATACATGTATATATATAGAACGTATATATATATAATAATATATATATATATATTATAATATATATATATATATATATATAATATATATATATATATATATATATATATATATATATATATATATATATATGTAAAATATATATGTCTATATATATATGTATATATATATATAATAACTCGTACTGCTATCCTCTTTATTCGCCCGCCTTCTAAGGCTACTGGTCGACATTTTTTCTCTCTCGTCGTCCACTTTAATCCAGCGTTTGCAATACTTTTTTCGTCTGGCGTTTAACAGCCCTTCTTATCTTGTTCTCCTTGTCCTGTCTCTCACTGTTATATTTTTATTTTTCCACTGTTTATATATATATTTTTTACTGTTTATATGTTTGTACTGTCGTTACTGTCTTGCTTTTTTTCCCGTCTGCGAAAGATCTCAGAATTTTAATTGATTTGCTTTTCACAGGAAGGAAGTTTTCTTCGAAGTATACGTCTCGCTTTTATCCTTCGAAACGTTTAGTAGATGACACCTTAGCGACTGAAGAAGGGGATTTTTCGTTGTGCTTATTGTCCTGTATCTCTTTTTTTGCTTGTCTTGTTCCTTGGTTTGTGTCTATGTTTTTCGCGTCTCTCTATGTGTTCGACGTCTTTTTGGTGTCCTGTACACATATATGCGTGTATATGTACATGTAGAGGTAGGTACGTACATATATGTTTATATATATGCATATGTTCTATTTTTTTAACATATATATATATATTATATTATATAATATATATATATATATATATTATATATATATATATATTATATATATATATATATATATGTTATATGTATCTGTATATGTATAGATGTATATGTATAGATGTATATATATAGATGTACATGTAATATGTACACATATATATACACATATATACATGCATACATATATACACCCATACACATGCATACACACACATACATATACATAGGTGCAGATGTGGCTGTGTGGTGAGAAACCTAGTTCCAAAACACATGGTCCTGAGTTCAGTACCATCGTGTGGTGAGTTGGTATGTGTCTCTGCAACCACACTGACGAGCAATTCACCGTGCACCTATTCAAGCAACGTCGAGCTGTTGAAGGGCAGTGAGCTAACTTTATTCAACATATATATTTGGTCACTATAAACAAATCGTTTGAGCAGGTCATTTCACAAAAACTGAACACTCATAGGTCGTCTTCGGCAGGAGATTCCATGATGTGTGCGTACTTATACACACACACACACACACACACACACACACACACACACACACACATATAAAGTTGAAATTTACAGAAAAACAAGAGATGATCACAGGTCTATAAGCAACAAGCAGGCGTATTAGTTTGACGCTCAGGAAGGTTAGAATGTCTTTTACGTTTCGAGCCTACGTTCTTCAACTGAAAGGAACACGATGAAATAAATAGAGTTAGCGGTCAATCATGGCGACTGAATATGTATATATATATATATATATATATATATATATATATATATGTGTGTGTGTATATACGTATGCATCATGATGTATGTATGCATGTATGTTACTATATGCAAAATTTTATAACATCTTTCTAACATAACGATTTAAATATATTCTTTAACCATATAACACAAGCCTTCT
>NC_042999.1:163983349-164025849 GCF_006345805.1 Octopus sinensis | reverse complement strand
TCATGTATGTGTTATGTGAGATAAACAAGGTTTACGTAATCCATACTGTGAATATATGTTTCGGTAAATGTTTATCGGTGTACCGAAATGTTCTTCTATGTTTATAAGTATGAGTTAAGGTCTGTGTATTTGCGTATATAAGTGTGTTAAGGACTGTATCTGTGTGTGCGTGTGTGTGTGTATGTGTGTGTGTACGTGCACATGCTACCTATAACCAAAAATAACCCTGATGAAAGTAGCATTAATTTTCTAGATCGTTCAATTTTCCTCAACTGATCAATCGGCCGACTGAGTAGACCTAACAGTAACGAACCTATATTGATTATTGGAAACATCTGTAAGTCAAATTTACAACAATAAATGAAAAAATATGTAATGGCCCTTATTTGTACCTTCTCTTGTATATCACTCTGGCTAAAACCCAGTATAACTTGAACACAACCATTGATTTACTATATATAGAATAGAGATCAACTATAACCTTAGACCCTGCCAAAAGAATACGTGCAATTCTTTACTAATCTAAATAATACCGTTAGCCTGGTATACTAACAGAAGGCTTGGATTGATGCTTCCCAGCTGCATGGTTTCGGGTTCAGTCCCACTGCGTGGCATCTGGGACAGGTGTTTTCTACTATAACCTCGGGCCGACCAAAGCCTTGTGAGTGAATTTGGTAGATGGAAGCTGAAAGAGGCCTATTGTGTGTGTGTGTGTGTGTGTGTGTGTGTGTGTGTGTGTGTATGTATATATATATGTGTGTGTGTGTGTGTGTGTGTGTGTGTGTGCTTTCGGTGCGAATGATCTTTTATGCGGCGCCGCTTTTACAATCTTGTAAATAATAATAATGGTATTTTTATATAAGCTTAAAACTTATGGCGATCACCGTGCAATGACTAAGGAAAATAGTCTAATAAAGGGTGCATGTAAGCCCTCAACAGAAAAAAGAAGGCTTTCCTATCAGCGGGGGAGTCGAGCCACATCCCTTTGTTAAGGCGTTACTTTTACATCAGCGAATCAGCCTGTCAAATTTAAGAACTATAATAGTTCGTGATTATGCAAACAAACTTTCCATATGCTTTCGGTGCAAATGATCTTTTATACGGCGCCGTTTTTACAATCCTGTAAATAATGATAATGGTATTTTTATATAAGCTTAAAGATTATGGCGATCGTGTGTGTGTATGTTATTTAATAAACACAATATATGTTTTTATGAGCTGAGAACAGGTCAAACATTATTCTGTAACATATATGGTGTCCCAGCACAATCATCAGACACTCCCCACAGGAATTCGTTATGCCATGTGAGCAGTGTCTGATGATCGTGCGTGGACACCAAACATTTTATGAACTAATATTTGGTATGTTCTCAGCACATAAAAACAGTAGTAGCACAAAAAACATATACTGAGTTTATTAAATAATATCTCTCACCAGGTGGAGTAATTTTTTTGTTGCTAATTTTATCATCACAGAACAGTACACTGCATATGTGTGTGTGTGTGTGTGTCCTCCATCACTACTAAACTCCTTCAGCATGGCCGCCGTCTAATGATTGAAGCAAGTAAAAACGAAAAGAAATGAAAGATACATACTCACCCACACATATATATATATATATATATATATATATATATATATATATGTATGTTGCAGTATAATATGTGTATTTACCTATGTACATACGTACGTACATATGCATGTATGTATGTGTATACTCTAATGCATACATTACTGTATCACTCATAAATGGATTACAACAATACTGCAGTATGTTGTAAAAACAGTCACATGACTATAAGTATAGAATTATCTCTAAACGTACTCTGTACAAAATAGTCTATATTCTTTGATTTATAGATATTTGATTTAATATCTATAAACATAGATTGTATTTTTCCTTGACGTATGTCTAAATGCACAATTATTTAATCATATATATATATATATATATATATATATACATGTGTTTGTGTTTATGTTTTTATATATACGCCTGTACGTGCGTGAGTAAAGACATTTTCATTTTATCGTTCACTATATATTATAGTTATAAGCAAAAACAAAACAAAGTACATTCGAAATTATTCAACTCTGTTGACCCACTTCCGGTTCTCCGGTCATTAGAAACTAGAATTTTTTTTATTGAATACTAAATCCTTTCCTTGTTTTCTTGATCAAATACTGTATGGAAGCCACAAATAGCTGTTTAAACTAACTTATACAAGACTGCATCTAAATGTTTCCGTGAAATTAGAAAGCGATAATAATGATGCTGATGATGATGCTGATAATAATAATAATAAAAATAATAATAATAATAATAATAATAATAATAATAATAATAATAATAATAATAATAATAAATAGATAAATAAATAATAGATACATACATAAATAGAATAATTGATAAATAAAAAGAAAACGAGAAGAGAGAAATAGACAACATTGACAGTACTTATTGATTTATCGATCTTCATTAGCAGCGATGTCGGTCGGTATTTCAGGGAATTGAAGAGTTGCACAGGCGAGAGAGAGAGAGAGAGAGAGAGAGAGAGAGAGAGAGAGAGAGAGGAGAAGGGGAAGTTTTAACTAGGTCTAACATGAATACACTGATGACGTAGATAGGAACCAAGGTGGAGAAACCCAATAATGAATCGCGATTCGTTGCTGTTATTTTCAAAGGCGTCGCCGTTGCCGCCAGCGTCGTGATTGCGGTGGAGGTGGTGGTGATGATGCTGCTTCTGCTACTGCTGCTTCTACTGCTGTTCAGCCCTAATTTCTTTCTGATCACGTAGATGTTGCTATGTGAAAATCCATAGATCCAGTGCTCCAGATTTGCCATGTCTCTACCTTGTTCAAGAGCACACTACACACTTCAACATGCGGTGGTTAGAAGGGTTGCAATGTAGAAAACTGGTTATGTTCCATTACCTCCATTTTCCAATCTATTCTTGTAAACCTTCACGTTCTTCTTGCGACCGGAGGAGAGTTGGCATTTACCTCTGCTGGTCGACATCTTAGCACAATGTTTTAGACTGAATCCAGTGGTTGTTACTATCACGTGTGTGATGGCGGTGGTGGGAGGGTGTTTTTTTAATTCTTGTCTGTACTTAGAAGGAAACAGATTTTAGTGTTATTTCCAGCTTCTGGGCAACATATGATCATAGACATTCTGAACGTGACCATCCCATCTTTTTTATTAGCTATGGTATATCTAGAACTGCATTAATAAATGCGTTTCCTTTTAAAGACTACAAAGTATGATTTGAGAGAAATTTAATGAATATTTCAAGAATGTTGAGCAACTACTTACACGCTTCTGCGTTGACTCGATAGAGTTGCAACTGTTCGGGATGTGCAGCCCAGGTCAATCTCGATCAAGCCGAATTATGACACTTAATTTAGTCAACCTGATGATTAAGTGCAGCTCCAGATCCAGGTGTGATATTCTCTGTTTGATGTATAATGAATTCCTAGAATATGGATTATGTATTCCTCTGTAATTCTTAGAGAGATTCGTTACGTATTATCATTTTTTAACCTTTGTATATTATGTATACGTTTCTTCCTTTTCCTTTTATACTGTGTATACTTACACATTTTTAAAATAATTATGTTATTATTTCATTATATGTAAACCTGCACACTTTATGTCTGTCTTTGTATTGTTCCCCCTCATCCTTCATCCTAGTGGCAAATGAATACAATCATCATCAGCATTATTATTATTATTATTATTATTATTATTATTATTATTATTATGTTTGGCTTTTGCTTTGTATTTGTACAAGTTAGTTCCAAGTCTCATCCAGAGACCTCAAGAGACAAGTTAGACGTTCAAGTAGGTGTTATGACTCGGGTGCCATATTTTTGGTTTTGCACAAAATATTGTTCTAGAGAATGTCTGTGAAAACATACGAAAATTAGAAGTTTGTTCTAAAAGTAATTTGATTGTAAGGTGATAGTCTGATGCGAAGATGACAGCAAAAGGTGTTTACTATTATGTACATTTAAAAGTATTTTGATACTGTTTACAGATTAAAATGTTATGGGAATTACATAGACAATATCTTTCTTAGGATATGAGCAGTTCCCATGAGCACTATTTTTAGAATTTCTTCCATTTTGGATTTCCTGGTATCTGGAATAGGTAGCAATCAGCCCCTTTTGCTACCATTCTTAGGGCACTTATGATAACAGGTATTGTTTTAGTTTTGAGGTCCCATATTTTGCCAGTTTCTATTTCAAGATATTTATAGTTGTTCAGCTTATTATTATTATTATTATTATATTATTATTATTATTATTATTATTATTATTATTCAGTAGTATATTTTTTATATCGTGCTTTCACTTCATATTATTATTATTATTATTATTATTATATTATTATTATATTATTATTATTATTATTATTATTATTATTATTATTATCATAAAAGGATTGACTAAAATCTTCACAAAGGTAAATAGTCAAGACGAAGAGCGCAATTCGATTGCAAAAGATATTTTATTGGTTGAACGATATTTCGACAGCAAGCTTGTCTTTGTCGAGTTCAAAATAAGAAGGGATGAAAATTCAAAATTATAGAAATTTAAATGTAAAGTATGAATGAGAGCGTCCAAATATTGATGGAATGACATCATCAGTCTTTAAGTTTCAATTTTATAATACGCAAAAAGACAAAGACAGAAAAAAGATAGAAAAAAGAAAGAAAAAAGGAAAGGAAAAAGAATATTTCATCAAACAGTTTTGTATAAATTTGATGGTATTCTCCTGTCATTTTATTCATTCCTCCAGGACGTGATGTTAATAAAACGCAAACATATTTCTCCTCATGCATTTTGAGAAGTGAAAGTGAAGCAGATTCAGGATATTTTCTGAGAATATGCACTTTCAAGTCTTTCTCAAAATTGCAGCCGTTTGAAACAAAATGCTGGGCAAGTTCTGTCGAACTACTGTTATTGGGCCTGACGTTAAATCTATGCCCATTAAATCTTTTGTTTAATTGTTCTGTTGTACGAACATTGGAGTATCTGCACACTATACCTTGAAAAACAGCCACAAAAGAGGACATCCGTATACCGTAAGCCGACCTTCACTGGACGATATCTTAACTTCAATTCCCACCATCCATGCAGTGTAAAGAGATGAATTGCTCAGGGCCTAAAACATCGAGCAAAGAATATAAGTAGCGATCGTGATACCCACCAGTAACGATCTATTAAGCAACAACTACCCCTAAAACATACTATCTACTCCAATTACGAAGAAAAGAGAGGAGGAAACCAATAAATTGTCCACAGTCTGTCTACCCTATGTGAAAAGCCTCTCCGAAAAGATACAAAAGATATGTGGCCCATTCAAGGACAGTATTCAAGAGTAATATAACATGAGCGTGCCCAAGCAAGTCGAATGCTTACACAGAGCAGGTTTTACAGCCACATCATTCAAACCGACCGAGTGAAATCGGGCTTAGCCGCTAGTATTTCTATAATTCCTAATTTTTATCATTTATTTTGAACTCCGGGCTAGGAAATGAAAAACTAATCAAATATGATCCTTTTTGTGTGAGACGAATGAATCGATCCCAGAACTTATTATTTTTTTTTTTTTTGCTAAGCCTGTTACTTATTCTATCGGCCTCTAAATTACGGGAATATAAACGCACTCACGCTGGTTGCCAAGCGGTGGTGGAGGACGAACACACACACAAAAACAAACACGCACGCGCGCACACACACGCACACGCACACACATACACACACTCGTATATATATATATATATACATATATATATATATATATATTATATATATATATATATATATATAATAAAACTTATATATAAAGAACGTGAAATTCACGAATTGACAAACACGGAAAAACGGACAGTAATTCAGAGCCTTCATTCTTCAGTCAGAAACCGATTCATTATGGCAAATTTCGGCTGTTTAATTCTGAGATTTGCTCCGAAAAGGCCAGCCCCAAGGAAAAGCTAAGCTATGGGCATTAGATTTGCTTGGTAGAAGGAAAGAATGTGACAACCGAGACGAATAGGAAAACAAGAGACGAAGATAAACTTGGAAACAGTAACGAATAAAAACAGGAATGATACGGGGGCGTCTTACGACTTTGAGACAAAATGAGACAAAACAATTGATCAGCAAGCGTGGGAAGCGGTTACCTTTTCGGTAGAGGAGACATGTGTTGTACAAGAAGCTGTCAGCAGTGGAATGGCTTAGCAGCAGCAGGTTGCAAGAAGGTGAGAGAGAAAGAGAGAGGGGGGATTGAGGAGGGCCGAGAAATGACCAAGAGAGAGAGAGAAAGAAAGAATTAAAGAGGGTGAGAGGAAGGGGCGCCAAAATAACTTGGTAAAGAGGCGCCAAAATACCTTGAGGAAGAAGCAATGGCGGATGATAAAGGGGAAGTTTATATATATACACACACACACACATGACGGGCTTCATTCAGTTTCATTCAGCCGAATCCACTCAAGTCGTTGGTCGGCCCGAGGCTATAGTAGAAGACACTTCCCCAAAATGCCACGCAGCGAGGCTGAACCCGGAGCCATGTGTTTTGAAAGCAAGCATCATATCACACAGCCAAACCTGCGCTTACTATGGAATAATTTCGAAGAGCTGTGAGAAGAGTAGTAAATTTTTGTTTTGGTTTTGTTTAGGCAGGAAGATACTTATATACCCTTTTAAAAATTTGCATTTCGCTTAATCTCGTTTCTCGAGTTGGAGTAACAAGATATGGTGCTCGCTACTATGATGATATCAATCACTTAAA
The DNA here is from genome assembly GCF_006345805.1 of Octopus sinensis. Lineage (NCBI taxonomy): Eukaryota > Metazoa > Mollusca > Cephalopoda > Octopoda > Octopodidae > Octopus > Octopus sinensis. Next base: position 164,019,049 of record NC_042999.1, on the reverse strand, counting down.
CAAATCCGCCAACCAACCAAAACAATTCTTTACAGAAAAATAAATTAGCATCGACTTATTTGAAGTATTTAATGAATTTGTGAGAGGAAACATTGACAACATCGATTTAAACCTTTGCAACCAAAAGTCAAATTCATTAATTCATTAAATACTTCAATTAAGTCTATGCTAAATTTTCCTATCCTTCCTTAATACCGGTTCCCATATGCTATTCATATCTGCACTCGGTCTGCTTAGGAGATTGTTGTGTCCTAGCATATGGGCACTCACACACTTAAATCTTGCCAAACATAAATATTAGTGACTTTCGAAGCATTTGAGCGAACGTGACTCGTTTAGAGAAAGTTTTAGACATAGATGAAGAAAAACAAAACTCATCTGGAAAATAAACACGTTCGTAGTTTGTGACAAAAGTGCTTCCGTGCTTCAGATATTCGTCCATGCTTAAGAAATTTGTCGAAGAATGAGCCAGAAAAGATTTAACTTCCCTGCACAACCTGCACAAATGATTTGTTTATAGTGATCAAATGTTATCTGCTGAAAATGATCTCACTCTGTTCACCACATTGATGATGCCTGAACAGATGCACAGTGTGCCACACGTCAGGTGTCGAAGTGATGGCAGAAAAACGTGAGATGAAGGGTTCTGTTCAAGAACACAACGCACCACCCAGTCCAGGAATCGATACCTTGATCTCGTGATCGTGAGTGCAACAGCCTAACCACTTGGCCATACGTCCTCACGATATATATATATATATATATATATATATATATTTGTGTGCGTGTGTGTATGAGTGTGTGTATACATATATACACATATATACTTATATATGTGTGTGTACGTATATGTATATATATATACATATGTAGATATATATACTTACATATACAAACACAGATACGCGCACACATATCTACATATGCAAAGTAAGTGCTTTATATTTTTGTACCACGAAATGAACGAAAACTGTATGCGTGTGTGCGTGTATATATGTGAGAGTGTGTGTGTGTATATATATATGTGTGTGTATATTTGTGTGTGTATATAAATATATATATGTGTATCTATCTATCTATATATATATATATATATATATACACACACATTAATAAATGAATATATAAGTTTATATATGTACCCATTCATTTATATATATCCATACTTACCATACCTGTCTGTATATGTGCGTGTGTGTGTGTGCGCGTGTGTATACATGTTTAAACTTATACATATACCTACCACTATAAATGTGGGAGAGACAGAGAGAACGTATGTGTGTATGTATGTATGTGTGTGTGTGTGCGTGCGTGCGTGTGTGTGTATGTGTGTGTGTAGGCATTTCGCCAAAGATTTGACATTTAAGCTTTTACTGGTTAACACACCAATTTCATCGAGTAGGGCGAATTTTTGTGTACCAACATTTATAAGGTGTAACAGACATGCTTATATGTATGCATACATGCTTAAATACACACACATACGCACACATACATACACACACACATACTTACAGATACACTGATAGTCAAACACAAACACTTGCACCCGAATATACTTAAGTATTGTGTGTATGTATGCGTGTGTGCACGCACGTGCGTACGTATTATTTTCTTTTACGTTCACATATGCATGTATATGTTTGTGTGCGTATTTCTGCAAATAGACAGGTATACATCACTTATTTTGGCTAAATTCTTCGTGAATGTTAATGTATAGTTGTGATATAATTTGTTTAATACACACAAACATATATATACATACACACAAATATACATACTTATATGCATAAGTACATGCATACACATACATGTATACATACATTGATTAACAAAATCCGAGTGAAGTCTTTAAACCTTATTCCTGCTATATCACCACTAACTGCATTTTTGATAATATATCTCGCATAGTTTCCTTTATTTTGTTATGTAATACAATACTGTCTTATCACCGAAGCACTTTTTAAACATTAGTTAAAAAAACTAGCTTTATTTTCAGCGTGTTAAGTAGGCAAGACAAATATATAACTAATACTTCTCTTTCTTCACATCTAGCTCTTCAGAAGTAATGCTTAAAAAAAAAGTGAACCGCCCAGACACACAACGAAACGCCTCTCTGTGGCTTTGAACTCGCATCGTAAAAGTTTGTCCTCCAAACGACAATCTCATCTCTACTTTGAAGCGTAAGAACAATTGGTGAAATGGTGTTATTAGATATACATTAGATATACAATCGACTAAACAACCAATTGCACAGTGATTTGGATAATTTGCGACGTATAAGCAAATAATCCAATACTTTATTTACATAACCATCTCATTATTGTCCCCCCGTTTTCCATCTACTCAGACAAATAAACAAATAAAGTTTGATATTAACTAAGAAAGTAAAGCAAACAATTTGATGTTATTTTAATGCTATTTGAATGATGTCTGAAGAATCCATCATCAGCTTAAACTCTGATGAATGACTGCCTAATCAGCAGTTGTTTCGTAGTCGATGACTGTCTGGTCAACGACCTACCATGGATCATAAAGTATTCACAACACTGAGACTACCCAACCGATTACTTTTTCATAGTAACGGCGTTAACATGCTTAATATAGCGAGAGAGAGAGAGAGAGAGAGAGGGAGAGAGAGAGAGAGAAACCCACATCTATGAAATTACATCAACGGTCAGAAGTAAACTATTGTCAGCTTATTGTTCAATTCAAGTCAAGAAAGCTAGGGAAGACATTTCCAGAGCCTAATAAAAGTTAATTGAAATACAATGCGGGTACTGCAGTGAGTTAGGGAATCTGATCTTGACAGTACAGTGATAAATCCTAACATATTAAACTTTTTCAACGAAATAAGGTTTTCAGCAATAATATATGTTAAATAGTAGTAGTTATAACGCATAAACAAAGGAACTACTGGACGAGTGCGGCCACATAGATAATGACACAGGTAAAGAAAGGTGCCATGGAAAAAGACAGAAAAGGGAAGGTTAAAGGAGTTTGTACCAAGAACTGAGGAATGTTAGTTGGGATGTTCAAAAACAGAGTATACCATTTTAGAACATCGCCATTGGAATTTCACAATTCAAGATACAAGCACCTTCAACTTCCTCATTCCTTCAACTTTGCATGCGCGTCTGTTCCACTGCGTACGTGTACACATGCATCTGTATGTGTGTATGTGTTTGTTTGTTTCTGCTTGTGTGGGTGTAGGTGTGGGCGCGTGCGCGTGTGTATGCGTTCTATAGATGCATGGACTCCACTATCATAGCCTCCTCTATCTTCACTTAGCTCGGAACGTATCACTTGCTTCTTCACCTGACCTCGAACATTCTACAAACGACAGCCTTCTATCACACTTCTCTGATTCTTTACATCCTCTCTCTTTGTTTATTACTCACACCACGTCTCACATGCTTTTCCTCTTCTCTTCCCTCACACCTCCCCTTCACTCTATTCCATTCTTCATATACTCGGTGGTTAAACTATTTGCATCTTACTGACTATCAAGCAACTTATAGAACGATGCTACAAACTCCGATACGAATTAATTCTATCCGACGCAGATCATTTACTAGATTTGCTCAGATTCTGGACTGTAACATATATAATTTGATGGGATTTTTAGTGCATGAGGTGATAAACGGCAGCAATGTTGAAATACTGAGAAGTTCAGACTCAGAATTGTATACCAAAATCTCCATAAATAGTAACATTCACTCTAGATGTAACATTCACCCAACAAACAGGAAAAACTGCGTTATTGTACATTTTAAGCTCTTTTGTGATTTATTGCTATTAAAACCGGAGGGGAGATACAAAATGTACACACTTAACAAAAACATTTTTATAATCAATCATAAAATAAACCATAATATAATCTAAGCATTTACTGAAAACAGAAATTATATATTTTTTTTTTTTTTTGTACTTGTTTCAGTCATTTGACTGCGGCCATGCTGGAGCACCGCCTTTAGAGTGGTGAAAGGGTACAGCAGGGATCACCACCTCCTGCCGGAGCCGCGTGGAGCTTTTAGGTGTTTTCGCTCAATAAACACACACAACGCCCGGTCTGGGAATCGAAACCGCGATCCTCCGACCGCAAGTCCGCTGCCCTAACCACTAGGCCATTGCGCCTCCACGTCTATATTTAATTTTTTTAAAAAAGCTTGAAAAATACTACGTTCACTGAAAGCAGAAAATATATAGTTACAACTTAAATTATAAAAAGTAAAATCTATGCATTTACAAAAAATAATCTATATATTTACTGAAAACATAATCTTTATGTTTTATGAAAACAGAAATGCAACGCATGTAGTAAGAAAAATAAGCAGAAAAGATATCTACCGAAAAATAAGCAGAAAAAATATCTACCAAAATATAACATTTTTGATGTACAAATCAAACACAATATATACATAGTTCACTGAAATATGTCAGGAAGTATGTTCATATATTTACTAAAAATAGAAATTATACAATTATACCAATCAGAATATATAAATTTATGATTAAAAAAAAAACCTACAGAAGTTAGGAATTTGCAACCAAAAACAACAAAAAAAAGCTCTAAATTTACTAAACACAAATGATGTAATTTCTGGCCAAATATTCAAATCACAGACTGCCTTTTTGGAAAGGAGTACAACATCGAACAAAATAGTGATGGATGTAGAATATGAAGTGATGGTAACAACTAGAACACAATTCGTGACTTTCGATTGGAGCTAACCTGGACCTAAACAACGCGAGCGACAATTGGAACGATACTTTTGCTTAAAACAATTTTTAATATTTATAATAAACAGACACAATACAGCTATTTAAAAAGAAAAGAACATAAAAAGGAAAGCCCTATTTATTTAAGAAAATAAATATATATGTATAAACTGCACGGGACTCCCAGACACTAACCCACCCTAGTAGACGTAGAAACTGCTTTTCGTTTTGATCGCCTGATTCGAAAATTATCATAATCTACTGATCAAATTTTCCATAATAGACAATAGGCTTCAATTGTAGTTTTAATGTTCTTTAATGATACTTTCCCCCATTCATTGCAAGTAGAGTAAATTATACAGCATTGGTTTCATTTAACGTATAATTATGTGTAGTATTGTGTGTGTTTATGTGTGTGTGTATGCGTGTGTGTGTTTGTGTTTGTGTGTGTAGGTATATAAATATACAAATTTATATATATGATGTATATATGCAATTATGTATTTATATATATGATGTATATATGCAATTATGTATTTATATGTATGTATTGATGCATATATCTGTAAAAAACGTATATATGTATAGATATGTATAAGTTAAATATATGCCTATATCTACATCCCCCCCTGAAATTCTCTCTCTCTCACTCTCTCTCTCTCTTTCTCTCTCTCTCTCTCTCTCTCTATATATATATATATATATATATATATATATATATATATAATATATGTGTGTGTTTGTGTACACATACATATACACCACCGTTGTTTATATGCCTATGTCCCTTGGCAGCTGGAAATAGGATATGATAATTGTAGCGCTGATGACGTCTATTGAGGCAGAAACACTAGTCCACGATTGACCTCTTGTTTCCATTCAATAAGCCAATCGATTGTCTTCACGACATGTCAATATCGGATTCTTGGTTTTTGTGATTATCTCACTTTCATATAGTTTTTCTTTTATCGTTAATTGTTTCATTCATTCATTTCACCGTTGCCATGCTGGAGCACCGCCTTAAAGGTGCATAGCCGAACAAATCGATCTAAGTGTCTACGTTGAATCCCTAAGTCTAGTACTTAACAAGCCATTGTATTTTGTCGAACCGCTGGAATACGAGGGAGTAAACAAGCCAATACCGGTTTTAAGCAGTGGGGAGGGCGAAAACTCTCTCTCTCTCTCTCTCTCACACACACACATATGTGCGTGTGTGTGTGAGAGTGTACGTGTGTATATGTACATATGTGCATAAATATATGTATATATATGTATGTATATATGTGTGTATACATCTATGTATGTATATATATATATATGTGTGTGTGTGTGTATGTATGTATGTATACATTTATATATATATACGCATATATGTATGTATGCATGTATGTATGTGTGTGCGTGAGTGCATGTGAGGATCTCCTATCGCGGGCATAGAATGTATAAGACGCCAAAAGTGTATATCAGTTTCAATAACATCGCTCTCCCAAAGGAACAGCGGGGTAATTAGAATGCATTGATTCGCTAACAACTCACAGCAATCCGTATCACACTAACGAATCTTACCTTCCTTCAATTTCTGCGTCTACTGTTATAATTATTGCAAAGGCAGATGCTCTCCTAAACCAACAACCTGTATGACATATCATGACAACCCAATCAGTACCCGATCTGATTCCCGCTTCTCTTATTCTTGCCAATATTCCTGTATTCTAATGTGAGCAAACGATGAGCCTACATATAACAGCGTACGAAATATCAGCCAGAACAGCAATATATATATATATTATATATATATATAATATATATATATATATATATATATATAGACGCACGCACACACACACACACACACACACACACACACACACACCACACACACACACACACACACTAGTGCGAACACGCTATCTTTAAGATAGTGTATTTTACATTGTATCATATATTTGTGTAATGTATATACATAAGTATACATATAGAATGCAGTAATTAAGAATGGAGCAGAAAAGTCTTCGCATCTGATATGGAGTAGCTGAAATATTTGCAAACTACACCATTAATAGCCCTCATATCTTCAAATGATGTAGCTTCGGGAATATGATATAGTAAAGCTCTTAGATAGAATCGCTCTTGTTCCTTTATTGGAACAAAGTAGATACGACCAATTGAGTGTGTATTATTTTTTCTGAGATGCCACATTTTTTCCTTATTATTCCCTGTGTAAAATCCAGGGAAATCAGTAGAGTGTAATGTCCGTGCAAATGAGTGATTGCTGGTGATTCCCGGTTAACTCACATCCATTCAGTGAGAGTGGACCTGTCATGTTTGTGGATAACATGTTCAATATCATCATCCTTATTAAAGTAAATGTATTGCTGCTGGGGCAAATGAACTGTAATATGTCGGACTACAGGATATGAATCATGCAATTTGAACCCTAAAATCTTCCTGATTGTTCTGATGAGGATACATAGCAGCCATTGATATAATTTTCAATTTCATCTTTGTGTGTTTGTTGGGCATTGACTTGTCCACTAATATTAACCGTCACCCGATCATGACCTTTATGAATATATTTGTTAATATATTTAACTGATTTTACAGATGCACAATTCTCTACATTACAATGACCGCCATATTTGGCTAAAAAGAAGTGGGAATACGGTACAACTAAATGATTCAACATTTGACTTCGTAAATGTAAAACCCTTATTTCGACGTCGGTCACGTGGACAGCCATTATAACTGTGTCATGTGTTTTCCCGAAAGTCTTTAGAGAGACATCTCTTACATTTCCCATCAACCATACATGTTGCATTGGGTTTGTCTCTTCCACATGGACCATGTAGCATGCTTTTGGTGACATGTTGAAACAGAATTGGTTGTGTTTGTGGATTTAGAAGTTCTGTATAAACAAATTTATCATAATGTTCTAGATCTTTTTTTAATACGAACGACATATGACAATGAGGTAGCCCACACTTTTGAAACTCTATAGTCCACATGTACCCTGCAACCTCTCCCAAAACATTCTTCTCTAAAATATCATGCAAGAGATCCTTAAGTTGCATATTAAATACTCTGTCAGTTATACCTGGTCTGTCAGCTGGTGTCTGTCCTGGATAAAGTTCGTCTGTGATACCGGTCGAGCAACGAAAATTCTGACACGAATGAAACTTAAATTACGGAGATGTACTTGCATACCACGTGACTTGATCTGAGATCGTGTGCTGAAACAAAAACAATTGCAGCGTGGAAGGTGTTTGTAAGCCATTTAAGAACACACAAAAAACCGTTAGATTCACTTCAACATTTAAATTTAATTTGTGTCAAAATATTTTCGTCGCTCTGAAACTGCGACCTGTTCATTGTCAAAACTTCGCACGAAAAAACTGTTGTCTTATATATATCGAAAATTACGTCAGCATTAGATGGATGGGTCTTAATTTCATCTAAGATGTATTTTTTAAAATGCAGGTAGCAAGAAAAAACCTCACTCCTAGTAGTTAAACATTCATTCGAGGTCCTTAAGTACTTCAAAAGGTGTGAGGAGCGGGTGATTTGGCTGGTATTTCTAGCATGTTGAACGAACATATACAGGTGATGCATCAGTCTAAAATATAAAAATTTAAAGCAGAGACCTAGAAGATGAAATACTACGAAGCAGTTATTAACAGAATGTGCATTTAACATTAAAAAAAAAAGACAATGATGAATTAATAAGATATATTAACTGAAAAACTAACACACAACATAAGCTTTAATAAAAACAGTTCTTTCTACGAAGGAATGATAAAAACAAAATATTATTAGCATCAAAGAAACGGAAAGTAAACATTATGCAATAAACGTTTTTAGATGTCTTATATCACAAAAGCAAATCAAATTGTATGAACAGATCGTAAGGTTGATCCGCAAAGTAAAAATTTCAAATAGTGTTGACGGTAATTTTTGTCTTCGGGCATGCGCATAAACATGTGCCAAGTCTGGAAAACGTTATAACCGGTTAATGTGTATCACTGGGCATGCGCGTAACAGGACATACAGAAGAACACCTTTTCTGTTATGTATACTACTAATGATCCGATATATATATATATATATATATATATATATATATATACCATATGTTGCATATTCATATGATATCTTGATACTGTGTGGACTAAAATCCCCATTGACAGGCCGCTGGTATTTATACACTTTCGGTATGCAAATTAGGGACTCCTTCACAGAATAACTGCTGCATTTGTTAAGTATATAAACAATTTCGCTTCTAGTTTCTCTGGAGACTGTTAGAATGATATGGACGCCTCTGATGAGAAGAAATCAAAGTTCGAAAATCGATTAAGGTTGTTCATCATCCTTTCAGTCTGCGGGGAAATGGCATACCATATGTTACATGTGTGTGTATGTGTTTGCCCCCAACATCGCTTGACAACCGATTGGTGCGTTTACGTCCCTGTAACTTAACTGTTCGGCAAAATATACCGATAGAATAAGTACTAGGGTTGCAAAGTATAAGTCCTGGGGTCGATTTGCTCGACTTTATATATATATATATATATAATATATATATATATATATATATATATATATATATATATATATATATATATGTGTGTGTGTGTGTGGTGTGTGTGTGTGTGTGTGTGTGTGTGTTAAAGGAAAAGGAAAACATATATATATATATATATATATGTAAATATAATATGTGACAATTATTCGGTAGCCATGATATAACTCCGAGTTTCGGGTGTCGGGGCGGAAAACCACGCCGCCATCTCTTCAGTTATCGGGCCATCATTTTCATAGCATTCTTTTCGATGGCCCCGATAAGTGAAGAAATGGCGGCGTGGTTTTCCGCCCCGACGCCCGAAACTCGGATTTTTATCATGGCTAATATCGAGGTCTCTTTCATTCTTTTGTTGTCTTACCGTTTCTATCAATATATATATATGTATGTATATATATATATATATATATATATATATATATATATATATATATATATATATAAAGTGCATGTATATGTGTGCATGTATGAATGAATGTATGTGTGCATTTATGTATATATATATATATATATATATATATATATATATATATATATATATATATATATATATACACACACACATACATACAATACATGGAGGCTCCTTCCGGGATTATCTAGTCTGGGGATTCTCGGGTCGGTCATAAGGTGATAACCGCTCTGTAACCGACAGTCAGCATGTATATATACATTTGCGCTTTTCCTACAGTATTAAGTGTATTTTAGCTCTTATTTATAGCAATGTAAATGTTTCGGCACCCTTAGTCACACTTATTGACAACTGAATTTTTCACATTGCCCCTAGCTGTTTATATCAGTTATATATATATATTGTCGAAAAATATTCGGCGTGTACATGCGATCGATGCAGAACATTTGGCAATGTTTCTTATCTAAAACGCTTCAACACCAAGTCAAACATATTTTCCAACCTTGTCAGAGTTCCTTCATGCTAATGATGCGGAATTTGGGGCTCATTCAGCAATGGACATAAAGACAATATTGGACATCCTCTCCGATGCATGCACGGCATTGAGGCTAAATATTAGCATAAAAAGATAAAGGTTATGTACATTCCACTGACATTTTCGTGGGAGACGACTCTGTGTGTCTTGGAAGAACATTTAGTAGAGTCGGTACCCTTGACCCCGAAATAAATCACAGGATTGTAAAAGCTGGAACTACTTTCGGGAACCTCGACAAGCGAGTCTAGTCAGGTCGGAGTTTCACGAGAGACACGATGCTCACTATGTATGAGACCTGTGTTCTACTGCCCAGCTGTACGGCTGCTGAACGTGAAGACCTTCCAGGCATCATATCAAGCAGTTGGGAAGGTTTCACCAGCATTGTGCCCGCTGATTCTTGTTGTACATAAAGTGGTCCTCTTACCCGCCTGATATTGTTCTGTTTGAGAAAGCTAACAGCATTTGTATTGAAAACAGATGTGTTGGACTGGACGAGTTGTCAGGGCGGAAGGGGGAAGGTTGCCCGAACAGATATTTTATGGATAGCTGGTTAGAGGGAGAAGGTCTCAGCATTAGCCTAGGAAGCAGTTAAAGGATGTCATAAAAGCAACCTCAAAGCTTTGAGAGGGATTGATATGGATATCTGGGAGAATTTGACTGTACTGTTGCGATGTCTTTGAACAAAAGTGAATGGAGCATGCTCAGTAAACGGAACCCAAGTGCACTGCCTGCAGAGACTCAGCAACAGTTGAGGCGCGATCGAGTGAGAGGGGGAGAAAGAGAGAGAGAGAGAGAGAGAAAGAGACGGCTTCTGTGATCGCCCTACCGCGATGCGCACCGCATTACTATTGCATTGTAGAGGAAAATAAATTTCACATCTGAAATTCCTGCAGAACAGAAGCTGGGCTGAAAAGCCACTTGTGTACACATATGATGTGCAATGTTCAATGAAGATATGGCCCTCTTATCACAAAAAGTTGCAATTAGCATATATATATATATATATAATATATATATATATATACATATATATATATATATATATAATATATATATATATATAATATATATATATATATGCAATATCCCTACATATCTCAATCTATTTTCTTTTATTTCCCCACCCCACCCTCTATTTTATATCTTATCTAAACTAACTATGACTTAACTATCCTCTCACACCGTCTCCGATGAAGGGATATAGTAAATATCCTGGAAACAGCTGTAAGACCTATCTATATGTTTTCTAAAATCTACACAACCTTGGTTTTTTATCTCATTACGAAAAAAAGTTTTATATACACACGTTGACATATGACCAACGTTGAACCCCTTATTCGCATAATCACCGAATCTGGAACTTAACTATGGTCCTTCTATAGCACTTATTCAGCATTACCTGACACCTTTGGGTGTCACTGACACCATTACCTCTCATATATACCTATATATTACCTATATATACATATATATATATGTATATTTATTTATTTATTTATTTATATATTTAGTTATTTATTTATATATTTATTTATTTATATATTTATTTATTTATTTATTTATATATATTTATTTATTTATTCATATATATGTACATACATACAAACATACATACATACAAACATATATACATACATACATACATACATACATTCATACATACATACATACATACATACATACATTCATACATACACACATCCGGTAGCGCTGTTTGCACGGATTGTTGTGACTCTCTGTTACCACCCACTTCTGTTATTCATATTTGAATTGGGGGCTTGAATTGAATGCGGGTACTGTAAAATACATCACGGAGTGGTGACTGTGCCCTGCATAGTTATGGGCTACCCTTTCGCAAGTTTAGCCACAAGAACACAATGTACCGGGTGGTGCGATGTGTTCTTGAGCAAAACACTTCACCCCCACGTTGTTCTGCGATCACGCTGACGTGTGGTACAGCTTGCACCAGTACAGACGATGTCGAGTTGATGGAGGGAGTGACCTAATGTATAGCACGTGCATTTGATCACTACAAACAAATCATTTGTGTAAGTTGTTCATCAGGAAATTGCAGAATCGACCTTCTCGGACTACGAGAGACTACCATCATCTATATCGTCGATATCATCGTCATCGTCGTCGTCGTCGTCGTCGTCGTCCTCCTCCTCCTCCTCCTCCTCCTCCTCCTCATCATCATCATCATCATCATCATTATCATCATCATCATCATCATCATCATCATCATCATAACCACGTCATTTCATCAGGCAATATACAGTCTTCTGTCGGCGAAATAAAATCATTCTATGAAGGTAAACATTTAAAAATATAATTGAATTAGAAGCAAGCTTCATAAGAAATATAGACTTCATAAAGGGGGGAGGAGATAGTTTGGATTCCAACCTATCAAAACATTGCATCTGTAAAGCCAACAAAATTGGTAAAAGTACATGTTACGTTGGTGTAGCTAAATTACCATATCGCTTTTCAAATGCGTGGACTCTACAACCAAAATTAAATGAGCGGCCGTTTCTTGTAATATCTAGTTCTAACGGTCAAGAAATTGTCGCCAATTTACAGATAAAGGCATAACATTGTTTCGAATTAACCGATGCAGATACTCCGTTAGTTGTACGCAATGTCTAGTACACATATTCACCACATATATACATATACCAAATAAAATAAAATAAAATGAGGGTAAATATATTTTTAAAGGTCGTTGTAAATTTTTTAATTATATTTACCTCTATGTGTGTATATTGTATGTGGCATATAAAGGAAGGCCCATGGTTTAGGGATTAGGAGTATTCATCTCACTATCGTAAGGTCGTGAGCACGATTCCCGACGGTGTGTTGTGTCCTTGAGAAAGATACTTTATTGTCCGTTGTTCCAGTCCAATCAGCTGGTAAAAATGAGTAGTACCTGTAATTCAGAGAGCTAGTCTTGACACATTCTGTGTCACGTTGAATCTACCTAAGAACTACGTTTAAGGGTACGCATGTCTGTGGAGTGCTCAGCCACTTGCTCGTTAATTTCATGAGCAGTCTGTTCCGTTGGTCGGATCAACTTGAACCTTGGTCATTGTAACCGAAGGAGTACAAAAAAGCAAATGTTGATAAGGTGGGTAGTAGAGACATTTTCTGGGTTTGACTGTAAAGCTTTGTTGAAACTAGTTGGGTCACAACTGACAAGTTTGCTATATTCAGTATAAGAAATTACTGTTACTGCTTGGATTCATTCGAGCACGCATATAAATTCAGATGCTGTAACTTAGATTTATGTAAGAGCACAAGTGAAAGTTCACGGACAAATCTCATTCAGAGATTAGTGCTTTGTGGAAACAAGGTAAATGAAAGGAACGAGAAGTTAGGAAAGGCAGAAAGAAGACACTTGATGACCTCAACAGCTGCCTTCAGAAAGACTGACCTAATAACAAGCTAAATTGTGTATGGACAGGAGGTCAATGATCCCCAACGCCTATAGGCATGGCACATGAAGAGAGAAAGATAGTAAAAGACCACAGTGTGTTTTTGGATATAAGGAAAGTTGACGAGACAAAAGTGGGTCGGAGGAATATCAGGTTGTCGGTCGATCACGGCAAATGGTATTTCTTCGTTTCAATACTTTGAAATTCATGTTACTTCATCTCATGGAAATTATCCTCAATAGACATGAATATATATTTAGTTTGGTTACGTGATTAGCTGCTAGTTGTGAGCACATTCAATTCGACTCGGAACATAATTAACTTAGTAAGCTAGTCACCAAATAAAGAATATAACACACTCTCCTTCCTGAAGTGGTATTTCGTGTTGTATAATAAATATACGTATACACACACATATACATACAGACACACATGTACATACATACACACACATATTTATATACACATACATATATACATATATATACATATATACATATATATATATATAATACATATATACATGTATATATATATATATATATATATATAATATATATATATATATATACGTATACGCATACACACGTACGTGTGTATGTATATATGCATATATGCATGTTTGTATGCATATATGTATGTATGTATGTATGTATGTATGTATGTATGTATGTATGTATGCAGGTAGGGTTTGAGTCTAAAAATGTGTATGGAAGTTTTAGCATAACAACAATTATTTACACAATACATTAATCAATTGCCAATTGTGGAAATTATTCTCTATTCATCAACTGATTAGACACGTATGTCTCATACTGAAAAAAATCACCTACTTCACCATCATTATCACTACCACCACCAACACTACTACTTGTATTAATATTAGTAATACTACTACTGCTATTTTGTCTTAGTTCTTTAAGAGAGTAAATATGAAATAAGACAGACATTCTGATTTGAAATATAGAACAAATTTTTATGTTTCTTATCTGAAATTCTATTTGTGAAATCAAGAAAATCAAATTTTAATTAAGGTAGTAGAAAATAAGACGACATAGAATTAATTATAGATTCAAAATTTCAGAGGAAACTGAAAAGCTACAAATTTCTGATTAAATTTAGTATATTTGCATGTAAAATTCCTAGCTATCTGGGATTGTGCCGTTAGTACGCAATTCATCATAAAAACGAATTAAATCTATAGCCATATTGGAGTACAGGCCTCATAACTAGTATAATTCTAACACGACAGAATGATATAATCAATCGTCGAAGTGTAATAAATCACTCAATGACTCGTTCATTAAAACTCTACAGACTCCTGTAGACTTACACACTACCACACACTGTAGCCATTCAAAAGTTTACTGTCACACTACAACCATTCAATGATTCACTTACCAACACATTAAAATCCTTCAATGATTCATCTACTGCCACATTAACAGACTTTTGGCACACAGACATGCTATATCTCGATATTCCTTCTATAGCTGTTATAGGAGTATATGTTATTCTCATCTGATAGGTTGTGTGTCTCCTCCACCAAATCAATTAAACACGCTTGTTTTTTCCACTTATTGGTATATCAACTGCGTCTCAGATCCTAAACCTCGTTTAAATATTTTTAGAATTTATTTCTCTTTGGCCTGATTTTTTTTTACTCATATTTTCCCGACAGACAATACGCTACACATCGCCAAAGGACATCGGTACGTTTCCTTTTCTTCCTACAATATATAATCCTTATAGGTACAAGACCTGAAATGTCGAGGAAAGGAGGATGTCGATTGGGGAAAGAGAGATGCTTAACTGGTACTTACTTTATCCACCCCCAAAAGATGAAAGTCGACCACGGCCGAATTTGAGCTTAGAATGTAAAGACGGAAGAAATTGTGCTAAACATTTTGTCTGGGGCGATTAACGATTCTGTCAGTTAGCCGCCTTCCTACTATATAATAACAAGCAAAACTGTGAGAAATATGTGGTAAGCATTGGCTGCTGTTGTTTAGACTAGGTTTGCTCTCTTAAAGTAGACCAAAAATTTAGGATATTCCAGCCACGATCATTCCGTCTTGCTTTTAAATATAGTGTATTATCCAGGACTACAATATACCCTCTCTTTTTTTAAGATAATAGGGTGTGTAACTTGAAGCGAGTTTTGCTGCTATGTCCAGGTGATCGAGTGATGGCATAGAGGCTATGTTAGTAGCTCTGCTAGAAGAGATAAGTGATAGGTACTCGTGGTAGAAATAGGTGGTTCAAATATGTGGAAGGAAATATGTGGTAAAAATAAGCCGTAAAATTAGAATGAAGAAATATGAAAGAAATATATCATATAGCAACTGGTTCCTAAATTGCTACTTCACACCAACAGCTGTGGGTTTGAATTAAACAATAATATTGTTTAAGAATTATCGCTAGAATCCCTAATTTAAGTGTTCTGCATCAGTAATTTAGCTACGTGGGTAAGGTATGGAGTTCTGAGTGACTCATAAGTAACGAGTTTATGCTACTTTCCTAGGTACAGCACACCCTTCTCTATACTTCATTTCACATAGCGATCGGGGAATAGGGAGGAAGCCTTTCTGGAAAATTCACTGCTTTCTTAAATCATATCTTATCCTCATGAATACATAGAGGATACATTATATAATGTAGTCCTGCGTACCCCCAGAAATGCTCTATAATTTTAGCATAAAAAAAAGGGTGAGAATAGCTTTTATCTTATATGTGAGCGATAAGGGTTGATATGGAGACAAACTGGAACAGCAACAAAGAATATGTCGGTCCCTTGATCGAGCAGCTGTACAAATATCTAAACCGATGCGAGACCAAATGTATATACATACATAAAACACACACACACACACTTACACACACACACTTAAACACACACACACACACACAGAGTATGTAGTAAGATGCAAAATGATTATGGTACGGACAGTTGGCTAGCTTCAAGTATAGACATGGCTTGTATAGATAACACAAGGTAGATGATACGCGATCGATAAAGTTTATTAACGTATGCAGTACTTTTGTAAAGAGCAGGTAAAAAGTATCCGAAGAGAAGGTACACTAAACATCTATGGAATAGCCTAGTTTCATAAATTCCGTTTGGTTATTTCCTTTGATACGTATGTTATACGTAATTATCTACTCCATTCTCTTCACTCACACAAACATACACACACACACACAACAACAACAACAACAACAACAACAACACACACACACGCACACACATATATATATATATATATGTATGTATGTATGTTTGTCTTTTCCTTTATCTTTTCATTGATTATACTGTGGCCATGCTTGCTGGGGCACAGCCTTTGAAGAATTTTAGCTCAATGAATCGACCCCAGAACTTATTTTTTGAATCCTGGTACTTATTCTATTGGTCTCTTTTGCCGAACCGCTAGTTATGAGTAAGTAAACACACCAACGCTGGATGTGAAGCAGTGGTGGGGGACACACACAGACATAAAGACGTACACACATCAATGTATGTATATATATATATATATATATATATATTATATATATATATATATAATATATATATATATATATACATGACGAACTTCTTTCAGTTTCCGTCTACCAAATCCACTCACAAGGCTTTGGTCGAACCGAGGCTATAGCAGTACACTTGCCCAATGTGCTATGCAATGAGGCTGAACTCGGAACCATGTGGTTGGGAATTAAACATGTTGCCACACAGCCACGCCCGCGCCTATATAATGAAAATTTTAAAGAAGATACCTGGGATTGAACCGGGGACCTCCCGATCTGCTATCGAATGCCCTACCGCTAAACATATATATATATATATGTATGTATGTATGTACTGTCGGAGATGGAGTTATGTTTGTTTGTTTTTTACTAATACATGCCCTACGATATTTTCAAATATATAATGCAATACCAGATGTTCTGTATGAAAATATAATTCACTTATCTTGATATTTGAGTCAGAGCTTGACTTTTGAAGAGTTTCATGGTCGTACAGTAATCCTCGTTATGGACACCGGCATTTTGTATTGAATTTATAAAAGAAGATATAAATATATGTTTAGCTTAATTATGTTTAATTCTATTGGGAAAAGGAGACCCTAAGGTGTTTTAGTGGCCAAAAAGGAACGTTTGGCTGATTAGTTTCAGCTTCCACTGAAACCTCGTCAACATTCTCCGAGATACAGAATGTATGGTGTGATGTTACGATTGGAAAATCAAATCAAAACTTTATATATGCGTATTAAATTATGATTCTGTTTACAAATTTATTCTAATCTCATCTTCGCTGAATCGATATCTAATCTTATTGATGTACGTTGCTAACATTGCACTGATATATAAACATGATCTGGTCTATCTTGATATTGTTTAATTTTTCCACATGTACTTGTCTTCATGATGTTAAATTTAACATTCTAGCCGCTAGACCACGTACCGTAGTTAGTTTGTGTGTGTGTGTGTGTGTGTGTGTGTGTGTGTGTGTGTCTGTGTCTGTGTGTGTGCCCATGTGTGTGTGTGTGTGTGTGTGTGTGTGTGTGTGTGTGTGCCCGTGTCTGCGCGTGTCTGCGCGTGTCTGCGCGCGCGCTCCTGCGTGACTATGTGTACATATGCGTATCGGTGTATGTATAGGTGTATGTGCATGTAATGTAAAGTGCTTCTCTTAATAATCAAAAATAAATTTCAGGCTTGAGTAGCCGGGAGCTCAGATGTTGATACGCGATAATGTTTTCTATCTTTGGTACATAGATCATACATATTGCAGAAGCAGTGGACAAGCAATTGAATATCCTTTTGTACAAACTAGAGTTACATCAACATTATATTTGTCCACAGTAAATATCTAAATAATTGTTTCTGCCACTCTACCACCTACCATTTATAACAACAAAAATAACCAAAATTACAACAGTAACAATATCACCTCCACTACCACCACAACCTACAGCAACAACAAGGATAATAATAACAACAATCCTTTCTATTGTTATTACAAGGCCTGAGATTCTGAGGAGTTGGGGACTAGTCGAGTACATTGAAACTGGTAATTACTCTTATCGATCTCGAAAGGATGAAAGGAATTTGAACTCAGAATGCTGCTGCTCTTGGCTAAGACGTTGTTGGTGCTGCTGCTTTTAATGCCAATGTTGTTGTTAGAGGTTTCAGCAGCAGCGGGGGTTTTTTTTATTGTTCTTTGTATGGGGCAGAAAACCTTTCAGTAAGTGGTTGCCTCGCCACAAATGAGACATCTCGGTTTTCTTCCCTCGACTGCTACGAATAGCTGTGTACCATTAAAGAAGTTGATCTGGTCAGGAATGACTCTGATACACCTAATCGGTCTGTATTAATAATTCCGTTCCTGCGTCTGACCGACTTCCCTTTCCCATTTTGTGCACTTAGAGAATTGCTGTTTTATTATGGTTTTCACCCGCGAAGAGATGCTCACTTCTGGTGGTACATCCGCTACTTATCTAAACCACTCTCCGATCGGGATATGTCGGAATTAGCCACAATTCCTACCTTTTGAGGGTTATTGTTGCACTCTTTTTGGCTTTTTCTTCAGATGGGGACCTCACCTCAGCTGTGCCAAGGCATCTCCCACAGGCGACATAAGTTGTTATTCTCCAGTTGTTATCCTTAAGCATTTTTCAATCTGTGTCTGCGTCGATCGCTCCAGTCTATCGCTTTTTGACGAAATAAACTTTTTTCCAGTATCTTCTTGTATTTCCTTTAGTGCATTTAGAAATATTGTTCTGTCATTCTTTGATAAGTGCGATTTGGCGACATCGACGTTTTTCTGACACGGCAACTTTCTCCAGTCGATGACACGCTTATGCGAAACCGATCCCATTTTTTTTAGAAATAAGAATGGCTTCTGTTTCCGTTGTATTAATATTTGTTGCTGTTGTTGTTGTTGTTGTGGTGGTGGTTGTGGTGGTTGTGGTCGTGGTAACAGTGTTCTTCCTAGAGTTAGTATTACTTTTTATTGTTCTTGTGACGGTGTTGAAATTTTTGGCAGCGGGAAATCAACTTCATACTTTTCCCGTGATGCTGTAGCTGTTGTTCCTGTTGTTACTGCTGCTGTCACTCACTTCTACAATTTCCCCGTTCTGTTCCGCGGACAGCTGGTTGTTCTTTTCACTGGCAAGGGTGGGGCAATGGTCCATTTAGACCAAGCTAAATCGTTCGATAGGGTAGACCATCATTACCTGGTGTCCGTTCTCGCACGGTTCGGACTAGGTCTTGGCTCCCTTAGGTGGATCATACAATTGTACGACAACATCGACTCGATAGTTCGGGTGAATGGTTTTCTCTCAAAACCTTTCTGCATCAAACGTTCGGTTCGGCAAGGATGTCCGCTCTCACCACTTTTGTATGTGATGGCTCTTGAGTCGTTAATGCGGAAGTTGAATGGCATCCCGACGAAGCCAGGTTGTGGAAGATCGGTTTCAGCATATGCGGACAACATCACCATCATCGTGACCGAGATGAAAGGGAGGGCGTAGGTGACCAATGTGTTCATCGCATCGACCATCATTTACCGCCTAACCGTCGTTCCTTGTCCAGATTCGTGGGTGAGTCGGAGAGACAGATCTTCCGCTTCTTGTGAAAGGGCTCAACTCCACTTGTGGGGCGTTCTATCTGCTGTCAAAAGCCGTTAAAGGGTGGACTAGGGATGCCCTGGCTGTTGATGCGCAAACATGCCTTGAGGTTAAGGCACCTCTAGCTTCACCTGGATGGTAAGCGGATGTGGTCTCTGCTTGCGAAACGGATGTTTCCCAGGTTCAGTGTCCGGAAGTGTCAGAAGTGTGGGATTATGCAGAACACCTGTCGTCAGATACAAGAAAAATACAGCTGTCGTCTGAGTCAATTCTAAAAATTGACTCACCGGATTTCCTTACGAAAGAAGGTAAGAATTTCTTGTGGTAGTAGCAATCTCGAAAGAGGTGATATGGAAGTCGAAAGTGAAAGGATTGGTGACAGGCAGCTTCATCTCTGGCCTCAGTTTGGTGAGATGTTTCACCTTTCACCTGAAAAGGAAAGTGAGGCTGGAGAAGAGATGCCTGTCAGAGAGAATGTACAAAGACAGATGGGCACGTGTGTGGCATGGATGTTGTGTGTGAAAGACACTTCGTGAACATGCCATAGGACTTACCAAAAGGTGTCGATAGTGGAACAGGGCTCGTGGGGTCGGAGCCAAAATCTGTTCCCCTGCCCCATTTTATGTTTGTTACCATGTTTTGTAAATTGTGTTATCATTCGTATTCATTATAAATTTTTAAACCCATTTTGTATGTCTGACCCCAAATCAGGCTGGATCGTCCCCTCTATGTTGGTCCAGTGTGTGCAATAAAGAAACCAGCTGGTTGTTCTTTTAAGCCGACGAACAATCCTCGTTGTCATCTTTCTTTATTTTAACAAAAATTGATGGGCATGCTTGCTAAACAAACCCCAATTTAGTCCCTAAGGGCTATAGATGAAGCAAAAACTAACCAGCTCCCTAAGATCCTCGAATGTTCAATATATCACTTTTTGTAACAAAAGAAATAATAACAGACTTACGCAGGTGATGTGTAATATGTGTCGAAAGACGAACAAAGAATAATAATAATAATAATAATAATAATAATAATAACAACAACAACAACAACAACAACAACAACAATAAATAAATAATTCTATCTGTTGTGGAGGCACATAGCCTAGTGGTTAGAGCAGCTAACTCGCGGTCAAGGGATCGCGGGTTCGAATCTCAGACCGGGCGATGTATGCGTTTATGAGAAACACCTAAGTTCTATGCAGCTCTAGCAGAAGGTAAAGGCGAACTTCTGTTGACTCTTTCACCACAACTTTCTCTCACTCTTTCCTCCTGCATCTAGCAGCTCACCTGCGACGGACCGGTGTCCCGATTAGGTGGGGAACCCATACGCCAATGAAACCGGGAAACCGGCCTTTATGAGCCAGGCATGGCTCGAGAAGAAATAAACAATAACTATCCTTTTTATTATAGGCACAAGGCCCGAAATTTTAGGGGAAGTTATTAATCGATCACATCGAGCCCAGTACTCACCTAGAACTTAATTTATCGACCCTGAAAGGATGAAAGGCAAAGTCAACCTCGTCGGAATTTGTACTCAAAACGTATTTCTTTACTACCCACAAGGGGCTAAATACAGAGAGGACAAACAAGGACAGACAAACGGATTAAGCCGAATATATCGACCCCAGTGTGTAACTGGTACTTAATTTATCAACCCCGAAAGGATGAAAGGCAAAGTCGACCTCGGCGCAATTTGAACTCAGAAAGTAACGGCAGACGAAATACCACTAAGCATTTCGCCCGGCGTGCTAACGATTCTGCCAGTTCGCCGCCTTAAATAATAATAATAATAATAATAATAATAATAATAATAATAATAATAATAATAATAATAATAATAATAATAATAATAATAATAGTAATAATAATAATCCTTTCTACTATGGGCACAAGGTCTGAAATTTGGGGGAGGGGGACTAGTCGATTACATCGATCTCAGTGCTTAACTGGTACTTGATTTATCGACTCCGAAAGGATGGAAGACAAAGTCGACCTTGACAGGAACTGAATCTAGAACTTAACCGGATGAAATACCGTAAGGCATTTTCCGATACGATCTTGCCATATATCCACAGTCTGGATCGGAAGGAATAGGGCAATTCATTCAACCCAGTACTTGATGGATACTTTTTTCAGTCGATCACCAGAATGATAAACGGTAAAGTTGACGTCGGTGGATTTAAATTTGGAAACGTAAAGAGATGTAAGTAAACACGAGGTGTTGTTTATTGTGTGGGTTGCTGATTATAATTCATAGGATTTAACAAGCCATCATTGTAAAACAGATTTCTAATAAAACCAACGTTATTTAAACATAGTTCTTATATGTCCGTGGATAAACCAAACCAAGTTGTCTCATATTTCGTTGCGTGAGTTTATTGCGATAATAGAACGATGCTAAAATATTCGCCTTTATTCTTATGGAAAAACCTACTTCAGCATCCGTATCTTTAACAAAGCACATCGACGTTATCTTATTCTACCACATCTAACCTAGCCCAAAATATAACTTTTACTATGGAGGAATTATATCTAGGATATAAAAAAAAACAAAACTGTAATTTCATTAACGCTAGTTTGTTCTGTCTTTATTCAACTGCCTAGCAAAAATCACATAAAAACACTGGTAAAACACCTAATATTGGTCTCAGTGATAATATTTAAAAAAGAAACATTTATTTTCATACTTACTCCTTTAGAAAACATAACAGAAGAAATGCTACTTCGGGATATGTTTTTAATTAGAAACTGAAAAATAAGTAGCACACAATTCAAACAAAATGGAACATTAAAGATAAGGCCAACCATAATTCGGAAATAGAAATCTTGTAACTCTTGTGCTGCTGGAACACTTGAAATACCTTTTTCCAAGGTCCTTTTACGAAAAAACATCCATAGAATCACTTTATGCAATCATAAGATTCTTAAATTTTTTTTCCAGTCAATTAATTATCCTGATCGATAATCTATATCCTTCCTGTTTTATTCATGTTTTCTTCTCCGCTATGATTTTAGTCTATACTTGCTCTTAATAGTTAAAATCTCGATTTCAGCACTTTGAACGCTTTGAATACTTACCTGGGGCATCATCTACTAATAGACTGTATATTGTATAGCTCTTGTTTTTTTTTCTCAAAGCTGAACTCCCTCACTATTTTCAATCAATGCTTCTTCTCCTATTTCTGCCTCGCTATTGACTTTGAGCATCTAAATGTTGTATTATCAATCCATAAACTGCATTATATATATTGATATTATTTGATTCATGTTAGTTATTTGTTTACTTTTTTTTATATATAATTTTCATGTGCAACAAATTTTTCTCTTACCTAAGCAGTTCTTATTTATATTTTAATTTTTTTAGTATACTATGTTGGTTTAAATAACTCGATCTGGAATCACTACTTATTACATCTTTTTCAGCAGCTTCATTATTTATAATCATTAGTAATATTTTGTTAGCTGACGTATATCATATGTATTTTGAGCACAGCAGATGCCTTCAGTTTTGTTTTATTAATCATTTGGTATATTACATACTGTTTTAATGTTGACTGATCTCTTGCAGTCAGTGAAGTTGAGTGAAATTCAGGACATTACTTACTTTTTATTAGTTTTCTTTTCCTTAATATGCATTCTATTTCAATTAAACTCCTAAATGGATCTTAGTTTTTGTTTTGAGTCCACGATAGTATCATTTAATTATGTTTAAACTTTGCTTTCCATAACTTATCTTCTATTAGAAGTGTTTATCTTCCTTGCCAGGTTTTATATGCTATCTGTTAATCTTATCCATGTTCTAAATTCGTTTCACAATTACACACACATACATACACACACACACACACACACACACACACATTAGGTGAGGGCTAGATAGAGAGCTATAGAAAACACGTAGTAGTGCTTAAATGAATTTAAACTTACACTCCGAATCCTTCAACCGGAACTAGATCCATGGCGTCAAGAATGGTTATGAGAGAAATCCAAATCGAGCTGGTATGGAAGTAGTGATCCAGATAAACTCAATTAGGCCTCAAACACGCGCGCACAGACAACAGACAGACAGATAGCTATCTATCTTTCTAGATAGATAGATAGATAGATAGATAGATAGATAGATAGATAGATAGATAGATAGATAGATAGATAGATAGATAGATAGATAGATAGATAGATAGATAGATAGAAGATAGACACATATATCTACATATATTCAGAAAGATAAACACATATATATACACATACAAATATATTTACATAGAGCACAATAAAATACAGAATACTAAGAAAAGGACGCATCATCTTGTCAGCTTTTTCAGGAAGCTTAGAGTTACGTAATAATTGTAATGCTCATAATTTGAAGGTGGAATGTGCAAAAAGTCTTGGGTGTGCAACCAGTAAATTGTCATGCAGAGATATAACCACAAATAGGGAAAGAAAACCACAATTGGGAGAAATTATATAGACTTTACGTGATGGAATATAATTTGTGTTTACAAGAGAAGATTACGTCAGGGAATCAACAAGAGAAAAATGGCAAAAGCAGTTCATAAGAAGAATAAGAACAAAAGGCAGGAAGCTGGAGGAGAATTTCAGCGGCAGAGGAATGAGGAACAAAGATGGAGAAAAAATGAAATGCAGGGAGAAAGAGAAGGATCTGTATGACACATAGGGAGTGATCAAAGGGAGAGGAGGGGAGAAGGTAAAGTTAAGGTCAGTGAGAGCACCACTGGTGGTTCGAGAATCTCACTAAGTAAACAATAAATCAATTAGAAGTGGCAGTTGACTATCCAGTGACAGGAATAGGTAAGCAATGAACGAAAGGAAGAGGGGTGAGGTAGCGGAGGAGGAAGATATGCTGAGATTGGGAGAATGGAAAATAGGGAAAGAAAACCACAATTGGGAGAAATTATAAAGACTTTACGTGATGGAATATAATTTGTGTTTACAGGAGAAGATTACGTCAGGGAATCTATTGAGTAACGAGGAATTATGATGGCGAAATATAGTGAGCAATTCCCTGCAACACAACTTACAAACACTGTGGTTAGTGTTGTGCAGGTAGGTCCTACACATAACGTACCAGGATAATGTATGTACCACCACACCACACACCACACCACCATACCACACCACCTTGCATACACTAGCACTGACCACTTCCCAACACCTATACCATCATCCACACACCTACACATGCACACAGGCACATGTCAATATCACCTGCCCCTTCCACACGCATATACACGCTCTCACATACACACGCATGCACACCTTCATTTTGGGATCACCACTGCTTTATTATCTCCCCTTCTTCCTGCTCACCTGTGTGACCCCTGTCCGGCATTCGCCATGATAGATCGCTAGCCACTAAACCTTTTTCTATTTTCTCCCCTGTTTATTTCTGTGTTCCTTTCTGTCGAAGAGCGTAGGCTCGAAACGTAAAAGACTTTCTCACTTCCCGAGCTTTAAACTAATACATCTGTTTGTTGTTTACACACCCGACTTCGTCTTTTGCTTTTTGTAAATTCCCACTATATATATATATATATATATATATATATATATATATATATATATATATATGCATAGACTCTCACGCGCATGCACACGCACACGCGTACACCTATAAAACATACATACATACATACATACATACATACATACATACATACATACATACATACATGCACACACACAACTGCTTTGTTATTAAAGGCGAATTTAAATACAGGTCTGGATATTTTGTGTATATCCTTAGCCTGAACCACCGTAAGGTAACTCAGTTTAATCAAGAGTGATAAGGTTGCCTGCAGCATGTGTATATTTACTTATGTATGCATATATGTGTGGAAGCGCGTGGCTAAGTGGTTAGGGTGTCAGCATCATGATCGTAAGATTGTGGTTTCGATTCCTGGGCCAGGCGACGCGTTGTGTTCTTGAGCAAAACACTTCAATTCACGTTGCTCCAGTCCACTCAGCTGGCAAAAATGAGTAACGCTGCGATGGACTGGCGTCCCGTCCAGATGGGGAACACATACGCCATTGAAACCGGGAAACTGGGCTCATGAGCCTGGCTAGGCTTTGAAAGGGCGCATAGATAGATAGATAGATAGATGTATGTATGTATGTATGTATGTATGTATGTATGTATGTATGTATGTATGTATGTATGTATGTATGTATGTATGTATGTATGTATGTATGTATGTATGTATGTATGTATGTATGAGCGGATGGATGGATAGAAGGATGGTTATATGCTCATACTATTTTTTTATGTATTTATACATGCCTTAAATTGAATGTGTATATATTTATTCTATGAGTTTACCAGCAGGTGAACCACTAAGAGTGAAGGTTCCCTAGTTCTTATTAGAACTTCATTCTAGAAGAAAGTAAAGTAGTAGGTAAAAACCTGATATGAAGTTAGTTTCTGGTCGTATCAACTTCTGCCTTGCCTCTAGTTTCACAGCTGGCTGCGCTGAAATGTGGGTTATGTGTTGAGCATCTCATAACAAATTAATTCATGTACTGGAACTTCTTGAACTCTGGAAACGTTTACACGGACCTACTGAGTTTAAGAAATGGTCTTACTCGGTAACGAGTTGATTCTCATCATGTATGAAATTAGAAAGATTGCATCAAGGACTAGACAGGAAGAGGCTTAGCGATAGGCCGGTCTATGGCTGCAGCACGAAACCATAGCGTGTGGTGGTGTGTGTGTATGTGTGTGTATATGTGTGTTTGAATATATTGAATACACACACACATACACACACACATATATATACATACATACATACATACATACATACATACATACATACATACATACATACATACATACATACATACATACATACATACATACATACATACATATATATATAATTCGAAAGTTGGTTGTTATATATGGATTTAAATTTTCCTTCCACGGCTCCGATATAAGGTTTGGTTCATAAACAGCGGAAGATATATCACACTTCTGTCCTAGAGGTCATTCAACAACCTTTCGGCTTTAATCTGGAAACTTAAAGATGAAGGGACCTGTTTCAACATCAAATGGAAAAATCCTCTCCAAAACCAAACCCTATTTTAACGAATCCAAAAATACTCAGTATATTCTCTTGAAAAACTATCTCTTAAAAAAATACTTGAGAACCTCCAACGAATACATTAATTCCAGGAACGAGATTTTTGCTGTGTGTCCACATTTTATGAAACACATCTTGTTGGAATTTAAAAGTAGACCACCGGACGCTTAGCAAACCATTAACATCTTATATTTACTTGACATAGAATCATTATAACGTTGGTTATCTCCCATGTGTTTTTCTTCTTGTTTTTTCCTTTACCAAACAGTCTTGTTTAAACGGCCTTGTTCTCAGCTTTATAAAAGCGAAATAAATTATTATTACGACCAAGAAACCCTGAGTAGCTGTATCTAACACACGCACACTTATACACATACGAAGGTTTATGAAGAAGTAATACTAAAGCTGTGACACACATTAATTTCACCTCTACTTATTAATAATTGCATTGTTTCTTTCCAGGTAATCTGGGATCTGACTATTCAAAGAGAACTTGAAAAATGACTAGTAGAGACTGCTCTTGAAAATGGGCAAAATTTGGGCGTTGGGGAAAAAGAGGGTTTAGCCCCCAAGGACATTCATTCTGACATGTTTGCTACAATTAGGGTTGACGCTTCAGCTTTATCAACAATGCAAAAGTGGGCAGCTGGATCTAGGAGAGGAAAGGATATGTTTGAACAGGATCCAAGGTTTGGACGTTTTGCAGCTGTCACCACCAAAGTAAACATTGATTGTATCCATCACATGATGATAAATGACAGAATATTCACTATAAATCAAATAGCCAATGCTATCAGCCTATGAAATTTTCAGTCAACTCTCGTGTATACACACACACACACACACACACACATATATATATATATATATATATATATATATATATATATATATATATATAATATATATATATATATATATATATCATTTGATAATTGCAATTATAAAACAGCTACTAATAGTTTCCATTTTTAAAATACATTAAATTGCCAGATTGCCATGTATCTCCAAGCAATCTTTCAGGCTCAGTTCATAACATTAGATGTACTGTATTTAAAAACCAAGCCGTTGGTCTATAAGAAAACACGAAAATCAAAAACGAGAAGAAAATATGCGTAAGAGGTTGATGCAAAAATTGCAACGAGAAGAAAGAAAAGTAAGAAAACCAAGTGCTTCCTTTTTGACTGTAGAAACCCCAATTGAATAACAGAAAGGAGGCCAACGACTGTGGGCTACTCAATCTGTAACTAATGGTGCCCTCCAGTTCGACAAAAAAGTGGGGGATTAAGAGAAAGAAAGAGAGGGAGACAGACAGAAAGACAGAGACAGAGATAGAGAGAGAGAAAGAAAGAAAGAAAGAAAGATAGATAGATAGATAGATAGATAGATAGATAGATAGATAGATAGATAGATAGATAGATAGATAGATAGATTGATATCTTCGCCGTACTAGTTCTCAACTAAGATATGTAAGTTATTATTTTTCTTCTATTATAAAATGTTTTTTAATATTTTTCATTTCCCACTTTTGTGCCCGTGTGCAAATTAATTCTTTATATACCAGAATTATTTTAATTAATGCCACTTTTTCCACTCTAAATCGCTTAAAGCCTAACCTTTTGTTAATTCACACCTAATATTTTTTCTTTCAAGTTAGCCAGCTTTTGAAACCCAGTATATTAAATTTTTGTTCATTTGATCTTTACATTTTTCTACATCTTGAACAAGCCGCAGAACTACAGGAGTTATATAGATATAGGATTTCTCCTGACAAGTAGTTGCTATTGAAGTTTTATTCTAAGCTGCTAAGATATTTTAGAATGTTAACAATCTAATTTCGATAGCCTACATAATTGCTCAATTTTCTTATTACTTTCAAAATTCGTTGTATGAAATTGTAATTTTCTTCCTGGTTGACAAGCAAATCAACTTGGACCGTTTGCTTTAAAATTTTCCAGTTGCATAAATCTTAAAATTGAGGCTTAATTAGATTCAATTTTCAGATTTAGCCGTCCCTTTAGCGATATTTTTTCGCTATGAATTTTTATCTTTTAACAGATTTTCTGTGAGATACTATTAAATTTTGTTTCTTTACCTATGTATAAGCAACATTTTACTTTTAATATATTAGGTTGGCAACTAAGTTTCCGCCGTTTTTTAAATTTAAATTTTTGAAAAGGTTTAATAAAAAATAATAACTAATTAATCCATAATGTAATCACCCTTGTTGTTTACAACTTCTTCCCAACGTTCAACAAGATTTTCAATACCTCATTGGTAGAAATCACCCGACTTCGACTCGAAAAATTGATCCAACCAAGCTATCAATTCTGCATCAGTATTGAACGAAACTCTGTGCATAGCATTTGAAAGAGATTGAAAGAAGTGGAAATCCGTTGGTGCCAAATCAGGAGAGTACAGTGAGTGTGGCAGCACTTCCCAGCCATACGTTTGAATGGCTTCCTTGGTCATATTGGCGATATGAGGGCGGGCTTTGTCGTGCAGCAGAAGAACTCTATGCTGCCGATTAGGTCTTTTCTCTTGAATAGCCGTGTTGGGTCGTTTCATCTGATAAACAAAGAGTTCCGCGTTGACTGTTTGGTTCCGTTCAAGCAATTCGTAATGGATAATCCCTTCCCAGTCCCACCATACGCACAACATCGTTTTACGCGGATGAAGATCTTGTTTCACGCGCGGTGTCGCTTGTTTACTGGGGCTAAGCCATTCCTTACGCTGCTTCATATTGATATACAGGCACCATTTTTCGTCGCCAGTAACGATTCGGCAAAGAAATCGTTGCTTGTATCCATGAGTTGAGCGCTGACGAGCAAGCACACCAGTGGAGATTGTGGCTCGTTGATTTTTGTTGTTGTCACTTAAAGCATGCGGAACCCATGCTCCATACTTCTGAACCTTTCCCATCGAGTGAAGATGCTTCTCTATAGCAGTGTTGGAGTATTCCATTTTCTTTGCCAGTTCTCTTGTCGTTTGACGAGAATTTTCGTGCAAAAGTTGGTTTAATCGCTCTTCATCGAACTGGACAGCCAGAACGAGGTCAAAATTTCCATTTTTGAACTTGGCATACCAATCACGAGCGGTTCTTCCAGCTAGAACACCCTCTCCATGCACAGAAAATATGTCGCAATCATCTTTTGCGGCCTTAGAACATTGATTAAAAGCAAAAAGGAGGAGGTGTCGAAAATGCTCGTTTTTTCTTAACTTGACATTCCATTTTAATGACCTGAAAATAAACAAAAATTAACTAAAATTAACTAGAAAAAAAAAACAAAATAGATTCCAAAATGATTCAAAAATAGAATTCTCGAAGAAAATAGATTCCAAAATTTAAAAAAACAGCGGGAACTTAGGTGCCAACCTAATACATTCATTCTAAGGCGGCGAGATGGCAGTTGCGTACTGCGGTTAATCTAATTGACTGGCCCCTTCCCCAAAAATTTTGAGCCTTGTACCTAGAGTAGAAAAGAATATGCATTCATTCTAAGGCGGCGAGCTGGCAGAAACGCTAGCACGCCGGGCGAAATACCTAGCGGTATTTCGTCTGTCTTTACGTTCTGAGTTCAAATTCCACCGAAGTCGACTTTGTCTTTCATCCTTTAGGGTTCGTTAAATTAAGTACTAGTTGCGCACTGGGGGCGATCTAATCGACTGGCTCCCTCCCCCAAAATTTCGGGCCTTGTGCCTAGAGTAGAAAAGAATATACATTCATTCTGATATTTGAAACAATACGAACGTGTAATGAAACGACGGTACCTGAGCAAGGTATAGTAAATGAATGTATGATAAAATGAATATGAAAATATAAAAATGTATTAAGCCTTTTACTGAATTACTGTCTTTCGTGTATGTATGTATATATATATATATATATAAGGCGAGCTGGCGGAAACGTTAGCACGCCAGGCGAAATGCTTATCGTCTGCCGTTACGTTCTAAGTTCAAATTCCGCCGAAGTCGACTTTGCCCTTCATTCTTTCGGGGTCGATAAATTAAGTACCAGTTACGCACTGGGGTCGATGTACTATTCCACTATCATAAGCTAAAATACATATCTTTAATCCAGAAACGCGTATATAATTAATCAAAGCCGGGTGGATTCGTTATTTTTTCTCTTTACCTGCGCGTGTTGAGAGTGTTACTGTCTGGGAGATATCTTATGGTAGTGGAATAGTAAGTATTTAACTGCTATTTCTAAATTTCGGTATTTTTGCTGAACCTTAATTATAATTATGCTTATAATTACAGAATTTTTGTATAAGGTTACCGATAATGGTTCTTTTAACATACCGAATTACTTGGTAAAATTATTAATTATTAATTGATTAATTAATTTTACCCTTTATTATTATTATTATTACTATATTTATATACATAAAATTAATGTAGACACAGTTTGCAATTTTACAGTATAAAGGAAGACTATAATCGTCATTGAATGTGACTAGGGTGTTAGAAACATTACATTGCGAGAAATAAGAGTGTTTTCGGACAATTACAGTCCCTGTCAGTATGTATGTATACAATTATGTGCTTTGACTACAGCATTAGAACATTTTAGCTCTAATTTCTAGCAATGTAGGTGTTTCTAACACTCAAGTCACATTTAGTACATACATACATACATACATACATACATACATATAGAAAATTAAAAATAAAATAATGATAAAAATAAAAATTAAATGAAAAATATGTGGAAATTTTTACCGGTGAGTGTGTTAAATTATAAGGCACCAAAAGAGAATACTCTCCCCAGACACAACAGAATATCCTTCAACATACGAATTCACATAAAGAATCTTGCAAACCAAATCCAAAAACGAAATATATATATATATATATATATATATATATATATATATATATATATAATATATATATATAAACCAGCTTAGAGAAGAAGAAACGAAACGAAACCAAACGAATCGAATCGAATCGACGCGAAGGCGCTCAGTCATACAATAGTGTAATAAATAAAATATATGCATACATACAAACATATATATACGTACCTACATCTACATGTATATATACATGCATATATAAATATATATACGTGTGTACAGGACACCACAAATAGACGTAGAACTCAAAGAGAAACGAAAACGTAAAAACAGCATGGAACGGACCATTTTTTTAACAACGAAAAAAACAGAGTACAAGACAACTACACAAGGAAAAATCCCCTTCATCAGCTGTCCCTAGTTCAACACCAGCATGTTTCGAAGGTGAGGACAGAACACGTCTCGTCGAACTAATCCTTCCTGCGAAAGAATTAAATAAAATTCCTTTGCAGAGGGGTAAAAACAAGGAAAAAAATGTGACAAAAACAGGACGTAAAAACAATACAATTACAAAAAATACAGTATAAGAAGGAATAGAAGCAGGACAGGAAAACAAATAAAGAGGGCCTAAAAGCCTAGACGAGGAAAAAAAAATTTTTTTCACAAGCGCAGGAAGAAACATGTTTACTTGAACAAGGCCGCCGGCGATATATATATATGTATATATAATTTAAATAATCAGAAAATGGAGAAAACATTTTATCAGCAAACAAACAAATTGGACCACATCTGTAGGTTATTTTTTAATACAAAACATGACATAACATTTCTTACGTTACGAAAGCATTTCGAAAATAATATTCATCTTCATAGGACATCCAATCTAGTACGTGGAGATTCATCAGAATGAATACAAATGCATAAAATAAAATAAACGAAGGGAAAAGGGAATAGGAAAGAACATATTGAGCCTCCTGGCCCCTTCTTGAGGCCATGTTCTATGTACTAGATCGAATGTCCTATGAAGATCACGAATATTAATTGCGAAATTCTTTCGTAAGCACCGACTGGCATTGTAAGCGGAAACGGCCGTAAGAAATGTTATGTCATGTTTTGTATTAAAAAATAATCTACAGGAGTGGTCCAATTTGTTTGTTTGTTTGTTGATCAAAAGTTTACTCCATTTTCTGATTATTTAAATTTAATTCCTGATAAACTTTTGTTTATTCAGTTATTACCTGTACCCTACGAGCATAGTTTTCCTGCATACCCATGCCCATGGATAGCACAGGTAACTGATACCGATAGTAAATCCGGATATTTTTATCCCTTAGTCGGTTAGCATAACTGGTACCAGTGCTTGCCTATATATATATATATATATATATATATTATATATATATATATATATATATATATATATATATACGTATATATATATATATATATATAAATATATATATATATATAATATATATATATATATATATATTATATATATATATATAATATATATATATATATATATATTATATATATATATATATATGTATTATATATATATAATTTTAGATGCTATACATGTGCATGCTTGTGTGCATTATTTCTTTAAGTACACGACTATGTTTAAATTTTAGCTTTTCATTTTAGATTTTTTCATACTTTCTTAGTTTTTAAAGTTGGTTTAGAACAATAAGAGTTCCTGAATTTATATTCAACATTTCCAGATCTTCATGGACTCGTTTTTAAGAACTGAATATATTTGGCTTGTGTGTTGTTTCTCATATCCTGGTTGAATTCGAGTTGAATTCGAGTGGACTTTGCCACCAAATGTTTTTTGACTCTTAGATTCATGCAGCAGCTATCACATGTTCATTTGTTTGTCGCAGTCACATCTTAACTGTTTTGCTTTATATTTTATGCTAGTAGCCACGGGTTAACCTTACACACTGATTCACTCGTTATTACGTAAACAACTCTCCAGTGATGGAGGAATACAGTAGATCGCTGAATTTTTTTTTTTTATTAGAAAGCAATACTTTTCAAACAAGTGATAACATAATGAAAAATCTAACCCATGATGCAAAACAACAGAACGTTAGATTTTCTGAATGACATCAGCAAAAATATGACTAATAGTTTTCTTTTGAAAATTAATAAAAGTTCTTAGAATCTGCTCAAAACAATTCACGGATGTGATGACGTCAAAACAAATCTGTCCAATCAGATTTGTTTTTGACAATCAAGAATTTCTAATATAAAGCAGACAAAAGCTCGAGCTGGTGGTTCGTTCAGGAAGTAGCGAACTGATGCCTACAAGCCAGTCCGGAAGATAAGATGTTAGTAACATGTAAAAACAAGAGAAGCTGATAGCAGTGAGCAACGAAGTATGATTGCATGCAGATTCTGTCTTGCGAATAATTTCGACTGATTCTATTTTGACAATACGTACTTTAAAATTAGTTAACTATTTCGATATATCAAGTCATCACCACAAAGAAAAATCCCGTTTTATCAAAAACAAAAAGACATAATATTGAAAAATGAATTGTTTCTCGCATCTGGTTTGGTTTTCTAAAGAAACTATAAATACATGTTGAATAACCGATTTCGGCTCATATTTCATATCTGACAAATCTGGCTTATCGTTCATTTTAATTTCAGAGTTTTCGTATTTTCTTGGAACAGTAGAATCCTTAAATTTATACTCGATGTTTCCAAACTTATACTCGATGTATCATTTTCAAGACTTGAATATATTTGGCGTCTGTATTGAAGGAGGACGAAAGAGAAGCAGACAGAGAAACTCCTGGACTGACAATATTAAAGACTGAACAGCTCACGACAACATGACCCTGCTACGCATGACAGGGAACAGTAACCAATAGAGATGGCTAACTGCAAAAGTGTCTGCAGTGGCACCCCAACTACTGGCTGCAAAAGTTAAGGGTGCTTGATGATGATGATGATGATTGCGTCTTATATACTGTTTGAATTCGTGTAAACTTTCTCATCAAAAACTTTTTGATCGTTAGCTTCATGTATCAGAAGTCACATGCTGATTTGCTTGTCACGGTCAAATTTTAACCGTTTGTTTTTAATTTTTATGCCAGTATACGCGGGTTCATTTTTTCATTTGTTTGTTCGCATGTTATTTTTGGTATTGTATTGTGATATGATAATACCTTGTATAATTAATCTATTTTTGCGTAGAATTTTATAAAGTATGTAAGAATTCTCCACTAGTATTTCCCTCACTTTGTTTTGTAATGTGTGGTGTAATGCTATGCAATAGCTCCATGTGGCAAGTGAACGATGAGATTATAGGATAGTGTTGTACTGATCTGTCCAATCTAATAACAAGAGTCCTGAAGTTTTCAACATTCAAATTACAATAAAATTTATAGATCAAAATTATCATCCACAGTTTGTTCTCGAGTTTATATGCTTGTCATGTGTTACTTATAGTTTTTGGTTTTGATATTTTTGTTGTATGT
>NC_042999.1:163958349-163975849 GCF_006345805.1 Octopus sinensis | reverse complement strand
GTTGGTTCCAAAACACATGGTACTGGGTTCAGTCCTACTTTATGCTAATTTGGCATGTATCATCTGCTATAGCCTCAAACTAACCAAAGCTTTCTGAGTGCATTTCGTGGACAAAAACTGAAAGAAATTTATCGGATATATATGTATGTATATATGTAGTGTATGTGTGTGTCTGTGTTTCTCTCTCATCACTGCTTGACAACTGCTGTTGGTTTATTTACATCCCCATAACTTACTGGCTTGACAAGAAGAGACTGATAGAATAAGTACCAGGCTTATCAAAATAAAAAAATCTCTGGAGTCGATTCATTCGACAAAAAATTCTTCAAGCCAGTGTTTCATATTTTTGTTTGCTCTCTCAATTGTATCTATATATATATATATATATATATATATATATATATATATATATATATATATATATATACTAAGCAATAAAGGGTTTAGCAACGAATTGCCTTACCACATACCGAATTTAGAAATAGCAGTCAAAGAGTTATAGCTATTTCTTCTACTAAAAAGGGAGATCTCAGTAAAAACAGCAATTGGAAGGCAGACACAAACAGGTAAGAGAGAATGAATTGACGGCAATCTATCATACATTTTTAAGTTAACTTAAAAATGTATGATAGATTGCCGTCAATTCATTCTCTCTTACCTGTTTGTGTCTGCCTTCCAATTGCTGTTTTTACTGAGATCTCCCTTTTTAGTAGAAGAAATAGCTATAACTCTTTGACTGCTATTTCTAAATTCGGTATGTGGTAAGGCAATTCGTTGCTAAACCCTTTATTGCTTAGTATTACTTAAATTTTCCTCGAATGAGGCTTTTACATG
This sequence comes from Octopus sinensis, assembly GCF_006345805.1. Lineage (NCBI taxonomy): Eukaryota > Metazoa > Mollusca > Cephalopoda > Octopoda > Octopodidae > Octopus > Octopus sinensis. The sequence goes on along the minus strand of NC_042999.1, from coordinate 163,975,015 downwards.
CCGAAGACTACTTGGTGTAATTGATAATTATTCCAAATTAATTAATTTCACCCTTCATTATTACGGATATATATATATATATATATATATATAAAATACACACGTGTATGTATATGTGCATATTTATATCTATTATATCTATTATATCTATTATATAAAAAGCAATGTCTTTATACGTGCTCGTGTGTTACTTATAGATTCGAAAACTACTGCACCAATCCTAATGAAATTTGGAACACAAAATCCAAGCCTTGGGAGAAAGGTAATGCTATATGTTTCATACAATTTCATGGACCAAAATTACAGAATGAATCCTTATGATATTTGGAACTTAGATTCAATGCATAGGGGCGGATATAATGCAGTATATTTTGTTTGAATTTAAGGTAGCTTAAAGGGGGTAGAGCCCCCATGAAAATTCATAAATTTCCGATGTTGATGAAATTTAAACTGTAGGTAATTGACAAGAAGTATTCCCAAAGTTTCCGCTTCTCATGAGCATTTTAAGACCCCCAATGCGGGCCTTAACCCCCAAATTTTAATGATTTGTTATGATCCAAAACTAGATCAAAAGTACAGAATGGATCTTTATGAAATGTGGAAATTATATTCTATGCATAAGGACAAATGTAAAGCAGTATATCGTTGAAAGTGAGGGGGGCATGAATGAAGCCCCCATGGAAATTCATATATTTTTTGCTGTTGATGAAACGTTAACCATAGACATTAGACACAAATGAATATTTCTAAAATTTCAACTTCTAAAAGGAGCTAGTAAGACCCCTTAATGGGGGCTTAGCCCCCACTATTTAGTCATTTTTCCTAAGCCAAGACGAATACAATTGTACTCTTGGAAGCTGTAGGGCTACCCAAACATACAAGATGAGCGTTATTTGTAATTTAATGGTACAACAGTGTAAGACTTCGCTTTGAGATATACTTAGAATGTGATTTCTGCAATGTGGTGCATAAATTGTCAAGTAAGAAGAGACATCTCTGCATACACTGATTCAGTTGCAAAATGTTGAGTAAAGTTATTTGGTTGCAGACCTCCTTTGAGTCTTTTAATTATCACTGGATCAGAGATAGTTCCCAGATGGTAACATCGATTTCAAGGCCTTCCCAGATAAAAGACTGGTTATTCAAAGAGATTTATAGATTGCAAATTTATTCTGTCCAGTTACCTATCGGCATAGTGATCATTGGCAAACTCCAGAGGTGACACTTTCATTTCCCCTTAGCCCTCACGTCACACAGTTGTTAATGTTTATTTGAGTTGGGTCACGTCCTTCCTATTGCTATAGATTCATAATGCATCTTACGGCTGTAACTGTCACCTGTATGGTGAGGAATCCTACATTGGGGAATGGTAACGACTAGGGTAGCTGACTGCTTATTGTGATCATTTGTCTTTTGGTTTCTTGTAGCTTTGCTCTCTTTTACAAACCCAGTGACCATACATATATTTCCAATTTCTAAGAAATTTGGACAATAGATATAAGACCCAAGTTTTAAAAATTCCCAACAATTCAACTTCTATGGTTGACTTTAAGACCCCCAATAGGGGCCTTGACTCCCACATTTTAGAGGACCATGTGCTCCATTTTTCAGGAGTAAAAACCTTTGAATAGGTTTCATAAGATTTGGATTTTGGAATCTGGGCATAAAGATGGGATAAATATGTCATTATTAGAATTTTTAGTTAGGGCATTTAAAGAGGGAAAGAACCCTCATTATAATTCTTCATCTGCAATTTTGCTGAAATTCGAATCATAGATATTCCAGTTCATTAGAGATAATATTAAAAAAAAAGTCTAATTCATCAATTCCATGGTATCTCTGCTAGTATATATATATATTAAAGAAGATTTAGAAATGTTAAAGTATAAAAAAAGCATTTGTGAAGAAGAAGAAGAAGAAGAAGAAGAAGAAGAAGAAGAAGAAGAAGAAGAAGAAGAAGAAGAAGAAGAAGAAGAAGAAGAAGAAGAAGAAGAAGAAGAAGAAGAAGAAGAAGAAGAAGAAGAAAAATCACACCAACAAAAGGAAGGAAGAAAGAAGGCAAAGAAGGGAAAGGAGAAGAGAAAAAAGTAAATGGAGTCAATATAAAACAGATATATAAATAAAAATATAATAAAAATGAAAAATATGATTAATAGCAATTGAGAACAGTGGGAGCAGATTACAGTCTATGAAGAATAAGCAAATGGAAAATTTAGGAATGGTCAGTATTCTTATGTTCTTGTCAAAAGTTGACCTGTGTGGTGTGGTCAACTATTTCAGTTCTCATAGGAGGGTTGGTGTACATACACACATATACATGCACACATACATATATATGCATATACATTATACGCACAGACATACAGATATGCATACATACAAGTACATATCCATACATGTATACACACATACACACACATGTTTATACGTATACACACATATACACACACTCTTATACATATGTATACATATATATATGCACATACTCATACACACATACATATCCATATCTACACATACATTCACACACACACACACACACACACACACACACACACACAAACACACACACACACATATGTACGTATGTATGTATATTCGCCATGATTGATCGCTAGCCACTAAACCTTTTTTTCTCTCTATTTCTATGTTCCTTTCTGTCGAAGAGCGTAGGCTCGAAACGTAAAAGACTTTCTCACTTCACGAGCGTTAAACTAGTACATCTTTTGTTGTTTACACACCCGTCTTCCTCTTTTGTTTTGCTTCGTTTTTCTTTTGTAAATTCCAACCATATATATATATATGGAAATGGATGCGTGGCGTTCGATCATATAATAATATCAATAATATATAAATATATGCATATATATATATATATATAATATATATATATATAATATATATATATATATATATATATATACATATATCTACATACCTACATATATATGTATATATACATGCATATGTGGGTACAGGACATAAAAAAACGCAGAGAGAATGAGAAACGAGAACATAAAATACAAAAACATATAAAACGAACATTTTTTCAAACAACGAAAGAAACAAGCAAACAGGAAAATGAGACATGCAACATAAAGAACATTCCTTTCATTAGTTGTCCCCCGTTCTATCTACTTCGTTAAAACAGTCCTTCCCGCAAAGCAAATTAAATAAAATTTGGGAATTTATTGCAGGGGGTGAAAGTGGTAACAAAAACAGGACAGTGAGAACAAAACAGTAAAAAACAAACGGTGAGGGTTGTTAAGCCAAGACGATGTGAAGTGGTGAACGATGGAAAAACGAGCTTTGAGAAGAGACAAATAAAAGTATGTTTTGTCTTTAGGAAGGAAGTAGAAGAAAGAAAGACGGATGGTCATTGGTCACGTGTGAGCAACAAGAAAGAGTGAGAGAGAGAGGGGGAACGGTGAAGTGGAGAGGAGAAGAACAAGCAAAGGGTGGCAGAGAAAAACAGAAAGGAAAAAGAAGAAGAGAGGAAGACAGATAGAAAGAATAGAGATAGAATAAGAGTGCGCATCGTAATTATTAAGATAAAACTTACTTGCAAATGGATGCGTGGCGTTCGATCATATAACAATATAAATAATGTATAAATATGTACGTACCTACATATATATGTATATATACATGCATATATGGGTACAGGACATGAAAGAAACGTAGACAGAATGAGAAACGAGAACATAAAAAATAAAAACATAGTCAATCACAGCGACTCCAGTGCGTAACTGGTACTTAATTTGTCGACCCCGAAAGGGCAAAGTCGACCTCGACGGAATTTGAACTCAGAACATGAAGACGGACGAAATACCGCTAAGCATTTTGCCCGGTGTGCTAACGTTTCTGCCAGCTCGCCGCCTTTTATACACACACATTTTACCTATTATACACACCTTTTACCTATTTCGGTTATGATATCATTTTTGAAATTCTTAAATTTTATTTTCATACAACATGACAATATGGTTTATAAACAATCGACCATAGTGCCCCTATATAAAATTTCTATTAATATCTTAGGTTTCTTGGCGTCTTCCCCCTTTAACTGGTAATTAACATCATGATTTAAAGTCTACTCCTACCTGCCTCTTTTTATAGGCAGTTACTTATATCCAACTGACTATTCCTAATGTCTTATTTCCTTCCTGGGGAAAAAGGATATATATGATAATATTTATGACAATACCTAACCACGAACTGTCAACTAACTCTTTTCCTTTATTCAAAATAGTCTTCTAGTCTTATATGTATATATGCATGTATATATACATATATATGTAGTTGATAAAGAGATAAATGAATTATAAATGAATTACAACCCTTACAGCCCTATGACCCCACTATGCTCTATGCGATTCTTAGAAGTTGTAAGTTGTAGTCTATTCTTAGCTACAATAGTGACAACGTGAATTTCTTCCATCTTGCTCTGTCAAAATATTTAAGAAAAATTATATTAATGTGTTCTACTTGTTAAAATTCCATTTATTTTTTTGTGCAGCTGAAGATGTTACTGAATTTAAATTGATGTAATCATTACATTGTTTAATTAAACGGGATCGCTTGAAACGGTCTTATTCCATCACTACTTGGTATCCTGTTGCTTATTTTGATTTATATATGTATGTATGTATTATATCTAAAATATACGTACGTTTGTCTGCGAGTGTATGTATCTGAGCGCGCGCGCTCATGTGTGTGTGTGTGTGTGAGTGTATGTACGTTTAGGTGTAAATACAGTGAAAATGTACTCAATGCATGTAACAGAGTTTATATATTCTCTCAATGCTAATGAGTCACTCATTGATACTCTGAGTGCCTCACGTGCGAGAATTCGTTGAGGCTGGATACAAAATGAAAAAGAATATGAAGGTGTGTGTGCGCGCGCGTGTGTGTGTGTACGAGTATATATATTTGTGTGTACTATATATATGTATATATATCTGTAAATATAATATGTGACAATTATTCGGTAGCCATGATAAAACTAGGAGTTTCGGATGTCGGGGCGGAAATCCACGCCGGTATCTCTTCAGTTATGGAGCCATCGAAAAAAACTGAATAACTGAAGAGATGCCGGCGTGAGTTTCCGCCTCGACATCCGAAACTCGGAGTTTTATCATGGCTACCGAATAATTGTCACATATTACATTTACAGATAAATTCCTCTACATAATATCAAGGTCTCTTTTATTCTTTTGTTGTCTTGCCATTTCTATCAATACACACACACACACACGTATATATATATATTATATATTTATATACTTATATATATATATATATATTATATATATATATATATATATATATATATATTATATATATATATTATATATATATATATTATATATATATATATATATATATATCTTTGTTATGCCCGGGTCACGGAAGACCATTAGTTCCGCACCTATAAAGTGCGGCGCTTAACCGCATAGGTGACTTGTCAGGCACGCGAGTCTCCCATACGACTAAGTGCTTTATAGGTGCAAGACTAATGGTCACTCTCTGACCAGCCATAACAATCAACTTCATATATATATATATATATATATATATATATATATATATATATATACACGCACAGCTTTTGTCAAGTTGCGGGGAGTGGACATACATAATTGACAAATAACTTACATTTCTGAGTAAGTAGTAATAATGTACAGAAAATAATTTCTTTTGCAGAGAGTGAATTTTTTAAGTGCATAAACTATAGGAAATTCGAATTGATTATGACTATAAAGAGGTGTTAATAGAAATTCAATAGAAAGGTTCTATAATGAACAGAAAGGTGTTATAGTGAGTAGATAGGTGTTTTAACCAATAGAGGGTGTTATATGTATCAGAAAAGTGTTATAATCTATAGATAGGTGTTGTAGACAATAAAGTCTATAGTCGATAGAGAAGTGTTAAAAACTCATAAAGAGGTGTTGTTGTTAATAGAGTTTGCAGTTAATGATATAGTAGTTATTGGAGAGGTGTTTGTGTTATACTGCAAAATATCGAACTCAGCACTTTATGTGTCCGAAATGTAGACAATTGTAAAACTGTGTACTCACCTAAATCATCGATGTGTTCAGACATTGTGAGGGAAACAATCACCAAAAGAACGCTAACAGTCAGCATTGTCATGGAGACGATCATGACAACACGGGCGATCAACTTCTGTTTCTTAGTGGGTTCTCTCTTGGCAAAGCGTTTAACTACCTCCTTGCACCTCGTCGTTGTCCCGCTTTCCATTTTGTAATATATCGATTCTCCCGGTTCCAGTTGACACGAGAGGATTTCGATGGAGTCATCGTGGTCCGTTCCCAAATCTGAGTAGATCTGCAGCTCATACGGTTCATAGCTGCGCTGAGTGGAACTTCTTTCGTCGCCAGTGGAGCCACTGTCGGCTAATTCTTCTGCAGAGGTAGCCAGCTTGAGAGAATTACAAAGAAGCCGAAGAAACCGTCCGAAACGCTGAGTTATACTCTTCACACCTGCTTTTCCCTTCCGTCACGGTAACAGAGAAAAACGCTCGCTTTAAAGGACCTGAGGTTCCTTTGCTTTATCCTGCATCCATGTTTCTAGATTGCCTTTAGAAAACCATAATTCAATAGTATGGGATAAAGTTAAGCAACACAGTTGCTAACGAGTCGTCCACTTTCGTTTGGTTCTATTTCTTTATCTCACATAGTACACTTTACGTTTATTTGTATGGTAAGATACCTATTAGAGTCATTATTTTATTCATCCCATTGAAAAACTGTAAACGTTTATTTATTCTTTTAATGTGAATTCGTTGTAATGAATATCTCGAATTATTCGTTCAATTCCGTCACAGCATTTCCTTTCGAAGTCTTTTCGTTTGAAAGAAAGTTATGACATCATTAAGAAGAATTGGCAGTGAAATATTCAGGAATTCTTGAAGAACAATTATTATTGTTGTTGTTGTTGTTATTATTATTATTATTATTATTATTATTATTATTATTATATTATTATTATTATTATTATTATTATTATTATTACTTTTATTACTCGTACATTCAATTGAGCGTTACCATTCAGATAAGTAAATTCTTCTGACAAGTAATATTTAAGTTATATTCATCATGTACATTGAGAAACGCCTAAAAGATATTATCATTTTAGAGAGCGATCCAATTATGAATATATTTGTGTGTGTGTGTGTAAATTCACAGTTTTTTGGTATTCTCTTTTTCAACACCACGATATTATAGTTATGCTGTAACCAACTTCATTAACTTGAAATAACAAAGTGATAAAAAAAATTGCTAAGTACAGATTTTAGTTGATTTGCACTCATAATATCAATTACATTTCCAAGAGTAAAAGGAATCATGATGTTCCTTCAAGATACGCAATGTCACGCCTGGATAACATTTTGTCTCTTTAAGCTTTTCTGTTTTAGATTTTCAATTAAAGTGTGAACATAGAAGCACTTGAAATTATTCTATCTCACTGTAATTACACATTTTATTTCGTCTCTCCTTCAAATGAGAAAAGATTGCGTCTAGGTAGGAAGAAGCCCTTTTGTTCATTATGACAGTCTGTGGTGATGGTTGCTATGAAACTGCTTTGTTTCCAACAATGCTTGACTCTCATTTCATGTCTCACAGATCCGGTTCAGTTGGAGCCTTCACACCATTTAGCCCTGCAAAGAGAAATAATACCAATATAGGCAAGCATTGTTTCAACTAAAATAGTTTTAATACTACAGAAGCTATATTAAAAATGAGACAAAGAGATGTGTCGATTATAAAGTTCCCTTGAGACACGCAATTTCATAGCATGTATATGGTGTCATATATCTATATACGTGTCTGTGTGTGTGTGTGTGCATGTATGTATTCATGTATTACATATTTCCGTGTGCGTGAATATATACATATGTTTATATATTTACATATGTATATATGTATGTATACATATATATGATATATATATATATATATATATATTATATATATATATATATATATATATATATATAATATATATATATATATATATATATATATATATATATTGTTATATTTCGGAATGGTCATATTGCCAGTTTATGACATTCCGAAATATAACAATATCTGTTTCAACACACGACTTCACATAAAAAATCTTGCACAACAAATATTTAAACGTATATATATATATATATAATATATATATATATATATATATACACACACACCAGATATACCTATATGTATGCATGTATATGTATGTGAATTTGTGTGTCTGTATGGGATACATGTACCCGTGCCTGTGTGTTTGTGTGTATGTGTGTGTGAGTGTGTTTGTGTGTATGTGTGTGTGTGTGCGGACGTGTGTATGTGTGTGTATGCGCGTGCGTATTCTAGTTCTATCTTTTGAACTTCTCGCCAATGGAAAACTAGCACGTTTCTAACCCAAAAGGAGACTCTTTCATTCAAATTTAAACAATACCATAGGGTTATGTATGCATGTACGCGTGTGAACACTTATGTATATATGCATGTACGTATGTACATTCTTATATACATGTATAAATATCATAAATATATGTATATGAACATGTGTCACATATATTCATCTGTGAAAGCATAAATGCCTTTGCATATACGGATTTCAATGCCTTAATTTATGTATGTGCACTAATGTAAGTCTGCTTGTCTTATGTATGTGAACTTATGTATGTCTGTATTCTACACATGTGCATATGGAATTATTACATGGTAAACTTCTGGAATGCTCTACATATTTTCAGTGTAACTTTAATGGCCTGTAGAAGTTTTTACTGGTTTTGTGAAGACCATTATCTCAAGTTTGGTGCTGAGACAGTTTGTTACGTAACTACATGCGTAAATTATCTTAGCTATAAATCAAAAGCTATGGCCCAAATGGAATAACTGAGCTTTTCGCATTACTGCGAGATAATTTCTTTTTACCTAATCTTGATTGCTTGGTAAGAAGCTTGCTTCCCAGGCATATGGTTCCAGATTCAGTCCTACTGCGCGCAGATTGGACAAGTTTCTTGTACTATAGCCATGGATGTTTGTGAATGGATTTGGTAGACGGATACTGAAAGAATTATATATATATATATATTTATAATTATGAGTATAGGGAGAATACGAGACCTCATTCGTATGTTTTGAATTCGTTGGTACTGGTCATTGGATATAGTTTGTCTGATGTTACTTGAATCAGATAGGTATGTTCAATATTTTCATTGCTCTCAAATTTAAAATCTTGAAATCTTGTGCTGATGAAGAGAATGATAGAATGAAGGTATGATTTTTGCATTTTCATATCTATCTAACTCAGAAACGCGTCCACAGGTAATCAAATGCCGAGTGAATTTTCGTTGGTTTTTCCTCTATACCTACGTGAATTGTTTTGAGTATATGTTGTCTGGGAGTTTCTTCTTATAGTAGAAGAAATAGCTAAGATCTTTGGTTGCTATTTCTAAAGTTCGGTATGTGGCGAAGCAAATTTTGCTGAACCCTAATTATAGTTATACTCATAATTATTAAAAAATATAAAAATATATTGTTTAAATTTAACGAAAATGGTCCTTTTAACATGCCGAATACTACTTGGGGGAATTATTAATTACTAATTAATTAATTAATTAATTTTACCCTTTATTATTATTGATAATATATCACATATATATATATATTTGTGTGTGTCTTTGTGTTTATGGTTGTCCTTCGCCACTGTTTAACAACCGGTGTAGGTGTGTTTACATCCCCACTACATTAGCGGTTCGGCAAATAAAAAATAAGTACTGGAGTCGATTCATTCGACCTCAAATTTTTCAAAATGGTGCCCCAACATGACCGCAGTCTAATGACTGAAACAAATAAAAGATAAAAGATTATAATAAAATCTGCTGCGCAATATTTTTCCTTTATTAGGCTTACTTCTTTTCTCGTCGCAAATTATGACATGTGGTCTGTTATACATGTATCTTACTGAGGTCTTAACAGGAACATTCCACCAGTATTCTCCCATATTATGATTCATTATGACCTTTACATTACAATTAGTTCTACGATTTGTATTCTGAGGATTATCCTTCTCACAGATTACTTCGTATGTTTTGGCCACCTGCATACTTATCACTTCTGTTCATCAAGTATTTCCTGGTTAAGCGTACAACTTTTCTTCTTCTAAGCTGTTTGGAAACGGTGTGAAACTTCACTGACTATGTATCTCTGGAATGCTATTTGAGCAACAACTTTCCAGTTCTCTTTATGTTTTCTGCCTCATGTATACATGTTTCATTCACGGATGCACTTCGATACGTGCAGGTTAGTGGATGCTGTCGAACGGATAAAATGCAACATTCAAAGGCTGCCGCATTGTTTTTCTTTTAAACAGAAGCCGTCTATATTGCAGTTGATGTTGATTACTGGTGTAGGTTGAAAGTTTTCAGATTTTAAGATCAATAGCTCGGATTCCTTCTGCGGTCCAATCAGGCGGTCTAAATGCACCTTTGAATTCTGCTAGAGCAAACACATTGGCGGTTACGAATTCTTTTATCAGAATCTTCTAATGAGCCGTAATGATATTATTATTTACACGGCAATCTTGGCGAGATAGATACAAACAAGCAGAGTACATTGCATACATTGGATTCTGACATGCAACTGAATAGTAGTTTTTTCTCCAAGTGATGGGCATTGTTACCAATTGGGTCAACATACCAGCCTGGTACGTTTATATGTCCAGTAAGAGCTTACTAGGAAAGGTCTATAGATAGCCTCTGATAATAGGTTCGTCTTTTCCTTACTATTTCCTTGCTTTTGTTTTCTTTTTTTTTTTTGCTTTCTTGCGGGAGGTTGTTTTATTTTTTACTGCACCGACAATCAAATTTCTTTTTGATACTTGGCTATTCTGAAGACTTTAAATGAAGATCTTAAGTGTATCATTTTAATGCTGTTATGTTTTCCGTGTAATCTAAGGACAATACTTCTTTCAAATTTCATTTAGCCACGCTACATCCTGATTAAAATAATTTTCCTTACTCAGATTTTTTTCAAAATGACTCTATATCACCCTAATAAGGAGATTCTGTGAAATTTATTGATTTTCTCATTGTATCTCTATAAATTGTTGATTGGTTTCGATGAAATGACTTGTTAATTATTTTTCTTTTAACTACTCTCTTTAGATACCAGAGGGTTTTTTCCCTGATAGCTCTTAATCCCTGTTTGAGAGTGATTAATTTGTATTCAAGTGTTCTTTTTTCTGCACCAAAGAGGAATCTAGTTATTTGTTTGTTCTATGTAATAAGCAACACTACATGGCTATTTTTCCGTAGGGCAACGATCCTTTTTTTTTTCTATTTTCTAATCAATGATAGCACTTATTTTGATCTTTTTGCCTTTCTTAACTACGTTAATATCTCCAACATAGTGCATTACAGTAGTTAATTCACCAAGACGAAGATACATACGTAAGCATGTACGCACACACACAACACACACACACACACACATGTATGTAGTTACGCTTATATACAGGTACTTATATGTATTCATGTATGCATTTCTGCATGTTTATAAGTATTAGTATGTGTATATATATATATATATACTAGCTGAAGGTGACCCGCTCTACGCGCGGTTAAGAGTGTGGGTGTTACTTTCTGTTGCCTCCTTTCAGCACGTAAAAAGCACCATCCGAACGTGGCCGATTGCAGCACCGCCTTGACTTGCTTCTGTGCCGCTGGCACGTAAAAAGCACCAACCGATCGTTGCCACTGCGAGCCCCACTGGCACCAGTGCCGGCGGCACGAAAAAAGCACTCACTACACTCACAGAGTGGTTGGCGTTAGGAAGGTCATCCACCTGTAGAAACACTGCCAGATCAGACTGGAGCCTGGTGCAGCCTCCTGGCTTCTGAGACCCCAGTCACACTGCCCAACCCGTGCTAGCACGGAAAACGGACGTTAAACGATGATGATGATGATGATTCTCCGTATTTGTTTCTCTCTCCTTTCTCTCTCACTTTCCCACTCTCTTGCTTTTCTTTTCTCTCGGACTCTCCCTCGCTTTCTCTTACTCTATCTTTATCTATCTCTCTCCCATTTATAAACAACAGAAGATCTTGAGTAAGTTGAGAAATAAAATATTTAGAAAGATCAATCAGAAATATGAGGCAGTGGCAATGGAAAGGTCTGCTTCAAGGCAGACAGCAAAACGCTAACATTTAAAAGGGACAGACGAACTTGCGAGCTGAATAAAAATAATAAAATATTGGAAACCAAAGTTTGAAGGGGTAGAATCTGAGGATAGTAGAGTCACCATGGCTGGCATTTGTTAACGACGGACAGCAACGTTGTGACAGTTTAACGGCTGGCGTAAAATTTTGAACTTGATGTAAAAGGGAATTCGTAAACACCAAGTTTTGAAGTGATTCTTTCTCACGACAGTAGACTCACCATGGCAAGCATTCAAAACTTCTTTATCATGGACGGCAACACATTGACGATTAAAAGGCTGGCGCAAATTTTTTAGTTTGATGTAACAGAGAATTCCTAAACACCCGCTCCTTGAAATTTTAATCCCCTTCCAGCCCCATTTAGACCCCTTTTCACATTTTGGTTAATATAACCCGATTTCATTTGGGTCTACTGGGGCCACATTTTATAAGATGAGGAATTTTGTCGTAGAGGTGACGCCTTTCATTTGAGGAACAAAATAGTTGTCATGCAAACTTTTCAGCACCTTTAACATAGGTGTGCATATTTTCAGCTGAATCGACCGACTACGTAATGCACACATTATATATATATATATGTATATATATATATGTGTGTGTGTGTGCGCACATTATATATACAAATGTATACAAATGAGATATATATCTGTATAAATTAAATTAGAGATAAAACCACTAATAGGCAAATCAAACAGTGAAAAACCAAAAACAAAAACATAAAAAAAGAAAATATAACATAGAAAATATATCTATATATATAAAACTGTAGTTGTGTGAGTGTCTGTCCCCTTCGATTTAGATTCCTAACTACTCCCACATTTTGCGGTGCAGTTTAGCCAAATTCGGGTATCTTATAGTCGTGATTCATATCGAGCCCGTCTGGGTATTAGCGCGCGTCTACGATGAGTGTACGATTTAAAAAATAATTTAACATCATTTTTTATTCCATTTTAATGCATATTTTTTCGTGTGTCGATGGCGGCGGAGTTGGCGTCCATGGTCACACCTGCACCTGTTTGCTTCTCCCTCTTCTTCCCTCCCTCGTGAAGCTGTGGGGAAGGGAGTGTAAGGAAATCAACGTCGTAATGCGTTGTGAAGGAGACCAGCTAAAAAAGCTGAAACAGATCCACAAAAACGGCAAAAACCGCCACACAGGGCAGGTTTCCTGTGCAAACAATTTGCACAACCGAATGTTTTAGTTGTTGCACAAATCTTTATATATAAAAGTAAAGTTGTGTGTCTGTCTCCTACGATTTAGATTCCTAACTACTCCCACATTTTGCGGTGCAGTGTAACCAAAACCGGGTATCTTATAGTCGTGATTCATATCGAGCCCTTCTGGGTATTAGCGCGCGTCTACGATGAGTCTACGATTAAAAAAAAAAATTACCATCATTTTTTATTCCATTTTAATGCATTTTTCGCTATTATATAAGGGAAGTAACTCTCTAAAAATGTCTACGATGAGTCAACGATTAAAAAAAAATTACCATTATTTATTCCATTTTAATGCATTTTTCGCTATTATATAAGGGAAGTAACTCTCTAAAAATGTCTACGATGAGTCAACGATTAAAAAAAAATTACCATCATTTTTTATTCCATTTTAATGCATTTTTCGCTATTATATAAGGGAAGTAACTCTCTAAAAATGTCTACGATGAGTCAACGATTAAAAAAAAAATTACTATCATTTTTTATTCCATTTTTAATGCATTTTTTGCTATAACTCACTAAAAATGCTTATATAGTTATTTCCCTTACAAACCCGAGCAACGCCGGGCGATACTGCTAGTAAAATATAAAATTGAAAACTTTAAATTATTTAAATTGAAAATAAAAATTATTAAATTATATTTATAATTTGTTTAAAAATATATATAACTATGAAAAAGTATGAAAAAGTTTAATATACATAAATACAGATATATACACTTTGTATATATACATTATATATACATATTTATATATAGAACACACACACACACATACATTATATATACATATTTATATATATAGAACACACACACACACACACATACATTATATATACATATTTATATATAGAACACACACACACACACACATATAAATGAACGCAAGAATATCTGATTCATAATATTTGTTCTCATGCTCGTGTGTTGTTTGTTGGTGACAGACATATACTTAAAAGAACGTCGCCGAAGTGATAGGAAGGTAGGAAACAGAGTCAGTGAAAAAGAAAGGAAATAGCGATAGTGACAGATACTTTAAATAACCGTAGTGGACTTCTGAAAGTTATGAAGAGGAGTAAGAGAGGGAAAGGAGGAAATGGGGTGAGTGAGGAAGATGGCCCCTAGCAACCACACCTTTTAAGATATGGATTTCTAAGGTAGCCCACGAGCATCGTCACCTCATTCTACATGTCCCTGTAAATTTTGGAGCGAATCGGACGGGATGTAGTGGCATTGAAAGCGATCCAAGCGGTAAAAACGCATTTCAGTTTTATATATAGAATATATATATATAATATATATATATATATACACAGAGAGAGACATAGAGAGATAGATATGTATGTATATATACATGCACACATATACACACACATATATAAACATATGTATACGCATGTATATGCGCATATATATATATATATATATATATATATATATATATATATATATTTGAGTGTACATGTATATACATATGTGTGTACATATATGTGTGTGTATGTGTATGCATGTATGTATGTATATATATGTTTGTGTGCGTATGTATGTATGTATGTGTGTGTATATATGCGTGTATGCATGTATAATGGAAGACTGTCCTGGCAACAAACTGTTGATCGAATCTATGAATAACAAACTATTTTGAAATGATTGTGATGAACCATTCTGACAGTATATTATCTCATATGTGCATATATACGCGCGCACATGTTTGTGTGTGAGAGTGTGTTTGTGAGCGTCTCTGAGTGTGGGAGTGTGTTTGTGAGCGTCTGTGTGTGTGAGAGAGAGAGTGTGTGCGTGTGAAGGAATATAGGTTTTTGCATACACGCAGAAATGTTAATCGTAGTTGAAAGCCAAATAGTATGTATTTTACATTCTTGCAGTCATACTTTATCACTTTAATTAATCAACAACTAATTTCATGGGATGTAATCCTGTATTGAAAGGGTTTATTTTTTTATTATTTCATTTACCAAAGGCTATGCTATAATATGGCTTACGTTTGTTTATTGACTAGTGTATTTTTATAGATATGAATTACTTTAAGAAATGGTTCTATGCAACGTTAGTTACATAACTACAAGACATAATAGCTCCACGCTGTCTATTAACCATCTATGTAGTCATTACTATGTCCTTAAACTCTCATCGTTTCTATTATCGATGGCTAACTCATTTATTCTTATTTTGTCCTTCTTTCGTTTTATTTCATTTCATTATATTCTGTTGTATATCCTGCTATTTATTCTTTTCATTTCGTCATTGTGTCAGTCTTTTCTATTATTTCTTTTGAAAGCCGTTGTATATTTTTGAGCAAAGAGATTCTTTAATAATTTTTTGAGTCTTCTGAATACGTTTTTTGATCAGTCTACTAAATATAGCGGAGATCTGAACGTAGGTAATGTGATAATGGAAGTTGTGATTTTTGATGTTTCGGTTTCAAATATCAAAAATATAAATATCAGTAGGCGTGAGTGTGTTGTAAGAAGCTTGCTTTCCAAACGCAGTCCTACTGCGTGACACCTTGGGCAAATGTCTCCTACTATAGCCTCGGGTCGACCAAAGCCTTGTGAGTGGAATTGGTACACAGAAACTGAAAGAAGCCCGTCGTGTAGTAAATAGCTTGCTTCCCTAAGGGACCAACTTCCGCTTCAGTCATTTCGGAGTTTGCCGTGCTGCTAGCGAGACGAGTGTTATCTTTGTGCTGTATTCGTGTTGTCTTGTATTGGATTTCAACTGTGCCGTCTTTGTTAGATTATCGCTTGTATTTCTGGTGGATTTACGTGTTGAACTGTTTTACGCTTCCCCGTCGTGATGGTAAGGTATTTATTTTTGTACAAGAAACTTTTTCAAGCCGTCGTAGGCTTTTGTTTTGCTACATCCCCCAAGAGGGGTGGGCAGAATTTGAACTACTAACTTTACCTTTTGTAGGTTTCCGTTTAGGAAATTATTATATTTCTATTATCTGAACAAGTTTTGGGCCGTTGTAGGCTTATTTCTACACCCCTCCCCAGTGAGGGAAGGGTTTGAACCACTGTCTTTCACAAAGGAAAACATTCTTTTTGAACATTGTCCTCGATAGAGGAATTCAATTTTTTAGTACTAATTAATTTCGGCCGAAGTATGTCGATCGAAATTATTAAAGAATGAGGTACGTTGGAGGAGGGAACAATTTGCGCCGAAGGGGAGAAGTTTTCTGTTGTCGCCGTAGT
>NC_042999.1:163940849-163953349 GCF_006345805.1 Octopus sinensis | reverse complement strand
GTTCTCCATTAGTGAAACTGTGTTATGACAGTGGCTATGAAACTCAGAACTGGAAATAACAAAGTCCACCTACCCGTAAATAGCTGCACATGTTCAGATTATTGTTCATGCTTAGCACCAAAGTCAACCCAATGTGTATGTGTGTGTGTGTGTGTGTGTGTGTGTGTATATATATTTACATATCTATACATACATATCTACACGTACATATATATATACATATATATATATAATATATATATATTATTATATATATATATATTATATATATAATATATAGTAATATATATTATGTATATATATATATATATATATACAGATAGATATATACACATACATATCTATACATACATATCTATATATACATACCTATATATATATATACACATACATATATACAATATATACACATACATGGCACACACACATACACACATATACGGCACTTCCATAACCGTTACAAGCGAGTGTGATATGGAGGAAAGTGGAATATATCATGCTTTGCGTAATTGTTTTAAATTACTTTTGAAATCACGTAGACACAAACTCACGGTTTTCTGACCCTTGACTTAGCGGAATAACAAAGAAGAGGAACTCGCCACGACTATTCGCAGGTACTTATTTTCATGGACACGGCGATCCAAGTGAACTAGAAGTCGTGCAAACGAGCTAATGGCCATAAACCCCAAACCTGAACCACTGAGCTACGCATCTTCATAAATTAATCAGTTTTTCTCTACGTCATTAGCGATTAGATTAGGTTAGCAAGCGTTGATATTGAACACCTACGGCTGATGATGCACAAAATAGCATGAATCACGTGATCTATTAGTTCTACTTCCTGTGCTGGATTTTCCCGTCCGCTGCTGATACTTTTGTGTGTGTGTGTGTGTGTGTGTGTGTGTATTTGTACTATACGCCTATATAAGATGCTTTCGCAAAACGAACAACGCAAGATTATGGCTTTCTTAACGTACCACCACGTTAAGTAATGTATGTATTCATGTATGCATGTATGTATGCGTATATGCATGTATGTATGTATTTATGTCTACCATACATGTATACATATATATATACATACATGCATACATATATATATGCTTATATAAATGAAAGAATAGAGTCAAAAGTAAGATGGAGTACGATTCGACAACTTTTTAATGCCCACTACACATGTTTCGATACAACATAGATCCACATTAATAATTCTAAGGGTGTACGAGCTCTAGTTTGTACACTAATACGTTCTTAATGGAATATACCTCAATATATATATACACACACACACATACATATATACATGCATATGTATGTATGCATGTATGTATGTATGTATGTATATGTTCAGGCCTGGCAGAATATGACGCCTACCATCCTGCTATTGTCTATAAATCTATCTCAGTATTCTGCCATTGTGTTTGAAAATAGCTGTCTAAAACGCTTGTAAAGGTAATATATTTCATTTTCTCCAACTCCTGGGATTATCTCAACTGGCCACTTTTAAGGTAAACAGCTCAGAAATTATGTCTGCTACGGTGTCTGGTTGTAACTTTGAAGATGCCATAAATACCGGTGTTTTATATTATTTATGATACTGATTAAAAATTGACCGTCATTGACAGGGACAGCCTTCTTATCTGATGCAAGTTCTCCCCTCTTAATGGTATTCTCTGTTTTTAAATTTTTTTTAGCGCTTGCAAATCCTTTAATGCATCTAAAAATCGTATGTTGCCACAAAATAACTAGTCTGCTTAAACCACAGTAATATCCTTTCTTTCTTTCTTTCGTTTTTTTTTTTTTTGGTAAAGAAAAGGGATATTACTTTGTTTATGCAGACATTTCTATCTCGATAAACTATAAAAAGATAATTCAAAGAATTATCTCTTCTAAAGAAATAAGGAAAGATAATTCAAGTAACATATCGTACATCAGAGCCAGATCAAAGAGAAATTGTTTTGATGAAATGCGTTTATGAGGCCATCATCGTCTCTATGTGAATATGTATGAGAGAGAAAGAAAAAGAGAGTGCGCGCGCGTGTGTCTTTGTGTACGAGACAGAAAGTGAAAGGATGGATCTTGTGATTTATCCACCAATGAAAAAGCAGGTGTATGTCTGAGTGCATTGATATGTACACACACACACACACACACACACACACACACACACACACACACACATGTGAGGAAACTGGAGAGTTAATACACAAATTATTTAATTACGTCATCTTACAGATATTTTCAGTGACGTTTCTGGTCGGATTCTGCATTCTGAGTCATGTAAGTTTTCTAAGTCTTCATCTCATCAGAGATTCGTAGAAATGAAGACTTAGAAAAGTTACATGACCTGCATTGCATAATCCACTCATAATCTTCGCTGAGACACGTGTAAAAATTGCCGTAATTAAATTATTTAAGAAGCAGTTCTCCGGTTCTTTTTTCTGTACGTCCATTGTGATCTTTCTAACTATGGAGACCAGTAAAAGGAAGCTTGCAATATAATAGACAAGTTCTCCCCGCAGATTTCTTTTTCATATGCAAGGATGTACATGGAGTTCTAAATTCTGGTTATATGTCAATCAATATAAAATGGATAATAGATAGAGAGTGAGAGAGAAAGAGAAAGAGAGAGATAAAAAGAGAGAGAAAGAAAGAAAGAGAAAGAAAGAAAGAAAGAAAGAAAGAAAGAAAAAAAGACACATAGAAGAGGAGAAGAGTGTGTAATTATGTATGTTTTTATTTGGTCAACAACAAACACCTTGAAACATGCTACAATAGGGAGTCGCTTTCGTTGATCATAAGGCGTCTTTGAAATTGAACATGCATCTTTTTTCTGTGTTATTTTACATGTGTGTGCAAATGTGTGCACATATGTGTACGTGTGGGTGTGCGCGTGCGTATGTAACAGAAAAAGGAAGAGGGAGAGAGAGCAAAAGAAGGAGAGTTAGCAAGAGAGAGGGAGAGAGAGAGTTATGGAAATGTCATACGCGAACAACATAACTGAATGGGAAACATTGGAAGAAATTGAAAGAATGCAACATTAAAACACCAAAAACAACGACAAAAACCTTAATTTTTATTTGTCAAAATGTATCACGTGGTCTCAAAATTTACGAGACGGGCTCATGTTTAATGCTGAGCGTTTTCATGTCAAAAAGGCGGCCCTGAACATTATGCAAATGATAGTTTTCTAGACTTCTGGAATCTTCATTATTCTCAATAGAAAAAATTCTTTCTGCAGTTTATTATTATTAAGGAATTACAATAAATTAATTACAAGAATATATAAAACAGACTAACTAATGTAATGGTTTCTTTTACTAGATTTAAAATATTTGGCAATTGAAAGTATTAACATCCATACAAGGGAAGTGGCCACCGAAATTAGAACCATCGACTATTTTTGTGATATACATGCGCGCGCGCACACACACACACACACACACACATCAGGCAGACAGACAGATATATATATATATATATATATATATATATATATATATATATAATATATATATTGTTGTGCAAGATTTTTATGTGAAATCGTGTGTTGAAACAGACATTGTCGTATTTCGGAATGGTTATTTTGCCAGTTTAGCAATAAAAACTCACGCACTATATATTTGGTGTTACTTTGCTTCAGTGTTATTTATTTTTTACATTAAACTTAATCTTATTTCGGCCAGAGTTCTTTCGTCACACTCCTGTGACTGCATCAGTGGTTCTTTGCTTTCTTCCTTCTTATTTGTATCTCTCCTTTTGTATTTCTATTATATTTCTATTTTGTATTTCTATTATATGTGTCTTCATTTGCGCATGCGTATATCTCTATGTGCGTCTATGTTTAGTTAGTGTGTGGGGGGCATGCCTGTAATATTTGTATCTTCTGTTTATATACGTTCGTGTAATTTATTTTTGTTTTTGCATACGTAATAATAATAATAATAATAATAATAATAATAATTACATTGTTTTGTCTTGGTATAAAAGATGGGCTACAGCAAATATTCTGCTCAATACCACAGATTTGCTTGTCAGTTGTTTGACCTAACCAGTTGAGCATGTCCCTTAGTGGCTGACGATATGTGCATCTCTGATCACGAGCAGAAGTAGTGGGGGAGCATCATGGCCATGTGTTGGGGGGGGGATTCTTTGGGGTTTGAATAATTCACCTTGGAAACATGGGTGGTTCTTTCAACATCCTAAACAACCCTTATTCAGAGACCTTTTGAGCGGATGGGCTACTCAACCTGAAGAAAATTCTAACTGGGCCCCACCTGCAAGGTCATGTGCTGTTTATCTTGATATGAGATCACCATGTCGCGCACATATGGTTGTGATGCATGTGCCTGGTGTACCTTTATCAGACGGGTAGTCATGGTGGGTATATTGGGCTTCGTATATTTTACCCCAGTGTCACTTTGATGGCATGCACTGCTCTCTCACTCAATAATAATAATAATAATAATAATAATAATGCGTATATCTCTATGTGCGTCTATGTTTAGTTAGTGTGTGGGGGGGGATGCCTGTAATATTTGTATCTTCTGTTTATATACGTTCGTGTAATTTATTTTTCTTTTTGCATACGTAATAATAATAATAATAATAATAATAATAATAATAATAATAATAATAATAATAATAAATGCCCGGATGCAGTACCAGGCAGTGGCTCTCATGGCTTCTGATCTTAACTGATTGGAAGTGTTATCATGTACATTGTTTTGTCTTGGTATAAAAGATGGGCTACAGCAAATATTCTGCTCAATACCACAGATTTGCTTGTCAGTTGTTTGACCTTAACCAGTTGTTTGACCTTAGTGGCTGACGATATGTGCATCTCTGATCACGAGCAGAAGTAGTGGGGGAGCATCATAGCCATGTGTTGAGAAGGATTCTTTGGGGTTTGAATAATTCACCTCTGGAAACATGGGTGTTTCGTTCAACGTCCTTAAACAACCCTTATTCAGGGACCTTTTGAGCGAATGGGTTACTCGATCTGAAGAAAATTCTAACTGGGCTCCACCTGCAAGGTCATGTGCTGTTTATCTTGATATGAGATCACCATGTCGCGCACATATGGTTGTGATGCATGTGCCTGGTGTACCCTTATCAGACGGGTAGTCATGATGGGTATACTGGGCTTCGTATATTTTACCCCAGTGTCACTTTGATGGCATGCTCTGCTCGCTCACTCAATAATAATAATAATAATAATAATAATAATAATAATAAATAATAATAATAATAATAAATGCCCTGATGCAGTACAAGACAGTGGCTCTCATGGCTTCTGATCTTAATTGATTGGAAGTGTTATCATGTGCATTGTTTTGTCTTGGAATAAAAGATGGGCTACAGCAAATATTCTGCTCAATACCACAGATTTGCTTGTCAGTTATTTGACCTTAACCAGTTGAGCATGTCCCTTAGTGGCTGACGACATGTGCATCTCTGATCATGAGCAGAAATAGTGGGGAAGCATCATAGCCATGTGTTGAAAGGAATTTTTGGAGGTTTGGATATTTGACCTTTGGAAACATGGGTGGTTCCTGCAACATCCTTAAACAATCTTTATTCAGGGACCTTTTGAGCGGGATGGGCTACTCGACCAGAAGAAAATTCTAACTGGGCCCCACCCGCAAGGTCATGTGCTGTTTATCTTGATATGAGATAACCACGTCGTGCACATATGGTTGTGATGCATGTGCCTAGTGTACCCTTATCAGACGGGTAGTCATGATGGGTATATTGGGCTTCGTATATTTTACCCCAGTGACATAATAATAATAATAATAATAATAATAATAATAATAATAATAATAATAATAATAAAATAATAATAATAAGTGGATGTAAACACATGAACAAAATAAGAATAAACAAAACCAATCCATCACTGGAACTGTAAAAATCTGTAAAACTTTCTAGAAGTTTATCATTTAAATATATATGAGCATGTTTAGATATGCAACAATATGCATGAGGATGCATACATAAAACATACAAATCTGCACATGCATACAATAAATATAACATACAATCTACAAATACATGCATAGCTACATGCGTACATACTTACATACATACACTCACACACACACACACCTATATATATATATACACACACACACACACATACACTAGTAATGCATCCCGGCGTTGCCTGGGTGTTATAACCTAAAGCAATATTGTATTTGTTCCTTTCTTATGGACAGAATCAGTTCAGTTGATATATAGTAAACTGGATTACTGGCGTAATGATAGTTATTGTTTGCTGAAAAGTGAAGGGGGTGTACAATTTGCATTAGTTTGCATGAAAGTGCTTTCTGTTCTTCAGAAGGATCACAAACTATGTTTTGTTTCATCATATAAAAGGAGATTAATACGATTTTGCCCAGAAATAATGTTTTCAAGATCTTAGTTTCCCACTGTCCCCACTACAATTTTTAAATTTATAACTTTTTCACGAATTTTTTTTTATCCATGTAGAAAAATACAGTGATTACAAATCCCGGAAAATATATTTTTTCTTAAAGTTTAGTTTTTCTTAAAGAAATACTCAATGTCCCTTCCAAATCACCTACCCGCTTTCAAAAAGCTAAAACACCCTATGTTTCACTTTCGTCTGATTTTTTACGAATGCGTAGAATTGTACTGAAATAGCAGACGTCAAAAATATTAGAGCACCACCAGAAAACCCGACATCCTAGAAACAACAGTTAAACGACATTATTTCTGAAGAAACTTCCCCGCTTTCCAAAATGCTAAAAGTAAAACATTAGGAGTATGTAGCTTTTTGAAAGTGGTGAGGTAATGGGTGGATGTTTGGGAAGAAGATTTTAGTGTTTCTTTAAGAAAAAAGAAAAGAGAAAATTCTGAAAGATTTGTACTCTCTGTTATTTTCTATCTCTGGATTATCAAGAAAAAAATTCGACAAATCTAAAAAACTAAGAAATTGAGATGGGGAGGGAGAAAATTAAAATATTGAGAACATGTTTTGGGGTGGAGAAATCCTAATCTCCTGTATTGAAAACATAAGAATCGGAAGAAATTCAGAAAAAAAAAATCAGGGGGGGGCGCAAAAGTCACCTTGGACTTCCTAGTAACAACAAGTAAACTTCCTTTTAAATTTATATGGAAGATCAGCTCTTAAATAATTTCATCACAAACACGTATTACAGAATAGAAAAAGTGATTTCAATTGGATTTGAGCTGTAATTTTGCGCGTGCACATAGCAAGAAATAACATAATTCATACAGAAGTTTTACCTAGAGAGAGAGAGAGAGAGTGTGTGTGTGTGTGTGTGTGTGTGTGTGTGTGTGTGTGTGTGCGTGTGCGTGTGTGTGGTTGTGTGTGTGTGTGTGTGTGCCAAAGGAAGTTATTTTATAGAATTCTTTTGTTTGGAGTAGGAAAGTTGTCTACTGTATCATATGGTCGATCATATGGGATCGTGATTGTTCGTTAATTTCTATTTCTTTACTACCCGCAAGGGCTAAAAACAGAGAGGACAAACAAGGACAGACAAACGGATTAAGTCGATTATATCGACCCCAGTGCGTAACTGGTACTTATTTAATCGACCCCAAAAGGATGAAAGGCAAAGTCGACCTCGGCGGAATTTGAACTCAGAAAGTAGCGGCAGACGAAATACCTCTAAGCATTTCGCCCGATGTGCTAGCGTTTCTGCCAGCTCACCACCTTTGTTCGTTAATTTCTGTTAATTTTTTCTTTATACGTTGAAGAGAGCAGAAATTGAAAGAGAAGAGAAAGTAAAAGGTGACATTTGCTTTGACGTGTGAGCAGAAAGGGAAAGAGAGGAGAAAATGAAAGATGTATGTACGTGTATATGAAATGGACGTGTGTGTGTGAGAGAGAGTTGCATGTATATGTAAGTGGCACTCACTCACTCTGTCCCTCTCTCTCTCTCTCTCTCTCTTCTCTCTCTCTCTCTTTCGCACACACATTTTCTTTCAAATACACATACATAAGTATATATACATATATCTTTTATGTATGTGTGCGTGTGAATGTTTGAGAGAAAGTGAGTGACTGTATTTTCACATAACATAGAGAAATAGATGTCTTTTAAGGTACACACTCATAGAGAAAATGTGACGTCGTCATTGCTATCGTCGTTGTATAAAATTTATGATAGTTGATTTATAGAAAATATTATATTGCAAAACTTTTGTAAAGCAAATATGTAAATGAAAATAAAGTTTATTTGGTAGTCGTAAGATTACTGAATCTTTTGATACCCCATACGTCAAAACCGGCAACTCTGTTTTCGAAAGCATAAAGAAGATACGCACACACACACACCACACACACACACACACACATACACACATCTCTTTTATGTAAATGGAAATTTCCCTGTCTGTCGTTCTCTCTGTCTGTCTCTCACATTTCCGGTGTGTCTATTTCTTCCTGTCTCTTCCCCTTCCCTGATATCAGCCGCTCTCATTATGCTACATTTCCCTCACCCTAACATTTTGAACCCCTCTCATTTTATCATGTAATAGCCCAACCCCCGTAGTCGGCCCATTATCGTTTTTATTGAAATCCAGTTAGCCTATAATTGAACTGGATGTTAGTTCAACATGTATACAAAGTTTGGTGAAGATTGGTTCCCTAGTTTGGGTAACAAGGTGGTAACAGACAGACGGAGAGACGAATAGAAATTGCCATTTATATATATATATATATATATATATATATATATATATATCTATATATATATATATATTCAAATTATATACCTTGAAGAGAGAAGTCATTAATTTATTGTAAAGGTCGCGACAGTGATGAAAGAAGTTTGACTAACAAAAACCGATTGGTTGTTAACCACCACATCAAACAAATGATCGATGAGTTAGTTGGTTGGATAGTTAACCAATTTATTAACAGTGAAGAAGTGGTGTCAAGCCAGTGAGTGTCTATTGGCGTGAGGACTCGCCCAAGACAACAAAATGTGTTTCAACACACGAATTCACATCAAGAATCTTGGAAACCAAATTCAAAATCGAAGTGTGTGTATATATATATGAGAAAGAATAAGTTCAAGTAAAATAATTCAAACGTTTTGGGGGAGTCCAAAAAGAAATATTTCTAATAAATATTCATATCAAAATGATAACCTGCTAAAGCAAGCAATTAAAATATAAAAATAGCAAGTAAAAAGTTCGTTATAGATATATATAAGATAAAATCTTATATCAAACACTACTAACAATTATAAAAATGGAGAAGAGATGTTAAAAGTTCAAATTAGAATTTAATTTCTACATACGACTGTTTCAAATGCCAATACAAACATATAAAAAAAAGCATTAATTATAATAATAATAATTAAAATAGCTATGCATTATCATTCTCGTCAGTGTAAAAGATTAAAGGAAAACATCAAGAGGTATTACCCAAAAAAAAATTTAGAAGGAAAAACAAAGAGGTTATGTCGGAGAAGCTGACCAGATATTTGCAAATAAATTGTAAAAAGGGAAAAAGGAAGAGAAACAGGGACGACATGTTGATGTATTTTCGAGTCTATCTGTGTAATACCTTTTTTCTTTAATCTTTCCTTTAATGTTTTCCTTTAATCTTTTACACTGACGAGAATGGTAATACATCACTATTTTAATTATTATTATTATAATTAATGTTTTTTCTTACATGTTTGTATTGCCATTTGAAACGGTCGTATGTGGAAATTAAATTCTAATTTGAAATTTTAACATCTCTTCTCGTTTATATAATTGTTAGTAGTGTTTTATATAATATTTTATCTTATACATGCCTATAACGAACTTTTTACTTATATGTATATATATATATATATATATATATATATATATATATATATATATATATATATATACATACATATATGCATATATACATATGTATATATATATATATAAATATGTATATATGTATTAATATACACACACACATATAATGCATGATGGTATGAAACTTGAATTAAACTTATGTGTCATAGCTATAATTCCGACACTACATTACTTCTTTATGTCATAAAAATTCTTACACTCTGCTTTAGTGTGTGATGTGTGATAAAGTGAGCGCAGTCAAAACAAACGACATTTCTAAAACACTTTCATTACTGAATACTTCGATCATTAATACTTCAAATGCACTGATTGTTTATGTCTGCTTCTTACATAGTTTGCCTCGGGTGAATTAGCTAACTTTTAGAAACACGTTTGATTTTAAATTTTACCTTTTTCAATTTTTGCTAAGCTGTCTCATGAAGAAAAGATAAACTGATAGAACGAACATAATTTCGAACCGTTATAATTTCAATGGTTATTCATCTGAACTTCAAGCAAAAGATTTTTCCAATGGTTTTTATTTTCTGTATCCTGTGTGTGGGTAAGAAATGGATCTTAAATGTAAAATTGAGATAAATTTCTTATGCATGCTGCAATTATGAGTTGCATCTAAAGATTGTATTTGTAGTGCGACATAACTTATAACCGAGTACTGAAACATATGTTTCAGCTAAAATGAAGGACTATCAAATTCAAGCTCACGTTACTTTTTCTCATTATCGATATGCTCTGTATATTACATTATAGACCTCATCAGCTCAGCAGACTCCACAGGACATCGCGTGATCATCGCATAATATGATTAACCACAAGAGTCGTAACCTGGGCAGTAAAATTGTCACGTATCGAGTGCAATCCATTCCTACTTATACATATATACGCAAGTTAAAAGTATAAGCAAAAATAAAAACATAAACAAAAAGAGGAAAAGCAACAAAGGTCAAAAGGACAGTGAATGTATTAGGTTGACGTTCAGAGAAAGTTTGAGATGGAAAAAAGAGGCGCGCGTGACGTTTCGATCATAGCTCCTCGTCAGAAAGAAGAGAGAGGAAAATGTCCAGAGAGAAGGAAAAGGATAGTCTGAGAAAGAAGGGGCAAGGTAGAGAAAGACAAAGAAGAAAAGTAAAAGAATCACTGACGAATTAAAATGATTTACAATCAAAAGTGCAAAATCGACGTACTCCGTGGGAATTCAAAGGTGCAACGCATCCAAAGGTAAGGTAATCCAGTGTAAGGAAATCCAAGAATTAATTGCTCCAAATCATCGTCAGAAAGACGAAGATCCGTGTGAGCGTGCGATAATAAGCAAATCAGAAATAAAAGTAAGAATAAAATTTTTTTTAAAAACCTAGAAAAACAACGAAAGTGCAAAGAACGTAGACAATGAATGTATTTAATTCCTGCTCAGATAAAATTTAAGGTGGAAAAAAGAGCAGGTGTAATGATTCGAGAATGCCCCCCCTCTCTCTCTCTCTCTGACTCTCTCTTTCTCTAGTTCCTTCCCTAATTCTTCAATCCCTCTGCACTCTACCTCTCTCTGTTTCTCTCACGTGACCGGTGCTCGGCCAAGCATAATCTTTCTTGGCTTGACCGCCGCTCACACAACACCTTATTTTCTTGTCTTCTGACTTTCATCTCTGTTTGTTGCCGTAAGGCTTCCACTTCACACACCAGCTTCACTTAACTTGTCCTTTTTAGTCGAAATACATCTGTTGTTATTCTTGTTGTTTGTATTTATAATTGTGTAACATTTTCTCCGTTTTCTTGCTTTTTTTTTGTCCATGTTGTCGCACATATTAACCTGATTTCTTCCATAAATTTAATGCTCTTAGCTCAGATTTTTGGGGCCTCCCAATTTTGAACGTAGTGATAACTGTAAACTTGACTGATGAATAGAAAGCCACGAATGTTCCGTCCTGTCCGTCTTTGTATCGTCCATCTGCCTGTATGTTTTCATTGTCGTCCGTTACATTCTTCTTCCGTTTCTTGGATTTATATATGTGTGTGTGTGTGTGTGTGTGTGTGCGTGCGTGCGTGTGTGTGTGTGTGCGCGTGTGTAATGTATTCTACGAAACAATGCTTCAGATGTTGACAAATATATAAGCATATAATATATATACAAAAATTTGAGACCGCAAAGGGAACCAAGTTGTGCTAAATTAATTTTTATATATGTATATATTATACACAAACACACACCACACACACACACACATATGTATATATATTTAATTATACATATATTATATATACATACATATATATTTATATGTATGTGTATAGATGTATATATGTATATATATACATATATATATATACAAATATATAGATACATACACACACACATACATATATATATATAATATATATATATATATAATATATATATATATATATATATATTATATATATATAATATATATATATATATATATATATATATATATATTATATATATATATATATATAAACATTCGTACATTTGTATTATATATACTTATGAGGATGTATGTGTAAAAGTGTATATTTATATCTTTCTACTCCATTTCTGTGAGATGTGGATTTGAAATAGGCATTAATCGTGGAATATGCGAAGATGCAATTAATTTAACTTCCTCTATGAATAGCGATATTTTCAATAA
>NC_042999.1:163933349-163938349 GCF_006345805.1 Octopus sinensis | reverse complement strand
ATTTAAAAAAAGCAAAATAGTTTTTTTTTATGTAAACTCCTGTAGACTCGTTCATTAAAGGTGTTTACCAGTTTATGTTTAGAAAAGAGGATAGATATTTGCTCGTCCCTACAGAGAGGACAAAAAGTGTTCCCCTTGTCATGGGGGAATGATCTGGATACAATTTTCCTTTCTAAAGAAAAAAGTTTGTTAATGTCCTCTAGAATTACGCTTATGACTGCATTTGAAAGTTGAAAGATGGTTCGCTATACGACATTTCAACTCCGTAGAAGATAATCCTATATAAAAGAATTCCTTAGATCCAGAGGTAATTTTACATTGAGAAACAGCATTCTCAATACTGCAACTTCCATTGAGAACGCAAGTTTTATTCGGGCCGCAGTTGCAAGATCTAATATCATTGATATTATTATTCAAGCAGAGATTATCGTTAATATTATTGTCAATAATATTAACGTTATTACAGTTATTAAGAGAGACTCTATTAGCTTGAAGAATTTAGTTGTCATGTGATGATATAATCTGCAGGAGATTACTGGTATTGGAGAAGCCAATTCTGATATGGCGCGTGTTGAAAATTGATTGGTACCTGGAATTAATGGGTAAGTTCCTTTCAATAGCATGACGAAATAGGTGGGGAAGGTTACTTTTAACTTGTTTTCCGTATGGAACCAGATATTTTTACTAGGATTACGCGATTTATGGAGAGATTTATTATTTTAAAAAACTCTAATATTTTTTTAAAACAAAAACGGGAATAGAATGTGGAAGTATAGTTACTTCCTTTTGACTGTTTTTAAAATTACGAAGACAAGGATTATGGATATTTTGATGAAATGGAATATTATTCGGATTATTGACTACGGGAAGAACAATGGGAGTATTTTTGTTGTTTTTGTATCTATTACTATAAATAATATTATCATTATTGTTATTATTATTATCAATATTATTATCAATAGCGTAATTGCTGTCATCTAAATGGAGGAAGAGTTAGGGGCAAGATGGTTATAATATTTAATTTGTTCCTTATATCCTGCTTTATATAAAACTGAATTATAGAAATCAGCGTTATTATTGAAAATGGTTTCATTGGCGGATAATTTAGAGATTCTAAGTGATATGTTTTTAACCAAATTTTTTGTTATATTGGTAGGGTGGTTGCTAAAAATGCTGATGTATTTCAGACTGGTTGAAGGTTTATGGTATGGGAAACACAAGACTGTATTTAAGTTGAGAGTAAGATCAAGGAAGTTAACCTTAGCTCTATCATCATCGAAGGTAAGACTTAGGCCCATATTACTAAAGAATTTGACTAGATTGCGTTTAACTTTTTGTAGTTTTTGATTAGAGATATTTTGGATGTAAAGGAGGTAGTCATCGCGATATAAACCTCCGAGTGTATATGGGAATTGGTCAGCCATTTCTAATAGAATATAAATATCGACCAAATCAGATATTTGAGCGGAGTCGTTACTACCCATAGAGATATCAAAGTTGTCGGGTCGATCTTTACGAATCCAAAGTTTGTTATCGAACTGGATGATAGATTTTCTAGCTGCTAGAACAACATTAATTTAATCAAGACTGAGGCCAGCTTTATTATGCACGAACAATAGGGCTTTATTAAGGATGATGGGATGAGGAATAATAGTTGCATATATCGAACTGGATAAATTTAGTGCTTAGTTTATTACCGATTTATTACCGAGTTGAACCTGTCTACAATCCAGATGGAGTTAGACCGTAAATTAAGTTTAAGTATTTTCGTTAACGAAGGAATGTTCTTTTCAAGAATACTTTTGCTAAATATATCGATATCCGAACTAGAAGGGTAGATAAGACGGAGAGTTGGGTTATTGAAGAAGTTAGGTTTGTGATCCCTTAAAACAAAACTAGGTTGCTTTGAATTTAAAGGCTCAGTTTTCATTTAGAAGTTATATTTTGCCATAATTTTCTTAGTCTCTAGATTTGCCTTTCTGATAGCGTTTTTATTAGTAGTCTTGTAACTTTTTGCATTTCCTTCCTGAGTAGTTTTAGGTAAAAATCCTTGTTTAAGTGATATAGGCTACCAGTTTTATCCGATTGAGCAAGGAGGCCTTCCGTGCTGTTTATCTCTTTGATAATATTATGTAGATATTTTAGATGTATATTTCTCAAGAGTGGGGAATGGAATTTAACATTCTTAACAATAGGCCACAGGTCTTCTTGAAACTGTTTTAAACTTGGGTTAGGAAGAGGATACAAAGATTGATATATATATATATATATATAAACTACAGAAGGCTTGTTTTAAAAGTTTAAAAAATATGTATTTGAGTCATTATGTCAGAAGAATGTTATAAATTTTTTTCATACAGTGACATAGTTTTTGAAGAAATTACCGGTTTCGTGTTTAACTTTTCAAATTTCTCAAAACATTGTTATGATTTCGTTCGTTAAGAAGTGTAAAGAAGAGTTCCAGCTAAGGGTAGGTTATAAGTGATTTCTTCCGGTGTAAGGGAGATAATCGCTTAATATTTTTTGCCTTTTTTTTTTAATTGGGTGAGTTTCTCTGTATAAGAATGTTAGAGTGGTTAAGTTTGGGCTTATATTTTTCAATGAAGAATGTTTCCTTGTTTAGTCTAATTTGTGTTGGTGTTCCGATAGCACATTGATAAAATGGAAAGATTAAAAATTATGGTTGTAGTTGCTTTGCGCATTTCTCAATATGCTCACTAAAGGGTATCATTCTGTATTCTGGGAATGCAATCTGTTGTCGATGCAGTGTGCATCTACGTCTGAGTGATAGTCCCGTGGACCCCACGTAGTTTTGGTGGCAGCCTGAGCATCTTATGACATAAATTATGTTTTCAGAGGCACAAGTAAAATTAGATTTGATCTTGAATTTTTGTCCCTCTTTGAAGAGGAATTCTGATCCTTCTAGAAGGTTTGGGAATGTTGCACAGTTTGGTCTACCACATTTCTTTACTTTTGCATCCGTAATTTCAGAAAGCAATTTTGCCTTTGTGAGAATCTTTTTAAGTGATTTAGGTTGTTTGTAGCTTTTAATGATTTTATGTATGTTTAGAATTTCCTTCAATTTGGGGTCCTTATGAAGTATTGGTAAATTTTGGGCGATGATGGTGAAGGCTTCTTTGTTTCTGGGGTTGTATGTGGATATGTAAGGCAGTATTTTCGGGGAAGGTGTGTTGTTGTGTTGAACTTTTCTCAAAGTTTCTATGTCGATTTCTGTTGTACGTCTGATCCCATCCTCTATGAGTTGAGGTGGGTAGTGTCTGTCAATTAGGGTGTTTTTTAGTTCTTGTAGTCTAAAGTTCCTGGTATTTTGTTCTGACACTATTGTGCATATCCTTGTTGCAAGGTTGAAAGGGATGTTTGTTTTAGTGTGTCGTGGGTGGCATGAATCAAAAAGTAGGTATTGTTTGACGTCTGTGACTTTGTAAAAAATGTCTGTTTCTATTTTAAGGTTAATTTTTTAAATTAGTATATCTAAGAATGGGAGCTCCTTTTGGTTGTATTCCATTGTGAACTGTATATTTGAGTTGATGCTGTTCAATAGGTTTTTGAATTTTAGGAGTTTATCTGTGTTTTCATTCCAGAGTATAAAACAATTGTCCAGGAATCGTTTCCAATTCTCTTTTATGTATTGAGAGAGGGGTTTCCAAAGGTTGATAAAGATTCCTGGTAAATAATTATTTCCAGGTAGCCCATTGTTAGGTTCGCAATGACTGGTGCTCCCCTTGTACCCATAGCAATTCCGGATTTTTTACGGTAAAATGTATTGTCAAGCATGAAGTGGTTATTATGTAGGATGAATTCAACCGATTTAGTAATGAATTCTTTACTGATCCTTTTTGGTATTTCTGCCGGAAATTGGTCCAGCCAGAACTGTATTGCCTCTAGTCCATAATTATGAGGTATACTGGTATATAAATTAACTACATCAAATGAAACCATGATTGTTTCTTCCTTGGCTTTTTTTGGAAGGTGGTTTAACATATCCAAGTCATTTCTGATATGGCTATCGATATGTTTAAGGAAGGGTTTCACGAGGATGTCCATAAATAGACTTAATCTGTGTGTTTCACAGGTTGGGCCAGCTACAATGAGTCGTAGTTTTAGGTCCCCCGGGTTAGGTGTGTGTATGTATGTCTTTGGTGATATTTTAATGGTTTCATTTATAATTTGGCTTTTATGAATTTTTGACAGACCATAGAAGAGGCTAGGCTTGCATTTAAAGTTTGTTAGAAAGTCAATCTCTTTGGCTGTTAGTTCCTTTTCATGGGTTTTAATTAGTGAAGATAGAGTTTTCATTATTTTTTGCGGGGTGTAGTTGGTGATTTTTTCATAATGTTGATTGTCATCAAGCAAGGAAATTACAAGATTTCTATAATATAATGTATCCATTATTACAACTGCATTTCCCTTGTCTGCTTCCTTAATGGTTATATCTTCATCATTTTGAAGTTCTATCAGTTCCTTCCATTGTGTAGTGTTAAAATTTGAGTTAACTCTCTGTTTATGTATAGTATGGTAGGGAAAGTTCTCAATGTGGCTGCAGAATTCGTCAAGATCTTTATTTCTCCCTCTGTGGGGGATGTGGTCACTTTTGTTCTTGACTAGTGATTCATCTTCAGTATTGAAACTGGTTGATGCTTCTGCTAGTCTTAATTTTTGCAAAATTCTGTTATATTATCCTTGATTTCATTTAGGTTGGCACTGCGCGGAGTTGGCGTAAATTTGAGCCCTTTTGAGAGGATGTCAATTTTTATGTTAGAGAGAGGTTTGGTTGAAAGGTTGATTATCTTCGGTTTTTCCTTATTACTAGGTTCCAGCCTGTGTCCTGGTGTCTCTGGTTCCGGGCTAAAAAATGTTGGGTGTAATTTTGTTTGTATGAGTTGTCTGTGAGGTTGTGTGATATTGGTTCGGGGGAACGGTGGTATTGTTGCCTCCGATTGTTGTGTGTGTGTGAATCTATGGTTGTTTTCGTTTGTGGT
>NC_042999.1:163915849-163928349 GCF_006345805.1 Octopus sinensis | reverse complement strand
TTGCTATCATTCCTAGGGCAACTATGACAACAGGTTTCCACATTTTCCTAATTTCTGTTTCAAGATCTTTATACTTGCTCAGTTTTTGGTCGGCCTTGACAGATACTTTTACGTCGATTGGGACAGTGATATCAATGAGGAGGTATGATTTTTGTCTGAAGTCTTTCAATATAAGGTCTGGCCTATTTGCATCTATCTTTCTGTCAGTTTGAATGGTGAAGTTCCAGAGCAGTGAGATGTGATCATTTTCAAGCAATGGAAGTGGTTTGTGTTCCCGCCAGTATTTACCATGGGGTAGGTCCAGTTTTTTTGCAAATTACCCAGTGAATATATTGTGCAGCTCTATCATGCCTGTTGAGATACTCTGTAGGCGCAAGGAGACTGCACATGGAGTTCTTTAATATGTTGGTCTGGTAATTTCTTGTAGGTAAGCATTGATCGTTGGCTGCTATGAAAAACCCTTCTGTTTCTGATTTTAAACCAGAAGCCATTAGCCATTGATGGGTAAGGGCTTTGTCAACATCAGCATTATCAGTTCTCTTTGGTTATTTGCCATAGAGAGGTTTTTCTTGCCATTTATCAGTAAGAATATTTAAGGCAGCAGTTTTAGCACGGATTTTCATACATTTAGCTTGATTCTAGTATGTCAAATTCTGGAATTTGTATTTGGAATTCACTTATATATTCATTTGCCTATTTTGTTATTGAGTGTGATGCTTTCTTGTTTTCGTGTTTTGAGACAAGTTTTAACATCCAGTCCTCAGAGTTTTTCAGGTAGGTGTCTAGGCCAATTTTGGCAATCTTCAGTGTTATTGCCAGTTGTAAGAGTTCACGGCCTCCCTCTTTTCTTGGCAGATAAAGTCGTTTATATTTGCCTTAGGGTGGTGCATTCTATGCATTGTCAACAGTTTTCGTATTTTTCTGTCAAGATTACATATTTCAGTAATTGACCAGTTAATGATATTGAAACTGTAAGTCACGACCGGTATGGCTAAAATACTGATCGCTTCGATCCTGTTTCTTGCTCTGTCTTTAGTATTGCTATCACCCCGCAATAACATTCTCTTCTGATCCTTTCCCTCATCACTGAATGTTTGATTTCGTTCACTTCAAATACACCTTCATATTTGTAGCTCTCCGCTGGTTCTAACTCTTTTATGACATTCTGCTGGTCAAGGTTAACGTTAGATTTTTCTGTCAGTTTTCTTTTGATAAAGGTAGCTTCTGCACATTTATAGAGACCAAATTGCATCCTAATGTCATCACTGAACTGTTTAACAATCGCTAGTAAGCCTTTGAGTTGTTGGTCATTTTTTTTGCAAAGAGCTTTAAATCATCCATGTAAATGAGATGATTTGTTTTTTTGTCAAACATTTTATAACCGTACTGTACATCATTGAGCAATTTCGAAAGAGATATTAAGGCTAGACAAAAGAGGAGTGGTAATAGTGAGTCACACTGGAAAATTCCACATGAAATTCTTACATCTCCAGCATTTAGAGATTCATTGTCACTGTTCAAAGTCAGTGTGGTTCTCCATGATCTCATACTTACAGACAAAAGTTTCGCAGAGTAGGAGCTATTTTATACATTTCCAGACATTTCTAAATCCAGCTATGGGGTAAGCTATAAAAAGCTTTTTTATAGTCTATTGACAAGGTTTTGTGTCGTTTGTGACAATCTTCCAAGATCATCTTATTGATGAGTATCTGATCTTCTCAGCTATAGGATCCACATTTACATCCTTTTTGCTCATTAAGGAATATGCCACTTTCTATTTTAAAAAAAGCTGTCAGTACAGATGTGAGCGTTTTATACATTGTTGTTAAGCAAGTCA
Source organism: Octopus sinensis (assembly GCF_006345805.1). Lineage (NCBI taxonomy): Eukaryota > Metazoa > Mollusca > Cephalopoda > Octopoda > Octopodidae > Octopus > Octopus sinensis. Next base: position 163,926,512 of record NC_042999.1, on the reverse strand, counting down.
TGGGTCGATAATTTTTTGGTTCATTTGTTTCTTCATTTTTTTGGAAGTATGTGTTAAACTATTAACTAGTCAAGAGGGAATCATACTAGGTTGTTGCAAAACATTGTAAAGTTTTGTTAGCAGTTCATGACTCTCTGGGAAGGCATTCAACCAGAAGTTAGGAATTTTATCCTTTCCTGGAGACTTCCATTTGCTTGACCTCCTGAGAGCAGATCATACATCTTCTACCTTGACACCCCCCCCCAATTTTGCTCTTCTAAGGAGTCTAAGTCTATAGATATTCTATCAATCCAAGGGTCGTTTTCATTGTGTGTGTTTTCTTCTGCCCAAATTTTATTCCAAAATTCCTGCACTTCTGTAACTGGTATTTTCCCTATCTTTCTGTAAAATATTTTTGGGTTATTTTTAACATGTTGTTGTCCTTGAAGAATCTAACGCGCTTTTCATACCTTGCTATGCGGGCAAATTTAGCGCATATCTTTTTGCTTGATGGTTTCTATGGTGGTATCAATGTCAAATATGGTTTCAAAATTATATTTTTTCTTTAATTTTCGAATTTTTGTAGGTTTGATAGTCTTGTGAATCTTAAGGTTTTTTAAACATTCTATGTCAAACCTAAGTAGCTTAATTGGGTGTTGAATCCATTCTTGCCAAGAAGGCTTTTTGTGGGAATATTGTCATTTTCTAATCTTTTCACCATATAGAATCGTTGAGTACAGATGGTTGAGATCTGTAATATTAACATCATAAGTTGAAATTACATCCTTAAGTGCCAGGCGAATTTTACTAATTATTTTCAGGTTTTTGTTAGAATTGCGAACTTTTAGGAGAGTATCGTGTTCATTCATACTGTTTTCTTTAATTTTCAGCCATTCAATCATGATTTGATTTTTTTGATCATGTGGTTCTGTTGGGTCAATTTCTGTGTGACTTTCTTCATCTATTTGATTTTCATCAGACCTTGGTGTTTATGGCTGGTTCAGAGAGTATTTCACTTTGCTTATCAGTTACATTAACTCTTTCAATCATTTTTGCATTTACATCAGCCCTGGGCTGGTCTATAAATATTTCCTCTGTAGTATCTTCTTTAGCTACAGCTTCGTTCCTTGTATTCCTTACTGTTTGATTAATTTGGTCAATCTCTACTTCAGTTGGTAATTTCTTTTTCATAATGTTTCTTCTGACGTTGGCAAGTTTGTTACTGTCTATGTAGGATCTTACTTCAGGGTGTTTCTGTCTCCAGTTTAAGTAGGTTTGTACAGTATTAGATTTACCTGTGGGGAAATATATGGCATGGTAGAAGGCCGTAAGAACTTCTTTATTATCTTCCCAAGACCATTTTTCATTCTTTTTCTTTTGGTTATTTGATGACGAGCATGGGTGACCATCTGTAGGAATATTCCGGTTGTGGGGTACTTCCAGCTCCTGTGTTTCGGGAAGATTTGAACCAGTAGGTGATGTTTCGTATAGAATCTGCTTCATCATTCGAGTATGTAGTCTTTTGTAATCCGGTTGATAACCATTCCGGTTTGTATTTTTTGTTAACAGTGGGGCATGACGAACTTCGATGTTGACATTAGGGGACGGATCTGTCTGTTTAGTGTTAATTTTTTGAGACAATACCTTCACCGAGATCTCTTTTTTGTTTGCTGATAGATTTATCTCCAAACATAGTTTTCTGTAGTATTTTTAAACTTATCTGTCTGTGTTAGTTCGAAAAATGAAAAAATAGTTTTTAGTTTGGGGTTTTTTTTCGTTTGTGCACGTGTTCTCATATGCGTGAATGTGTGTCCTATAAATTTCACGTAGTTGTATAAATATTGAGATGTATATGTAGTCCTATGGGCATCAATATATATATGGTTGTGTAGACATTCATATATATGAGTGTATGTGTAATTATTCAATTTATGTAATTACTTATTTGTTCCATTTCTATTTTATGATTTGTAAACTTTCCGCTCTTGATTTCGCGTGTGCGTTCCGTACGTTTCACTGAGACATCGTATATTGCAGAAACTGTGCTTTGTAAAGCAGTAAAATTCATTTTTCATGATTATTTTCGTTAAAAGAGCGCTTCCTTCAAGTCTTCCACAGGTTCCTTTATCCAATGCCATCGATGTTATTAGATTAGATTTGTTTGTGAATGGGGTTTTTATGCAGCGCGGGGCTGTTACTATCATCATCATCATCATCATCATTATCATTATTATTATTCAGTAGTTTTATTTTTATAGCGTGCTTTCACTTCACTACCGAGCACAGCTCTGTGTGCCTTGGGTATGTGCTGTGATTTGTTGTGATGCTCTGATGGTTATTGTATGGAAAGTGTTCTGCGGAGGATGTGTGCAGTGCCTAGTAGTGCAATTTTCTGTATGTTATATGTGTTTGTAAGTCCTGGTGTTTTTGTTATGTATTTGTCTGAATATTTTTTTATCATGCCTAATGCACCTACTATGATAGGAATTGTTTCTGTTTTCAGATTCCACATTCTAGTTACCTCTATTTCCAGGTCTTTGTATTTTGAGAGTTTCTCCATTTCTTTTAGAGACACGTTGTCATCAGCCGGTATTGATACATCAATTAGAAAGCATTTTTTTTCTTCATGATCTCTGACAACTATATCTGGTCTGTTGGCCTTAATTTCTCTATCTGTGTGTATCGGCATATCCCAGAGTATGGTTGCTTTCTCGTTTTCTGTGACCTTTTCTGGTGTGTGCCTATACCATCTTTTTTCTGTTGTTATTCCATAATGTTGGCATAGCTTCCAATGTATGTAGGTTCCAACTCTGTCATGTCTGTGAATATATTCCTTCTTAGCCAAGACTGGGCAGCTAGAGATAATATGATTTATTGTTTCTTGTCCATCTCCACATATTCTGCAGTTACTTGTAATATTTCTTTTCATTACATTTTTTGGTAATTTCTGGTGGGGAGGTTTTGGTCTTGTGCTGCAATTAAAAATCCCTCTGTTTCTGCTTTGAGTCCTGAGCTTCTCAACCATTGCTGGGATTTTTCTTTGTCTATTTCTTTTGCGTTTAGTTTAGTCCAGTATTTACCATGAAGAGGCTTTTCTTGCCATCGTTTTATCATGGTTCGTTGCTGTTCTATTTTTAGTTTGGATTTCATTTGTTTTATAGCTTTTGTTGTTTCTTCATCTCTTCTTCTTCTTCATGTTTATTAGGTGGTATGATTTCTTGTTTGTATTTGTCAGCTTCCTTAAATACTGAGAACAGTTTTTTGTTTTGCTCGTGTTTTGCCGCTATCTGGATCAGTTTTCCTTCCTTCTGAAGTAGATATTTTTGCAGTCCTATGGTGGTTATTTTATAGTAGTTTTCCAGCTGTATAAGGCCTCTACCACCTTCTATACGTTGTATATATAGTCTTTCTATGTCAGATTTTGGGTGATGCATCCTAGATCCTGTCATTATTTTTCTTGTTTTCCTATCTATTTTGGTCAGTTCATTTCGTGTCCAGTTGAGGATATTGTAGCTGTAACTTATAACTGGGACAGCTAAAGTGTTGATACCTATTATCTTGTTTTTAGCATTGAGCTCTGTGTTTAGTATTGATCTAGCTCGTCTATAATATTCTTTTTTTATTTTCTCTTTCATTTGTGTGTGTTGTGTCTTATCTAGTTCATGGATTCCTAAGTATTTGGAAGTTTGGCTTTGGTCTAATTCTTTTTTTTCATTGGTTTTATCTAGTATGATGTTGTTACTCTTAACTAGTTTTCCTCTTTTCATGGTTACTTTGGCGCATTTTTCTAATCCAAATTTCATATCTATTTCTTTGGTAAATCCATGAACTGTTTTTAATAGTGTTTCCAGCTGTTTGTCATTTGCAGCGTATAGTTTTAGGTCATCCATATAAAAGGTGGCTGATCGTTTTGCCGTAACATTTATATCCGCATCCAGTTCTATTTAGCATATCAGATAGAGGTGACAGTGCAAGCAGAAAAGGAGTGGAGAGAGCGTGTCTCCCTGGAATATTCCTCTTCTAATGGGGATGTCTTTGGTTTTCATGAGTCCCTCTTTTGTTTGGAGGTGTAGGACTGTTTGCCATTTATTCATAGAGTGCTCTATGAATTTTATGATTGTTGGTGCTACTTTGTTAATGGCTAGTGTTTCGAGGATCCATGTGTGGGGGATGCTATCAACGCCTTTTTGTAGTCAATTCAGGCCATACTGAGGCCTTTCTTCTTTCTGTGGCTGTCTTCAGTTATGGCTTTATTAATCATTAGTTGATCTTTACAGCCATATGAGCCTTTGCGACATCCTTTCTGCTCTTCTTTGTTTTCGTCCAGGTGCTTGTTCAGCCTTTGTGATATCACTGCAGTAAATGCCTTGAACATAGTAGGGAGGCAGGTTATTGGTCTGTAGTTTTCTGGTTTTTCTGTTTCATTTGATTTGGGAATTAAGATGGTTTTCCCCTTCGTGAGCCATTCAGGCATTGTCTCTGGCTCTGCTAGTACTTTGTTAAAGTTTTCATTATTATTATTATTATTATTATTATTATTATTATTATTATTATTATTATTATTATTATTATTATTATTATTATTATTATTATTCGGGCTACAACAAGTAACATTAGATGCCAAGAACCCTCCTAAGTATCCTAGTTGTCCCTAATAACACTGTTTTCTGGAGCTGTACTAAACTGGATTTTATGCCCATTTCCTCTATCCATCTGTTCAAATCTTTAGGGATAGTTCCCTATGCACCTATTACTACTGGGATACCTTTTACTCGCATTTTCCATAGTCTCTGTAATTCGATAGCTAGGTCCTTGTATTTTGCTATTTTTTCTCTGCCTCTCATATTGATTTTCAACATTGGGGAATGTAAAGTCAAATATCTGGCACTTTGTATTCTCTTTGTGTACTACTACTAAATCAGACCTTCTAGCTTGTTAAAGTCACACAACATCTTATATTTCTTACTTTCTAGTACTTTACTAGGTTCATGTTCATACCATTTATCAGTATGTTCAAATCCTAGCTTTCTACATAACTCCCGGTGGATTACTCTACCTAAGTTGTCATGTCTTTTCTTGTATTCTTTATGTGTCAACATGCTACATTCACTTACTGTATGAGAAACAGTTTCCTCTTTTCATTTGCATAGCCTACATTGGGAATCTACTTGGATTTTGTCTATCTTAGCTTTTATCCAATTAGTCTTTAATGCTTGACCTTGTGCTGTTGCTAATAAACTTTCTGTCTCCCTTTTCAGCCTTCCTTTCTGCAACTATAACCATGTGTCACTACTATTTACTGCAATTATCTTTGGGAATTTACCATGCAACGCCTTCTCTTACCAGTCAGATAACTTCTGTTCTTTTTTCTGGTTTTTAACTGCGTTTGAGTTCTTGGCTTCCCTATGTCTTGCTGTGACTCTAGCAGCTTTTAATAAACTTCCCTCACTATTACCTACATAGGAGTTTATATCTACTCTAGCTAACTTGACACAGTCTTCTACTGAAACTAATCCTCTTCTGCCTTCCTTTCTAGGTAAGTAAAATTTTGCTACTCCTGCGCTTAGGTGGAGTCCTCCATTCATATTGAATGCCTTCCTAATTCTTCTGTCTAGCTTTGCCAATTCAGTTTTTTTCCGATCTACAAAAGCTGCTGAGTATATAGGTAATGATACTGCCCAAGTATTTACAGCCTCAACTAGATTCGGACCATTTAGCTTTGACTTCATTAGCTTCCTCACCTTTCTGATGTACTCCTCAATTTTCATTTTCATTTCTATAATAGTACTCTGTCAGATCCTAATACTGCTAGATATAACTCCCTCCTCCTTTCAATGATTTTAACGTCTGGCCATCTGGTGCCTGCGCCATTGACTATCTGTCCCCTTCTCATGACTAATATTGCACACTTATCTATGCCAAATTCCATGCCTATAACTTTGCTGAAGAGTCTTACAGTCTGTATTTATGACTCTATCTCATTTTCATTCTTACTAAAAAGCTTACTAAATTACTTCCATCTAGAGCAAATGGTTAATTTTTCTCATACTATTTTTAAACTGATACCCTGCCTTTGCCTTCCTTAATACTAAACTGAAGGGTATCAGACATAAGACAAATATTAAAGGGAATAACGAGTCCCCTTGGAAATTTCCTCTCTTGATATTAACTTTCCCTAAGACTGTATCACCTGAGCAGAGATCTACTTTCCATTTCTTCATGCTGAAGCTAATTAATTCTCAAACATTCATTTATCCATGAGTGTGAGATCATTTCATAGGTTTTCTTATAATCTATCCATGCTATACTTAGATCTTTCTAGCTTTTACATCATTTAAAACCACTTTGTTTATATATAATAGATTGTGTGTTCCTCTAGCCTTCTTCCTGCAACCTTTCTGTTCTTATGGCAGTAAATTCTGGTTGTCAAAGTGCTCATAAATGCTTTCTGAAAGTATTCCTGTAAACAGCTTCCACACTAATGGTAAGCAAGGGATTGGTCTATAATTGCTAGCTGTATTACCCTTGTTTTTATCTTTCATAAGGAGTATTGTTCTCCCTCTTGTTATCCATTAAGGCAATTCTGAAGTTCTTTCTTCAGCCTCCCATGTAAACTACTAAATTTCTTTAGCCAGTAACCTTGAACTAAATCTGATCCCGGGCCCTTCAAAATAGGCATTTTTCCTAACACTTTACTCATTAATGCACAAGTTAGTCTTAGATCTGCTTGCTTCTCACTCACTACTTCTTCCCTCACTTTCTTTAACCATACTGCATCTCCATTATGATTGACTGGCTTATCCCAAATATTAGTCCAGAACTTTCTAGCTTCTCCTGCATTAAGTTTCTCATTTTCAATACTTCATTCTCCACATATATATACATATATATATACACACACTCACACACACACACACTCACACACACACACACACACACACACACACACACACACTCACACACACACATACAATACATTGGACGATGTTAATTTGTAACGGAAAAGAAATTCAGTATAAACAGTAAAAACAGAGATGGTAAACCACTAGCATCGAAACCACCACCATCACCACCATCACCACTATCACCATCAATATAACATTGCATTTTTTAAATATAGTGACTCAGATGAAGAACCTTGGCCCATATCAAAGGAAAGCAGACGGAATGCGCGATATGTAAGAGATGACAGCACTTCTTTGCCCGACGAATTCACTCTTGTAAAAACGAGACTGAAGATGATAGAAATCTGTATTTTCATGGTTTTCGGTCTCAAAAGAAGAGTTGGAGAACTGTTTCTCTTCGCAAGCGAGGCAAGGTATATGAATGTGTGTCTGGTCCTTTGTAGGTAGTCACACGTTATTCTTTTGTTGGTGGATTACCTGTATTTGTCTTGCGTGACTTGATTTTTAGCCTTATATATATATATATATATATATTATTATTACTTTTTACACCACCTCTCATCTTTTATATAATTATATACATTTGCATGTACTTAAACCCTTCCTATGTATATATATGCTCATGGAGTATAACCTTCTTTTACTGTATGGACTCTTGTGGTTAACAGACAAGTAATTATTATCATAGAAATTGTCATTATCCCATTATAATCACCACCGTCACTATCAGGGCTGTTGTTGTTTTTATTATTATTATTATTATTATTATTATTATTATTATTATTATTATTATTATTATTATTATTATTCAGTACTCTTATTTTTATCACGTCCTTTCACTACACTACCAAGTGCAGCTCTGTGTGCCTTGAGTATGTGTTGTGGCTTGTTTTGGTGTTCTCATTTTCGCTGTATTGAAAGTGCTTTTTGTCGGATATGTGAAGTTTATTATTATTATTATTATTATTATTATTATTATTATTCTATGTTTGACTTTTGCTTTATGTCTGTACAAGTTGGCTCCAAGTCTCACCCAGAGACCTCAAGAGACAACAGGTTGGAAGTTCACGTTGTTGTTATGCCTAGTGTGCCATATATTTGGGGGTTTTTTTTGGTGTTGTACTAGTAAATGTCTGACACATAAATTTAAAGAAAAAAGTTTGTTTTAAACCTTGGGATTACATAGAGAGTATTTTGTGTAGGATATGAGCAGTTCCCATGAGCACTATCTTTTGAATTTCCACCATTTTGGGGTTTCCTGGTATCTGAGTTAGGTAGCAATCAGCCCCTTTCGCTATCATTCCCAGGGCACCTATGACTACAGGTATTGTTTTAGTCTTCAGGTTCCACATTTTGTTGATTTCTATTTCAAGATCTTTATATTTGCTCAGTTTTTGGTAGGTCTTGACAGATACGTTTATATCGATTGGGACAGTCATATCAATGAGGAGGCATGTTCTTTGTCTGAAGTCTTTCAATATGATGTCTGGCCTATTTGCATCTATCTTTCTGTCAGTTTGAATGGTGAAGTTCTAGAGGAGTGAGATGTGGTCATTTTCAAGCACTGGAGGTGGATTGTGTTCCCACCAGTTTTTTTCATGGGACAAATCCAGGTTTTTGCAAATTACCCAGTGAATATATTGTGCAGCTCTATCATGCCTGTTGAGATACTCTGTAGGCGCTAGAAGACTGCATTTGGAGACAACATGATCAATGGTTTCATTTTGTTGTCGGCATACACGACATGTTGGGCTACTGCCGTTCTTTAATATGTTGGCCTGGTAGTTTCTTGTTGGTATTATTATTATTATTATTATTATTATTATTATTATTATTATTGTTATCATCATTATTATTATTATCATTATTATTGTTGTTGTTGTTGTTGTTATAAGTTTTTTCTTTCAATTTTGTTTCCATTTCTTGCATCTCCCCGGTTCCTAGGACAAAGAAACTCACTGTTTACATTGGTAAGCTATTAAACTAAACCCACCAGATTGTTCACTTTCAGATGAAATAAAGTTATGTGGATAAAAAGAACATATAAAAAATTCAAAACATTTTTTTAATTAAAATACCAAAAATTGTAATACATGAGTAGTAACCGTTTCTTCATTAGCCAGTCAGAGCGCAATAATAATAATAATAATAATAATAATAATAATAATAATAATAATGATAACAATAATAATAATAATAATAATAATAATAATAATAATAATAATAATAATAATATTAATGTCGCACAAAAATGTTTTAGAAACAAAAAGGAAAATTGAAATAGTACACCAAATCGCTTGTCCTGCTGTTTGTTAATCTGGAAGCGCGTCCCTCAGAGGTAAGCCAGCCCGGGGTCGAAAGTCGACCAATAGCACAATCTCATCGAATACAGATCTGGATAGTCACCTGAACAGGAACTGCCCACTCAGCCCTCCACGTTCACTCCGACAGCCACCAAATGTAAAGGGGAAAAATGGACCCGGGGAGAATATAAAAAGAATATATGTACGCTAATAATAATAATAATAATAATTATTATTATTATTATTATTATTATTATTATTATTATTATTAGTATTAGTATTATTATTATTATTATTATTATTATTATTATTATTATTATTCAATAGTTTTATTTTTATAGCGTGCTTTCACTTCACTACCGTGCTGTGATTTGTTGTGATGCTCTGATGGTTATTGTATGGAAAGTGTTCTGCGTAGGATGTGCGCAGTGCCTAGTAGTGCAATTTTCTGTATGTTATATGTGTTTGTAAGTCCTGGTATTTTTGTTATGTATTTGTCTGAATATTTTTTTATCATGCCTAATGCACCTACTATGATAGGAATTGTTTCTGTTTTTAGATTCCACATTCTAGTTACCTCTATTTCCAGGTCTTTGTATTTTGAAAGTTTCTCCATTTCTTTCAGAGTCACGTTGTCATCTGCTGGTATTGATACATCAATTAGAAAGCATTTTTTTTTCATGATCTCTGATAACTGTATCTGGTCTGTTGGCCTTAATTTCTCTATCTGTGTGTATTGGCATATCCCAGAGTATGGTTGCTTTCTCGTTTTCTGTGACCTTTTCTGGTGTGTGCCTATACCATCTTTTTTCTGTTGTTATTCCATAATCTTGGCATAGCTTCCAGTGTATGTAGGTCCCAACTCTGTCGTGTCTGTGAATATATTCCTTCTTAGCCAGGACTGGGCAGCTAGAGATAATATGATTTATTGTTTCTTGTCCATCTCCACATATTCTGCAGTTACTTGTTATATTTCTTTTCATTACATGTTTTTGGTAATTTCTGGTGGGGAGGCTTTGGTCTTGTGCTGCAATTAAAAATCCCTCTGTCTCTGCTTTGAGTCCTGAGCTTCTCAACCATTGCTGGGATTTTTCTTTGTCTATTTCTTTTGTATTTAGTTTAGTCCAGCATTTGCCATGAAGGGGCTTTTCTTGCCATCGTTTTATCATGGTCCGTTGCTGTTCTAGTTTTAGTTTGGATTTCATTAGTTTTATGGCTTTTGTTGTGTTTTCTTCTTCTTCTTCTTCTCTTCTTCTTCTTCTTCTTCTTCTTCTTCTTCTTCTTCTTCTTCATATTTGTTAGGTGATATGATTTCTTGTTTGTATTTGTCAGCTTCCTTAAATACTGAGAACAATTTTTTGCTTTGCTCGTGTTTTGCCGCTATTTATATCAGTTTTCCTTTCTTCTGGGTATTTTTGCAGTCCTATGGTGGTTATTTTATAATAGTTTTCCAGATTTATAAGTCTCTACCACCTT
>NC_042999.1:163873349-163913349 GCF_006345805.1 Octopus sinensis | reverse complement strand
AACTGCAAGACTTTTGATCTTCCGAGGATTTTATCATAAATAGTTCGATTAAAGCCACATTTCTCAAAAAAAAACTGTATAGTGGCTGAGGTCAAAAATACTGTAGTGAAAACAATCTATTCTAAAATTAATACAAAACTGTACTCACCAAAATCCTCATTTGGAAATATAAACAGTGATATTTATTGTAAATGTACTTAATTTAACTTCCATGGAACCAATATGTCACAGATACGTATTTATCGGGTGACTACAATATTTAGTCTTCAAAACACTGAATGTGAAACAAACGAAGCTAATTTTTTTACGATGATTATAATTATTGATTTAAGCGATATGTAACGATGCCTTTTTGAAAGACTTGGTATGCAATGCTTAATATCAGATGAGAATATTTGTTTCCGTCATGGAATTACGTTTTCGGTTGAAACGGCGATATTTGAGTTAATCTATCATAAAGACCACCAAATTTCTTATATAAAAAGAAAAATATAAAGAAATTTTTTTTTACTTTTCTAAAAATACAAATATAGTATTCATCGTGGTGGGTCTTCATTTACACTGCTAATGCTTTTGTGTAAAAATGGGGGTTGTTGAACGAAAAACGGACCAATATATCAGCTTCACCTTAATGCAAAACAACTTCTGGAATATCAAATCTGTGACGCAAGTTCTATTCTTGGTTGAAAACACTTCCTTTAATTTATATCATTCATATTAAAAATATAAACATCACAATATCTTTTTATCTCTTTCCATGGTCTTAGTGGCAAGTCAATAACCATAAATGTTTTTTTCATAATTACTTGATATAAATGGTGTACAATGAAACAGTATAACAACTAAATAGCAATTAGGATTACTTTTGATGAAAACCTCACTTCAAAATCTAATGCATTAATATAATAAATGTTTCGTCTAATATTAACTAAAAATCAATGGCTGAAGACAAAATCATATGTTTTGTTTTACATATGTGACTAGTAGAGTTCTGTTTCGTTTATATTTTACGAAGATACACATCCTGGATTTGACCAGTGGCATATAAATGGAATGTAGTTGACAGAAACTGTACAGAAGCCCGTTCTATGTACAAACACACATACAATAGTGTGTGTGTGTGTGTGTGAGAGAGAGAGAGTGTGTGTGTGTGTGTGTGCGTGCGTGTGCGTGCGTGCGTGCGTGCGTACGTGTGTGCTTTTATGAGCTCTCTTACAAGTGTAGCAAAAAGAGGTTAGCAGAGCTTATCGGAAGATAAAATACTCTCAAATAGTCTACTCTATGGAAAATTACAAGAAACCCTTTCGTGAACTGAAGTTAATATATAAAGATTATCTGATGTCTAATCTGCAAAAAGAGTTAAGTATGGAAAAAATTCAATTTATAATGCGTCTAAGCATTTTGAAGAGAATCGAATTTAACACAAAATTGAAACGAGCCGTAAGGAATGGAAAGGAATCCCTCCAAATGTTCAACTTGTAATCAAGTTTAGCTTTCAGAGACTGGCGATATGAACCAAAGTAAACTAATAATAGATTATTGCCACCCGAAAGAACATATGTCTGCCAATCAGAGAATAGAATTTCTCTTTCTGTTAGTGTTCTGAAGAGAAAGATGCTCGTAAGCAATGACAATTCTCAGGACAGATTTTGCATTGTATTTAACTAAGAAATATTTAATGCAATAGTTGCGAAAGAAACGATAAATCATAGGCGAGTCTCAAAAGCAGCAGTTGTCATACTCGTCTTTCAATCAACTTCCATTACATGTGTGTGTATGTGTGCGCGCGCGCGTGCTCGTGTGTGTGTGTGTGTGTGTGCGCGCGCGCGCGTGTGTGAATTCGATAAAATAAGTACCAGGGTCGACTTGCAGTGCTTTAACATGACTGCAGTAACCAAATGACTGAAATCAGTAAAAGAATAAAAGTAGAATATTAACTGACAGTAGCGACTAACTTGGCAGGATGGGTTGGGAGCGGGGAGGTAGTTAGATTTGTTGGATGGTGAAGTGGGATGGCAGAGGTAATAATGCTATTTATCATTAATTATCATTAAGTATCATGATGACTTGTTAATCTAGATTCAGGTGTTAGAAACTAATCGTATTGATGGCAGAATTATCTGTTTTTCCCATTTGTTTTTCTCCACTGATATCGATCATAGACATCGAGTCTCAGCTTGATATATCAGAACAATTGCAAGTCAAACTTTCATGACTTTTTCTAACGTTATTAATGATGTGCTGTTGAAATTTTATCAGTGCAAATTGGTCGGTGGATAAGATATTTAATTCATTGCTCAGAGGCCGTGATTTCAAATCTAATGTAGCCGTTTTTTTACAATACTTCATTCTACATCGCGTCAGTCCATCTAGATGTTACAAATAAGTGCGACAAAAATATAGTTGTTTTAATAAATTAATCGGGAGATAAGACGCAGGGTCGACAACTTTTGCAGCTTCTTTTCAACCACTGATACTGGTGCGGCTTATGTTCAACTTGAACATTTGAGGATGATTGTCTGCAGAGAAAAGAGATCAAGAACAAAGACTGGCCTCAATGATTGTAGCAGACTGAACTCCGCTAAATAAAGAAAGAAGTGACTGGGTTCGAGTGGTGATGCTTGGCTGGGTAATGTATTAGCACCCCACGCATCCGCCCACATAATCTAGATAGGCCACTAGCGATAGATGGAATTTTTGTCTAAATATGATGGAAGATTTACAATGATTTTAAAGTTTCTCCTGCGTAGTGTGTAATACAAGGTTTCGTCCTCGAATTCGACATTATCGACCCCAGCTTCGTCAATATCAGTCTCAAATTCATCATCGCCAGCCTTAATTTCGCTATCTTATCGTTAGTCGCAATAATGTTGTCGTCTATCTCGATTTCGTCATCGTCAACTTTAGTTTCGTTTCTTCAACCTAAATGTCATCACTGTAAGACATTGAGATCAGTGAGTGTTTGTTACAAAATTGTAAAAGAATGTAAACACTAAGTGTAAACAAGAGTTTGTTTCGTTTTGTTTTCTTTAAAATAGTAGAAGTAGAATATCACACCGAGTTCATTAAAAGAAAGGGATGAAAGAAAGAATCTCAAGATCCTCTTTTGAAGGGCAGATGACCATTTGCGGACATAATGCAGTATACTTGTCAAAGGATGTAGGGAATACGTGGCAAGAACCATGGTAAAAAAAATTCGAGAATTAAACAACGAAAAGCAAGAAAAAAGTAGATTATGAAGAAAATAAATTGAAAAATAAACGGTGAAACAAAAGAAGCAGAGGGCCTCAAATGTTATTATGTAACTACAAATAAAGTTTTATGATACAAAGGTATGTTAAAACTCCAATCAGGCCTAGTTTTTATAAACCAAGCCTAAAACAGATGAAGAAGGATATATAAAAAGCTAAGACGAGAATATTAGGTTGAAATATAAACTGATAGGTATTTAAAGCGATTGGAGTAGATGGAGTATCATAAAACAAAATATACGCTTTGAAAAAATCTACAGAATCTAATTGCCTCCTGCCTTTTGTTCAGGAAAAATCTCTGTTCTCTCCTAATGTTTCCAGAAATTCCATGCAGTACATATTGGTCTTCAAGGTCTTCAACTTCATGTAAAAGACCATGTGATCTTATAGGAAATGTTATTAATCTTGAGATGGTGGATATAATTTACTAATGAGGCTAAAGATTGGCGCGTAATATTTGAAAATTAACATAAGATAAGCGAAATAACATCTTTTGAAATCAATGGAGGATCAGAAATACATTTTAGTAGATTCCTGGTACTTAGTATAAACATTCATAAACTAAAGGACAAGTGGTGGGTACTCTACAATTAATTTCTCATATCACGTGTTAAATTACTATTTGCAATGATATTTTATCATTTATATCTGGTTCATAGCCATATTATCAGTATTATCATCATCGTTATTATTATTATTATTATTATCATTATTATTATCATTATTATTATTATTATTATTATTATTATTATTATTATTATTATTATCGAGTGAGAGAACAGTGCATGACATCAAAGTGAGACTGGGGTAAAATATACAAAGCCCAGTATACCCATCATGACTACCCGTCTGATAGGGGTACACCAGGCACATGCATCACAACCATATGTGCGCGACATGGTGATCTCTTATCAAGATTAACAGTGCATGACCTCGCAGGTGGAGCCCAGTTAGAATTTTCTTCAGATTGAGTACCCTATCCCGCTCAAATGGTCCCTGAATAAGGGTTCTTTAAGGATGTTGAACACAATACCCATGTTTCCAAAGGTGTATTGCAGGTATGTTCAACGCTAGATTTAGAGTACTCGGTGACAACGAGAAAGTATCGGTTCCATATAGGTGTCCTTAAATTTTAGGAAAATGTGAGTGCAGTTAGTATAGAAGAATTAAGTCAACCAGATTTCTAACTTGCGCGGAATCGGAAGATCTCATCATAGTATCGACGCTAGGAGATGATCAACTCCAGCAATATTATTAAAAGAAATAAGTTTTTGTAACTCTTAGTATAATATCTACATCTACCTGAGAGAGATGTGTAAGTTTTTTAGTAAATATGAGAGCTTTGTTTACACAGACGAATAATTGTTAATATAATGTGTTATTACCTCACTTGTATAATTCTAAAGGTTAAGCTTAAATTTATTTTTAACGATAGCGATAATCTTACCCCAAATAGATTTATCAATATGACTGAGGTCGAAATTTATGGGGGCAATAAGTCTTATTGAAGGTCTTTTGTGATGAAATCAACCTTGTGATCTTTCATACAGAAGCGAGAACTAGCTGCATATGATTCAGTCATATTCTCTACTGTTAATTTTCTAACGAGTTTACATTGTTGATCATTAATGTTCTTCAGTGCAGCCTTGTCGATCCTTTTATAATTCTTGTTATATCCTTAGTCATAAAGTCATTATAGACGTTTACAGAATAAGCGTGAAGATTATGAGTCTTGTCAAAGAATCGTTGAATCTTAGGCAATCGTTTAATCCTAAAAACAATTGTTGATATTTCCTTTTCATAGAAGGCTCAAATACTTGGAAATTTTGATATATTTGAATTAATGGTTGTAGATCCACTTCAAAATTGTCCAATAACTGGTTATGTGAAGGATTTCTCTAAGGTTTCGATTTAAAAGAATCATATATATATATATATATATATATATATATATATATATATATATATATATATTCTTGTAATACCAGTAATGTGATATAGTTTACAGACCCTTAATTACTTCGTACTGAAGAAATTCAATTAAATCGAAATGGCGCCTTCTCTACACGAATATTAAGGACTTCAAACTTGAATCGAGAAAAATCGAATCTAATTAAATGAATGAATTAAGATATGATGCATTTCATTCCAATAAGTTTACTTCGCTAACGAAAAATCAAATAAAATTGATTCCTGGGAAGACGATCCACTCCTATGCAATATAAAGAAAATAATCAATGAGCGAACATATATATATATGTATATATATATATACATCTGTGTGCATGTGTGTGTTTGGGTGGGTGGGTGGGTGAGTGCATGTATACATACACGCGCATATAGAGACATGTTAAGTTACGAATCAAGTACATTTGACTTCTATTGAATTCACCACAAGGATATGTTGTTGAACCGGAACTAAACACTGAAGCATTTCATTGGTTAGCAAAATTCGCAGAAACTATTTTGATTAGTTAATAAGAAACCTACACCAGAGACAAAGAATCGGATAATAAAGAAAGAACTCTTTTTTTTTTGTAGACTTGTTATGAAACTATTATTATTTCGAGTATATAACTTGGTAATTTTTAAAAGTTTAAATTAAATTTATAGAAAGGAATATATTTAAGATTTGAACTACATTTGCGAATACGTGTTTTATCTCTTCTTTACATTATGATGTATTCGATTATTTAATGTCAGAGTAAATCATAAGTTGAGATCAAGAGTTAGTGCCCATGATTTTTTTCAGGCTCAACCAGAGATGTATGATACGCTCGAGTATTTTTAGGTCAATATTTGCGAGAAAAGCATAGATAAGAACGTAATTCTAAAGAACTACAGTGCCTACGGTGGAACGGCTGTATGAGAAACGTTGTAGTTGTAATAGAAGGGGCAAAGCATGAAAACTGCACATAAATGTACATTTTTTAAAACTGTTTAATGAGAGGAATAAAAGCAGAGCCCCTGAGCCTTTATTCCTATAAGGCCTCCATGATTGGTGGAGTGGGGAGGAAATAATCATGAAGTTGGAAACCTGACTCAAATGCTAGCAACAGCAAACTGAAGTAAAGATACACGTAAAGACATCTCATCTGACACAATTTCTGTTAACTCACGCCTTGAACTTTATGTCATCAACTCCGAAGGAGTAAAAGATTGAAGTGACTCGACTGGATTTGATACACAAGCGCAGAGTGAGAACAAATACCACCAGGCATTTTGGCTTACATTCTGCCTATAAGCCAAAGCTGCTGCGAGTGATTGCAGTGATTGGTAAATAAATCCTTGCAATCAGTTGATTGGCTTTCTCTTGCCTGCAATAATATTACCATTCCATACATTGAGCAAGATTCTAACAAAGTCAGAATTTACACCTGAAGCTGATTGCTCAAGTGTGATAGAACTGATACTTCCAGGAACGGTCAACTTTTAGGTTAGAGCAGCTATTTTTGCCAATTTGATTTACATGATGGCATAATTTTACTTTAATGTAGACATAGTTGAGTTGTGTGTATTAATACCTTTATATGAGTACATTGATAGCTTTCATCTGTGAAGAAAATGTGTAGAATTTGCTTCTTTACTTCTCCATGATTTTGTGTCTGTAAGTTTTTTAATAGCTTATTCTTCACTTCCAATCTATAGACCCTTTTTGTTAATGTGATCTAACACCAGGAAGATATATGAGGTAGGATCTGACGTCTGTAAGTGTATATGAATGTATATATGCAAGTGTATGTGTCTGTATATGCGTGTTTGTGCTGAGTATATACGTAAACGATTGACAGTTCTGATATAGATCTGCGAATTAATATCAACATAGATCTGCGAAATAATATCAATTAGTTAATAAAACTGTTTCTCAAGTATAGCAGGTGAGACATATATTATGAAGGTATGCTAAAATGTAGGTTTTATTGGATATCCGAATCTTCAAAACATGAATAATTCGTACAATGTGGATCAATGGGGGATTAGCTCCCAAACAGGTGTCGTGTTATATGTTTTGTTTTTGTTTTTCCAGTTTCAGCTCTTGAGCTGTGGCCATGCTGGGGCACCGCCATTGTGGTGAAAGAGTACAGCAGGGATCACCACCCCCTGCCGGAGCCTCGTAGAGCTTTTAGGTGTTTTCGCTCAATAAACACACACAACGCCCGGTCTGAGAATCGAAACCGCGATCCTGCGACCGCGAGTCCGCTGCCCTAACCACTAGGCCATATGAACTTACTAAATTATTGATTTATTTCATATATTTATTGATAGTGTGACCAGGAAAGAATACTTAGTTCTAGTTCCACTAAAGCTGAATAAAATTGCAATCTTTCGATATCGTATTCTCTGAAAGGTTATGACTTGAAATTATTTTAGAACAAGATTAATCGGATAAATATTGTTACACATTTTTACCAAACGCTCAAATGATTTCGTCAATAGACCGCCTTATGTATGTATGTATGTATGCATGTAAGTATGTATGTATATATGTATGTATGTATGTATGTATGTATATGTATGCATTATGTATGTATGCATGTATATATTTATGTATGTATTATGTATGCATGTGTGTGTATGCGTGTGTATATATGTATGTATGTATGTATGTATGTATGCATGTATGTGTGAATCTATGTATGTCATTATTCAGTTTATTTCAAGATTTCTTGCCAATAGAGAAAGAATCGGTTTCTAACCTAGATCCAAGCCTCCTTCATTGGAATGTCAACTTCAACAGCAGGGTATTTTCGTATGTATGTATGTATGTATGTATGTATGTATGTATGTATGTATGTATGTATGTATGTGCAAATTTGTATATTTTATGCATGCATTCTCAAGCATATAGTTGCACAGTTCTAGTGATGGATTGTATCTGTAGTCTTCGAATTAGCTTTCTCCTTTCTAGTTTTGAGAAGCCTAATTTCTCAAGATTGGTATTTAGGCAGTGTGTTACAGATCCCAGGGCCTCAATAATTACAGGTATAAACCTGAATTGTAATCTAGATAGAGCAACTGCAGTCTTCTCAATAGTTCAGCATAAGTGTTCTCTTTTTCACTGATCTTCAGTTTTATGTTAACATCCGCTGAGCAGCGAATTTCCACAACTGTGCACATTTTCTTTTCTCTATCCCAAATCATTATATCAGGTCTGTTGTGCTTACATTTTATTGAGGTCTTCACTGGTACATTCCATCAGTATTCCTCTTCATTGTGAGTGGCTATGGCTTCTACCATACTGTGAGTTCTTATTTCTTTCTCCTCGAGATTATCCTTCCGACGGATTTCATTATAGAGTTCCTAGCTACAACGTCATGTCTCATCGGTAGATAATACCGTGATGACATTTTCGGACAACTGATTATGATGTGGGTGATATTTTCAGTGTGAACGCCACAAAGTTTGCATCGGTTGTTACACTTTACGGCTTTATCTGCATCTCTATCCCTTTTGTGCATCAGGTATTTGATTGATATTTCCTGTTCCTGGATTGCAAACGCATACCCTTCAAAGTGGGAAGTAGTAATCCGGCTGTTGATCCATAATAAACCGCTTTGATGATCGATGTTACTATCATTACAGAGCTTTCTACTAACATATCTATGCTTAGTCATCTGCTCATATAGGCTCATCCTATGTATGTGTGTGTGTATGTGTGTGTGTGTATGTATGTATGTATGTATGCATGCATGCATACATGTATATTTCTGTGTATGTATGTATGTATGTATGTATGTATGTATGTATGTGTATGTATGTATGTATGTACGCTCTTATATAAAATTAATGCATATGCCCTATGACATGCTACGTCATTTTCCTAGTAATTTACATATCACCAAATTTATACCACTAGCTTATCTATTTTGAATAGTGATATGTAAACAGACTGATTGTCGAAACATCGTTGTTGTGTTAACTACAATAGAAAGAAAGAAATCTTTCGCTTGTCAGACTCATTATGCTCTCAAAATTGCTGCTTTTCAATTATTACATTCTTAAGTTCTCTCCTATAACTATTCCTCTAAAATTGTTTTGGAACTATCGATATGATTAAAGATAACGTTCTTTTGTTGTATACCGAGAGCCAATAAGGAACGTCTCCCTCTTTGCTTGGTCTGCTAGAAATAGCAGCTAAATCTCCTCAAATCACATACGAACTATCTTACAAAGGAAGGCTAAATACCAAAATTTTAGTCAAAGATATCTCCCAAATAACTTGGGCTGGAATGGCTTTCATCAAATGCATGTTGGACTAGTATACACTTAGGGCTAAATGACAACAACAATGGCATTTTATGGGAATTTTATGGAAATTTCATTTGCTAAAGACGAATGTATTTCTAACAACCATGGTCTTTGGATTTACTTGTAAATATTATGTTAAGAAAAGATATAAATACACACAAAGCATCATGCAGTTGCTTTATAGTTTAGATATATGATTATACACAATTATATATAATTGTATATAGTTATATAATTATATATACTATATAATAATGTACAAAGCTACATGCACACGAAGTTCTATCACATGTTATTGATAGATTAAAATCACCATTATATTTAAATTCTTTAAATTGCTTCAGCTTCAAAGCTGCGGTTATGCTGGGGCACCACGATTCGACAATTGAAATTATTTTCATCACATATCTAAAAGTATCTCATGGAGCATAACAGCATCTAAAAATATCTAAAAGATTGACTATACAAAATGAAAAACAAACACGCATTAAAGTTTCAAGCGTCTTAAAATTTAGTCTAGCATAAATGTTTAGAATTGCAAACTCTTTATATTTTGTCACAGATAGAAATCCTGTTCCTAACTAATTATATTCCTAACTAACAAGACGTAATGTGCCTCCGGCAAATGCAACTATCTAATATTCAACGATACAATAGTGCTGATAATCAATAAAAATCTATTTAATTATGATATTTTAAATACCTAGATATATCTCAAATTAAATCGTTTCTGTTTTGAAATCTCATGAAATTTTCCTTACGCGCACATTAGTAAGTTACATGGAGACAGTCTCGATTCATTTGTACGATATACTCATATCATGTTTGTCCTGCTTTACAATTTATACAAATACCACAACTTGGCTCACTGTACGAATATTAATGGAAGACTGTAAGAGAGATGCATTAACTTTCTGAAATAAAGCTGGGTGACTGATAAACATGAAGTTAAAGAAATTAAAGGATCCGGGGATACTAGAACTTTTAAGCACTTTTACCCTTTCGTCTTTTCGCGAAAACGATAGCTCGGAGAAACTTTCGTTGCAAATGATTGAGTCATCAGCTTCAAGTGAATGTGTGTACGTGTGTGTGTGTGTGTGTGTGTGTGTGCGTGCGTGCGCGTGTGTGTGTATATAGATAGATAGATAGATAGATAGATAGATAGATAGATAGATAGATAGATAGATAGATAGATAGATAGACAGACAGACAAACAAACAGACAGACATATATGTACCCGCTTCTCGTAAATATAATGAGGTTAGTGTTTTGTGGCTTTTAGAGTTAATTTTCACTTTTATTTCCAGCAATCGCCGGTGATGTTCAGCTTCGGTATTAGCAGGTCAATGTTTGCGAGAAAGACGTGGGTAAGAACGTATTTGCGATAAAGGCGTTGGTATTTTTGCAATCTTCATTTATGAATTCCTCTTTGGTTTTTGATTGCTAGCGATCCACTTGTACTATATATGATGTGTTTAATATATCTTAATATATTAGTATATCATCGTAGTAACTTTTTGTGTTGATACATATATGTGTGTGTGTGTGTATTTTTCCTTTATTTTTCCTTTGTTTCAGTCATTTGACTGCGGCCATGCTGGAGCACCACCTTTAGTCGAACAAATCGATCCCAGGATTTGTTCATTGTAAATCTAGTACTTATTCTATCGATTTCTTTGCCGAACATCGGTTGTCCCTGCTCTTCGTAAATAACATGTTTGTATTGGTGCGCCCTCTTCCTCATTCAAACTTCGCTGGAATAATCACAAAATTACATTTAGACTTAATACATCCCTAGCTAAATTTGGACATTCTCTCACTGATAATAGTATTGAATTTTAAATTGTTTGGTCTATTATGTGTAATGCACAATCATACAAAGATGGCGGAGACTGGTGTGGGCACTGCTTATCCCCACATTTACTACTATACCCGCTCAAGCTTAAATCTCTTGAGCACTACTAGATGTATTCTATACGGAGAATATCCGGATCTCATCTATGACATATATATATCCCGAAAGTAGGACAGCAACAAGTCTTGCAAAACCTGTCTGGCAATTGAAGGAAAATGACACCCTTTCAATATCAGCTGGGCAATTTTGGAAAAAGCAGCACCTTAAAACATGAGGCATATGTAGGAGCCCAATGAAATGTAATCTTTACTTCTCAGAAAAACTGTTCATCTTGTTCTAGTGTAAACATGCATTGAACCAAAGGACGACAACTTTTAAATTCCTACAGGCAAGCGACGAGGTTTAAAATGTCAACTGAAAAAAAACTGTATTAGAAAAAAGTTTTCACTTTCGAAAAGTTTTTTGACTTTCGCATTTGAATTTGGCTTTTACATTTAAAATATAGACATCTTTTAGTTTTACAATGCCGCTGCATATTTCGCCTTCATATTTTACATTCGACTTTTAAGAAAACCTTCGACTGTTTTGCAAATTTAAAATTTAGATTTTGCCGAGGTTAAATTTTTCCTCATTTTCATATTTAAATTTAAAATTATTATTTCAGATTTATATATTTTTTAAATTTGTATATTTATATTACATTTAATTATATTATATTTATTTATTGTACAATTTTCTGGTTTTAATATTCTATACACTAGATAGTTTTTAAATATATTTGTATGCGTATATACGTTATGGTGTATGTATGTATCTTGATGTGAATATATGCTTGTAGATATATATATATATATAATATATATATATATATATTACTTTGTTTATATGTATATTTGTGTGCGTGTCTACATATGTGTTACTAATGCATGTATGTGTGTATTTATATAGATATGCATGTCTTTTTATATGTGTGCGTTTGCAACTATACTGAAGTACCTAACATTTATTAGATACTTTTTAGGAATGCCAACTTCCAAATCATTTCTCTCTATCTGTCTATCTATTTATCTCTCTATCTCTCTATTTTTCTCTTTCTCCCACCATATGTACATTCGTATGCGTTTCTACATAAGTGTTACTATCACATGTATGTGTTTATTTATGTAGGTATGCATGTCTTTTTATATGTGTGCGTTTTATATGTGTGTGTTTGTATCTATGCTGAAGTATTAGATACTTTTTAGGAATGCCAACTTCCAAATGATTTCTCTCTCTCTCTCTCTCTCTCTCTCTATCACTCTCTCTCTCCCTATCTCTATCTATCTATCTATCTATCTATCTATCTATCTATCTATCTACCTATCTATCTATTTATCTATCTATCTATTTATTTCTCTCTTTCTCCCGCCACTTATTCTCTGATCTTTTCGTTTCCTTTCTCTAGCTTAATAACAACTAAGTTGTATATTTGAAATACACAGGGAGAAGTATTATGCGCGTCTATATATGTACGTAGATACCTATATACGTACTTGTACATATCTATGTTTTGCATGAATTTGTATATGTATGTAGGCATGTATCAACGTTTGTATGTTTAGTGTATATATGTATATATAGATTTTTTGGTATGTATTACAAAAGGTATATGTATTTTTAAGATGTTAGTTCTTTGTATGTGGAGGCGCAATGGCCCAGTGGTTAGGGCAGCGGACTCGTGGTCGTAGGATCGCGGTTTCGATTCCCAGACCGGGCGTTGTGAGTGTTTATTGAGCGAAAACACCTAAAGCTCCACGAGGCTCCAGTGGGGATGGTGGTGATCCCTGCTGTACTCTTTCACCACAACTTTCTCTCACTCTTTCTTCCTGTTTCTGTTGTACCTGTATTTCAAAGGGCCGGCCTTGTCACTTTCTGTGTCACGCTGAATATCTCCGAGAACTACGTTAAGGGTACACGTGTCTGTGGAGTGCTCATCCACTTACACGTTAATTTGACGAGCAGGCTGTTCCGTTGGTCGGATCAACCGGAACCCTCATCGTCGTAACCGACGGAGTGCTTCCATCCAGTTCTTTGTAAAGGTTTCTATTTTAAGCGGACATACCTTTTTAATTTATTTCAATTTATTTTACCATTAATTATTTTACCCTGGGTATATACAGGTTTTTTTCCCCTTCTACTAAAAGATAATTTTTGATTTAGGTTTTCTTCCGCTTTTATAATGATATGATTTTAAATCGTAATTGTAATTTCATGTAACCGGTTATTGAAAAGACCGTTAGTTGAAAAGGACCAATGAAACAAAGCAATTTTCAAATGTGTATCTATCAACGTAGTTGTATATTTATGCATATAACTTTATTTTTGTTCCATTCTCAACCAAAGCTGTCCGACGAACGACAATGTGAAACTCTGAGTAACAGTTTTTGTGATGTCTTTGCAGTTTTAATATATATATATATATATATATTATATATATATATATATATATATATATATATTATATATATATATATATATACATATATAAACACACACACACAAACTCACACATATATATACTTCTGCGATTTACCGAAAAGGAGTAGACATAGATGTGTATGTGTCTTTCTAAGAATACACATATTCGTCTATCTGTAAGTGTATACTTGTATATAATGTATATAATATATATATATATATATATACTACAAAATTGTGTGAGTTAGAGGTTGAGAAACGAACTAAGGGATAGTACCTATCCAATTTTAGTGAACCCAAGTGCTAATTATTGCATGGCAATCTCGTAATTGAGTATTTTATATGGACTAGTGTAAACGAGTGATGGGTGTGTGTCTCTATCTCTATGCATGTATGTGTATATATATTATGTATAAATGTACACATATATATGCATATGCACACACAACTCTCTCTCCCTCTTTATCTCTCTCTCACACACACACATGAATATGTATATATATATATATATATATATATATATATATATATATATATATATATACATATATATATATATTTATATGCATACATACATATTAAAAATGTCTTGCAAACAACTTGCACATGCAAGTGCTACCAGTTAAAGCTCCGTATACCGGAAGCTAGCAAGTGTATGTGGTCATCAGGAGAGAATGCGCGCCGTTTCGGGGCCTACCTCTCGACGGCATCAATGCGCACCACTGTTATGAGGTCCCGCTTGCTAGATCAGCTGGTTATGAAGAACTCAATATACTTCTAGCCAGCGCTCATCGTCTCTTTTTAACCAAATCCAGTGGCTAGCCTTCTCCACTGTAGATTGGATATCAGTCATGGTGGTATTGACTTTACGATGAGTTAGGCCTAGCGATAACAACAGTCGTCTCACGCTGTGTCCAACAAATCCTCTACATCCGACTTCGATAGGAAAATGTTCCGCTTTCCAGCCTGCATCTTCACATTCCTCGAGGAGGTTTTCATAACGGTTAAATTTTCGAGCCCGAGCGGCGTCCATATTATCTTCATGAGGAACCGTTAACTCGACTATATTTACAACTTTCTTTCTTTCACACCACATCAAAATATCTGGTTTTTTCGTAATTGGGATGGGAAAGAAAACCTGGCACCCAGGTAAATCTGCAGTTACCTCCCAATAGCCGTTCCACTTTTCATTTTTCTCAGGAAGTTTCTTGATCTTCTTCTTGAAACGGATCCGCTGACCTGGTCGCACGAAGGTAATGAAATCTCTTGATGGTACTTTCAACGGTTTTTCCTCAGTGTTGTTGAGATGAATTTGGTTCTTTATAGCATTGAAGATAACCTTAAGGACCAAGTTGTGCCTCCATGTAGACCTGTTCAATGCTAATGAACAGTTGGAAAGAATATGTTTTAGTGTACCGACCTTTCCACATTTGCAGATGTCATTCTCTAAGACGTTCCAGCTTACTAGATTCGTAGGTGATGGCAAAACATCATAAGAAGAACGAATCAGGAAACTCAGCCGGGATGTCGTCCACTTCCACATCTCATCCCAACTTATCTTCCTCTCAACAACATGTTCTTCCCATCTCGTCATCTGACCTTGATGAACACATCGGATCAAATGAAGCTCTCTTCTCTCTGCTTCACTTGTTTTGACGCTGTTGCTAACAACAGATTTGCGTTCACTCCGCATCATGCTTGCAAACGGTCTGAACTGATCTGCGCCAAAACCAAGTCCTTTCCGATGGTTCTGCGTTGCTCCCACCATATCTCTGTGTATAAGAGAAGACAAGATGTCGTCAGTTTCTGCTTCTGCTTTCCACTTCCTGGCTGTTTTAACCCCTGGTGGGTTACGCCTGATTTCCATATCCTTCGATTCTCTCAGCATCATGACCGTCCGTATCTTCCCCAGCTTATATATTTCGACTATTGATGCTATTGGTAGCTGCAACGAACCTCTTTTACGATAAAGAGCTGAGCTGTTCAACATACGAGGTAGGCCTAGCCACTTTCTAATGAACACATTACATTTTTGCTCAATGATTTCAACTCGTGACAATGCTACTTCGTATATTAAAAGTGGCCACGCAAGTCGCGGGTACAAGCCGAACTGCAAGCACCAAATCTTATATTTACCTGGTAACTTCGAATTATCAATCGCTGATAACCCAGCCTCGGCCTGTCTCATAATTTCAATCCCACGACTTCTGTCTGACAATGTTCCAGCGTATACTCGTCCCAAGCTCTTGACGGGCTCTTCCTTGACTGTTGGAATGCTTTCTTCAGATATTCGAAACTTAAATTAACCTTCTTTGAATGTCGTATCATATCCCTTCAGCAACATCTTTTAACCACCAAGTGTCGAAGTGCAATCTTGACCAAGTTTGCATACATGAGGCTGACAACAACATAAGACTTAGAAGACTGCTCTTTAAGTGGCATTCCTTGTCTGATAACCTTAAATACATGCCCAAAGAACTCGCACGACTCTACTGCAACGTATCATCAGATGAAAGGATGGCCGTATATCAGCAGAAGACCATGCATGGATATGTTAGTAGAAAGCTCTGTAACATCGGTCTTCAAAACAGTTTATCATGGACCAATAACCGGATTACTACCTCCCACTTTGAAGAATATGCGTTTGCGATCCAGAAACAGGAACTATTAATCAAATACCTGGTATACAAAAGGGACAGAGACACAGGAAAAGCATCAAAATGTGATCACTGATGCAGACTTTGTGGAGTTCACATTGAAGATATCATCCACATTATAAGCACATAAGCAGTTGTCCGAAAATGTCATCACGGTATTATCTACATATGAGACATGATGTTGTAGCTAGGATACTCTTTAATGAAATCCGTTGGAAGGATAATCCCAAGGACAAAGAAATAAAAACCCACAATATGGTAGAAGCCATAGCCACTCACAATGAAGAGGAATACTGGTAGAATGTACCAGTGAAGACCTCAATAAAATGTAAGCACAACAGACCTGATATAATGATTTGGGATAGAAAAGAGAAACTGTGCACAGTTGAAAATTCTGTAACACACTGCCTAAATACCAATCTTGAGAAATTAAGTTTCTCAAAACTAGAAAGGAGAAAGCTTATTTGAAGACTACAGATCTAATCCATCATTGGAACTATAAAAATCTGTAGAACTTTTCAGACGTTTATCATTTAAACATAGAAGAGCATGTCTAGATATGCAATTATATACATGAGAATACGTGAATAAAACATACAAATCTGCAAACATACATACAACCCAAAATACCCTGTTGTTGATGTTAAAATTCCAGTGAATGAGCCTTAGATCTAGGTTAGAAATTGGTCATTTCTCTATTGGGAAGAGATCTTGAAATAAACTAAATATCGACATACATACATACATACATACATACATACATACATACATACATACATACATACATACATACATACATACATAAATACATGCATGCATACATGCATACATACATACATACATACATGCATACATACATACATAAATAAATACATATGTACATACAGGGATAGGTATATATGCGTTCTTAAACGTGCATGCGTGTATTCATATGTGTATATGTGTGTGTGTGTGTGTGTTTGTGTGTGAATTTATGTCAACTATTATGTATATATGTTTACGAGTTGATCTATTTCAAATAAGAGTGAAGACAGTGACATTTATAAGTTAATAACCTGCTGAATTCAATTGAATTCTCCTCTGAACATCAATGGAAACATAACCCATACAGCGTTCTTTTTAACAATTCAGTAAGCAGACGATGGGGAGCAAGTAATGGCGGCGGTGATATTAACGTGGATACTACTGACGGAATGAACAAAGAATTGCTCTCACTTTTGTCAATTCTATAACTTGTTCCAGTTCAGTTCCTATAACATTTGGTCTATAGTGTGTTACACTCTGTTGATTTTTGTAATTCGTCAATCGGTATCACTGCAGACGATCTCTTAAATTGAAGATAGATCCTGTGGCAATTCATGTGGAAGCAAATTTGATTCTCCATATAGATAACCACAACTTTTGCTCAGTATCAGCTTCCTTCACACCACTGTTTCGTATAAGTCCCTATTGCTGTCCACCTGTATCACCATTTCCCTATTGTACAACATAGCTAACCAACAATAATTTAAAGTTTTGTTAGCTTTATTTGCCATCTAAATTGGATAAATATATCTAACCTGGTATATCAGAAACACTTAAAACAATAGAAGCTTGATTGTTTCCTCAATAAGTTGCAAAATATTCCAAAATTAATAACTTTCGGCAAGAACGTGTTTATTTGCCACCCTTTCTTGAATAATGTTAATCGCATTTTATATCATCAAATCCTTAGGCGCATGCGTGGCTGTGCGGCAGGATTCGGTCACACAACGTAGTTCATTAGGCAAGTATTTTCTACTATAACCTTTATTTATTCGTTTATTTATTTACTTTTGCAAATTTGTAGATGCATAATTTAGTGCACCCACGAGGATAGAAAAATTTATAACCAACGCACAAAAGCTGTAAGTTCCGCTTTAGTTCACTGGGTGTAAAGCATGTATGTATGTATGTGTGTATGTATGTATGTATGTATGTAAGTATGTATGTATGTGTGTGTATGTATGTATGTATGTATGTATGTATGTATGTAAGTATGTATGTATGTGTGTGTATGTATGTATGTATGTGTGTATGTATGTATGAACCTGTTGCTACAATATATATAAACATTCGAAATCCTTGCTTCATGAAAGCGCCAAAAGACGAATATTTTTAAGAGGCGGGAATATTTCTTAGCTTAAAGAGAAAGTGGGCCTACTTCTTCGCACGTACATATTTAAATAACAAGCATGTGCTTGCACGCGCGCATGTGTGTGAAAACTTGTGTGTGTGAGCTTGTGTACGTGTGTGTATGTACTGGAAGGCGGTGGGGACGTACGCGCGTTTTATGTTTCACAAACGGAAGAAGCATTATTCAATATACTTAGTATAAATATATTTATTTATAGGCAGCAGGCACTTCGCTCCGTCGCTACTCAGAAATTCCCGCTTTCCGTTTTCGTTTCAAGTGAAAATATTTTAGTGAAAATTTCGCCTGAAAGAACGAGAATGCAAAAAATCTCGGTCTATGAAAACATAAATGCGCGCGCGTACAGACATGCATGCATACATACATACATACATACATACATACATACATACATACATACATACATACATACATACACACACACTCATACGTTAGTGTGTTTACGTTCCCGTAACTTAGCGGTTCGTCATAGAGCCCGATAGGTTAACAAAGAATATGTCCTGGGGTCGATTTGTTCGACGAAAAACAATAAAAGAATTTTTTAAATAGTAATAATAACAACAATACTTGGATGGAATTTATAAATATCTTAATGCATTAAAGCAATAATAAATCTCTGAACGAGATGTAAACAGTAACTGCTCGACAACGTAAAGTATACTAGCCATCTCAATATGGCTAACCACTAAGAATGGGTGTTACTGTAGCTTGTAGCCCCAGGAGATCATCGTCTCCAGCTGGCTTTAGGTATTTGCACATATTTATATATATATAAAACGGAGATGTACTTGCATAGCAAGTGACCTGATCTGAGACCGTGTACTGGAACGAAAACAATTGCAATGTGGAAGATGTTTACAAGCTATTTAAGTAGCACACAAAAACCGTTACATTCACTACAACATTTAAATTTTCTCAGTAAATAGGTCGCGGTCTCAAAGCGACGAAAATATTTTGGCAAATTAAATTTAAATGTTGAAGTGAATCTAACGGTTTTGTGTGTTTCTTAAATGCTGCAATTGTTTTATATATATATATATCTTTTAAATTTGTTTTAAATACGCAAATAAAGTTCCTATTCCGTTATGCTGGCTATAGTGGAACATATATATATATATGTGTGTGTGTGTATATATATATATATATATATATATATATATATATATATATTATTCTATACACATTTACACAAATTCGGAAAATATATATTAGTGTGTGTGTGCGCGTGTGTGTGTGTGTGTGTGAATCAAAACAGTTTGATTTAAATTCGTTGGTATTCCGAGTTTCAAGTGTAATGCTAGTCTTCAGCCATTTTGAATTTGAATATATTTATATTTATATATACATATATTATCTGATTTGATAGGTAATATCAAAACTTGTATAATAATATATACATTACTCTGTGCAGTTATATAGAGTAACATAATATATGGAAATACGATAATACTAATTACAGACAGTTCCATTTAAGTTGCTAATAGTTTCGTTTGATTAAGTGCGCTAGCAAGTCTGATTTCATAATCAAGACACGAAATGTTGTAAGAAAATATATGGAAATAATAAACTGCACCCGCTTCCGTTAAAAGGTGTAACCATCCAAGAATAATTCAACGTAAGGGAAGCAGAAGCGACTTATTATTTCAACTAATATATGCATTCACACACGCGCGCACGCACACACACACACACACACATATGCATACATATATATGTATATATATATATAGAGAGAGAGGGGGGAGTGAGAGAGAGAGTGTGTGTGTGTGTGTTGGTGTTGTTGTTGCAGTCACAGTGGATTATTTTGCTCACAATAACACACGCACTGATAGTATTTCGGTTCTTGGAAGTCAAATCTCATTTTATCAATCAATTACATATTTCGTGAAGGACTTTGAGCTACAGTCGGAGAGTTTCATGATAAAGTGTGCCTTTTTTCTTTTATCATAAATCATACACATACATGCGCGCGCGCCGTCACACACACACACACGTATACTGGCACTCAGTCTGTTACGACCATAAGTGTTCCACTTGATCCGATCGACAGGACAGCCTGCTCGTGAAGTTGACTTGCAAGTGGCTGAGCACTTCACAGATATGCGTAGCCTTCAGGTAATTCTTGGCGAAATTCATCGTGACACAGGATGTGAGAGAAATGCCCCGTTGAAATACGAGTACTACACATTTGTGTGCATATATATATATATATATATAGTTAATCTAAACAAGAAAACTATATAGCCTTGTGAGTGGATTTAGTAGACGGAAACTGAAAAAGGACCGTTGTATGTGTGTATGTGTGTGTGTGTGTGTGTGTGTGTGTGTATTTGCGTATCTGTGTTTGTCCCCCCCCCCTGTATCGTTTGACAACCGAATTTGGTGTGTTTACGTCCCCGTAACTTAGTGGCTTGGCCAAACAGAGCGATAGAATAAGTACTAGGTTTACAAAGAATAAGTTCTGGGGTCCATATTTTCGTCTAAAAGCGGTGCTCCACCATGGCCGCAGTCAAATGAGTGAAACAAGTAAAAGAATAAAAGAATACACACACACACACACACACAAATATGGTTTGATTTTGATTTAAACCGCGATTTGCAATATGCTGTATACTTGAGAAAAAATGTTGAAAAGGTATTTTTCACCTGATGAGTAACCAATGAATTGTGAAACAATGACAATCTTATTTGTTTTTTCATTGCGAAGAAAATTAATAGGTGTATTTATATTAGGTATATCAGGTGTTTATATATATAATAATAATAATAATAATAATAATAATAATAATAATAATAATAATAATAATAATAATAATAATAATAATAATGTCTTGGTATAAAAGATGGGCTACAGCAAATATTCTGCTCAATACCACAGATTTGCTTGTCAGTTGTTTGACCTTAACCAGTTGAGCATGTCCCTTAGTGGCTGACGATATGTGCATCTCTGACCACGAGCAGAAGTAGTGGGGGAGCATCATAGCCATGTGTTGAGAGGGATTCTTTGGGGTTTGAATAATTCACCTCTGGAAACATGGGTGGTTCTTTCAACATCCTTAAACAACCCTTATTCAGGGACCTTTTGAGCGGGATGGGCTACTCAACATGAAGAAAATTCTAACTGGGCCCCACCTGCAAGGTCATGTGCTGTTTATCTTGATATGAGATCACCATGTCGTGCACATATGGTTGTGATGCATGTGCCTGGTGTACCCTTATCAGACGGGTAGTCATGATGGGTATACTGGGCTTCGTATATTTTACCCCAGTGTCACTTTGATGGCATGAACTGCTCTCTCACTCAATAATAATAATAATATTTGGGAGTATAGCTCCAAACTTACAGGGAAAAATTCGATTTAGTATTAAATCAAATTTCACAGTATAAATATATGAAATATGAATTAAGAGATAAAACCACTATTATGCTACTCAAACAGTGATAGACATAAACCAATACATAAATAACAAATGATATAAATATAATTAATATAATATAATATATATATATATATAATATATAATATATTAAAGTTTTTCAAAAAGTATAAAAAGAATGATAATATAATATAAGTAATAAGTATAATAAGTAATAAGTATTATAATAATAATATAATAAGTATTACTTATTATATTATATTTATCATTCTTTTTTTTTTTAAATTATATATATATATTATATATATATATATATATATATATATATTATATTAATTATATTTATATTATTTGTTAGTTATGTATTGGTTTATGTCTATCACTGTTTGAGTTGCCTAATAGTGGTTT
Source organism: Octopus sinensis (assembly GCF_006345805.1). NCBI lineage: Eukaryota > Metazoa > Mollusca > Cephalopoda > Octopoda > Octopodidae > Octopus > Octopus sinensis. The sequence continues at coordinate 163,890,921 of NC_042999.1, read as the reverse complement.
TATGTCTAATTCATATTTTATATATTTGTAACTTCATAGCGAAGACTTTAAGAATGTAATTTAAATACATTAAATTGCCGTGGGTTTGTAGAAATCATGTGTTGTACAAAATTGATGGACAAACCTACAATAATCAGCAGTTTCTTATCAACCGGATAAATATTCTCTATTAAGTCAGTGAATATATAAAATTGATAGACGATAGCTGCGTAGAAAACTGTCATATAATGTGGTGTGTGTGTGTGTGTGTGTGTGTGTGTGTGTGTGTGTGTGTGTGTGTGTTTGCGTGTGTGTGTGTGTGTGTGTGTGTGTGTGGTGTGTGTGTGTGTGTGTGTGTGTTGTCACCTTCCCACCGCTTACCAACTGGTATTGGTTTATTTATGTCTCCAGCAAAAAAGAGAGCAGTGTAAAAAGAACCAAGTTTTTTAAAAAAGTACTAGGGTCGATTTGTTTAAACCTTTCAGGATGATGCCTCAGTCAACAACTGAAACAAATAAAGGATCGCAGATACCTAGGTTTTTTAAACATGCGTTTGACTTTGTTGAGTCAATTAACCCTGTGATTACGCCACAGAGATTTTTTGCATAACGAAATGGAGAGCAGTTTTGCTAGACACGTTTCATTTTTATTTTATTTTTTTACCTATTTGCCAAATGTATTAAAGTTTCACTCTAAACACATTATATGAACATACGAGCAAACCACCCCCTGTCCAATGGACAGTGCTGAGTTGTCAAACATTTAAACCAAATTTTCTCAAAACAACTTGTCCGACCGTCCCATAGGCTTCCCCTTTGAGAAACACTGATTTAACCTAAATTTGAGACACTAGCAAAAGAAGAAATAAAGATAGACTTTTTTTCTATTCCAAAGAAAAACCATTTTATTCACACAAATATGCAATCAAAGAGTTTAAAGTACCAGTAATGATAAGGTTGTTGCCTGGGAGAACACAAACATGGATTAAACAGTAAGCTTGGCAGGAAAGAAACGTGCCTTTAAGCAGTACAAAAACAAACAAAAAAATGGAAGGTGCAGTTATGTACAGGCTGACGGAAGAAAAGCAGGACAAAAACGGCTTTATCGATCGCATTCTCACCTGGAATCGATTTTTGTAATTTTTTCAAGACTTATACATGCCCTGATACCTATTTCTTTATTACCCACAATGGGCTAAACATAGAGGAGGCAAATAAGGACAGACATAGGTATTAAGTCGATTACCTCGACCCCAGTGCGTAACTGGTGCTTAATTTATCGACCCCGAAAGGATGAAAAGCAAAGTCGACCTCGGCGGAATTTGAACTCACAACGTAACGGCAGACGAAATACTGCAAAGTATTTCGCCCGGCATGCTAACGCTTCTGCCAGTTCGCCCTGATACGGTCGGTATCTACATATCAAATTTGAGCGCAATCGGATGGAGGATGCTCGAGATCCTAGAAGACACGCACACAGACAGACAGAACGGATTTTATATAATAGATGTGCGTATTCATGTACATATGCGTATGTATGGGAGTCGCCATTACAAAATTTCTTCATCCACAATAAGTAGATTCCTTACTTCTTTCTCCAGCATATACAATTGCTATTCTGGCCAGAAACCCAATTTTTTTACAATTACACTGGCCCCATCCTGTTAACAATTCTCAGTTGTCATTTGTAGGATAACCAATGAGAGATACTTTCCGAAAGAATTTGTTTCGTAAATGTAATATATAAGATTCTGTAGCCCAAAATATATAAAATTTAAAGATAAGATATAGTTTATGAACACTAAAAGCAAAGAGCAATCATATTCTGGATCCTTCGTAACTTAATTCTTTTTTAATCAGTTGATAGTTATCTCTGGTTGGATTTTACTAGTTAGCTCGCTAACATTTGATATCTATTTCTTTCTTTAGATATATTGGTGTTGTATTGACAACACACAAACACTCAAATACATCTCTCTCTTTCCCCCTCCCTCTATCTCCTTCCCACTCTCCCTCTCCCCCTTCCCATTCTCTCTCTCTTTCACATACATTATTCTCCACATGCCATAAGCCATATCACTCATCAGCATTTATACAATATGATGCAGTAGAAAGATGAGGAGAAACCGTGCACATGACCTTTTGTAGTTCCTTCAGTTACAGTCTATTGTGACTGATGCAGCCGGTGTGCAGTTTGAACTTAAGCAGGTCATTGTCTTTAGGAGAAGCGAAAGAGGGGGACAGAATTCCAGCACTTTTTAATTCTGGGGATGCACGGTTTGGAAAGGATGCTCGCTTACCCTCCCACTCCCACACACACATAAATACACAACCCAGGCAAAGTATGAGCGTCACATTATTCAACCTTCGACTGTGTATAAACATGACAATCTGTTAGCAACAAGCCACAGTCACGGTGCCTATATGACATGAAGACATATCCTCGGCACTACACCATAATACACAACTAAGACCTTCACCAATTACAAATATATCAAGCCTCGCTGTCTCCGATGATCACACATGATGACAGCACATCTATAGCATTACTGAAATACTTTCTAAACATTACACTTTTCTTGCTCGAAATGACTTCTGCTTCGATCAGTTCTGACCATTCACAACTCAAAAATACACTCCACCCTGCAGTACTTTTCGTGTATCTGGAATGGTGTAGCCCTTCCACAAATAGCTTAACTACAATCAAAAATGCTATTTTTATTGAATAGAACGTTTTTAGCAACTAATTTTCAACAATCCTTATCATACTAATAGTTGTGTCCTTTCTCGCCCTCTACATCTTTACTAATACCACAACAGCCTCTATATCTGCGACTTGTCCAGCTGTGTATCATTTCCGCTCAACTCACTTGGAATGGTTACCTTTATTCTAATATAAGATTCTTCACATATTTTCCTACCCAGAACTTTAAGTCACTCTAATACGTTGACATTATGCCTCCCAACTAGAAATATCTATTTATCTGCTAAACTTCAAAATAGACATCAATCGCATCGACTGTTCCTCAACAGAGGAACAATCTTCCACTCTCCCATGAAAGTGTTTTACAGATTCAAAATTTAACCATTCTCCATTTTAATAAAATATTTTGTAGGGAGAGTACAGTAAAGTAAATTAACTCAAGTAATTCACTGGTACCCGTCGATAATGAAAGACAAAATCGGTGTCGGTAGGATTTAAACTTATAATGCAAAGGGACGTAATTAACAAATGTAAGTTATTTTCTCCGATGTCTTTAAATTGTGCCATTCTAAGCTTTAACGAAAGCTTGATTTGGGGTCTTCTTTCAGAACGGTTTGGATTATAGCAATAACTTTGAAAGCAATAATTTGATTGATTAAAATAATTCCGCTATTACCCTGTTGGTAGACTTGCAAGGTATGAATGTTTCTAATCTACAGTGCTGTGATATGTGCATGGCCGAAACTACCGTTTACTCAGTTCAGTCAGCTGACGATAGACGGTGCTAAAATTTAATTGGGTGTAGATCATTTGTATAAGCAGCTACAACACATGACAATCGTTCTCTTAATTTGCAAATTGAACTGAATTCTCCTTAGCTGATTGTATTGACACCAGTGTATTAATTTGAGCGCAGAAGTAACCCACTCTGTTGAACTATTGATCTAGATCACCTGCTTTTGATTGGGGCCAAATTAACCATTAAACAAATTCGTGTTAAACTCTGTGTAACATGAATTTTGTCCTTGAGTAGCAACTGTTATTCCCCATTTGCTTAATTTTAGAAAGTATGAAAAATGGCTAATACCTCCTTTAAACTTTGCTTTTGTTGCATTTATTCAAACCCCCAAAGAATCCCTCTCAACACACGGCTATGATGCTCCCCCGTTACTCCTGCTCATGACCAGAGATGTACATACTGTCAGCCACTAAGTGACATATTCAAGTGGTTTAAGGTCAAGCAACTGACAAACAAATCTTTGGTATTGAGCAGAATATTTGCTATAACGATATTTCTGCTTCAGCAACTCAGAGCTGAATCTGAGTGAAATGTAATGGGAAATAGGTCAGTTTTAAAAAACATTGATGTTCAGGTCACAAAAACAAAGTTTGAAGAGGATAGCAGTGATTTCCTTTGATTTGAAGCACAAAAGGAAATAACACTTGCTGACCAAAGACAAACAAACAAATAAAAATTTTGTTTCACAGTGTTATTGGTCTGTGCTCAGGGCATCGGTTGGCCGATATTTTGACTTTGGTGTTCAGATGGCTATAATGTTTAATAGTGTTAGCCTTAATAACTGCTCAAGAAAAATACCTTGCGGAACGTCTTACTTTTCTTTAAATTCAAATATATCTTCACAATATCTTAGCCTATCATCCTATTGGTAATAGACTCGACTCAATCGAAAGTTCGCTACTCCAAAATCTGTGGCATTCTGCAAATGTTAGAAATCAATATTGTTGATATTAAAACATCTTCACGGTAGTTTAACTTATACATAGATGCATGCAACTATAACAGTGAAGAAATCTGTAATTAAATGTCAGATTGTTCACACGTGATTGATGAAGATCTATGTACGATATTCGACCAAATGTTCTGCGAATTAGCTTTCCACACCACTCACAAAATTAATGATCAGGCTTTTGTTCTGAAAGTTTAGTTGAGAAAATGTGTAAGGTAATTTTAAACACCTAACAATTGTATAAATGTTGAGTGATCTCGCCTATTAACTTGGGGTTGATAATATTTCAGATACCAAGTACAAAATTTACGTCACAGTTTTGTTCAAAAATCGTTAAAAATTATGTAAAAATAAAGCTGTTTTTATATATTTTTTTCTTTTATTTGTTTCCTTATATTACGTTGCCTCATGATTTAGTCAATAAATTGAATTTAAGGATCGTTAATTTATTTTATTTCGACTAAATATTTCATTTGACTTTTCTTTTCATTAGACAGAAATAAAAGTTGAACTCTGCTGAAAAAAAATCTATATTATCGATAATAGAGGAACACGAAGGCAACAACGTAAAGAAAGCTAATAAGATTGATTTTTAACACCTGTTACATTGGTGCATCTAATCATACCATTGCTTCACACAATATAGATGAAGAGGTGGGTAGCGGTGGTGGTGGTGGTGGTGGTGGTAGTAGTAGTAGTAGTAGTAGTAGTAGTAGTAGTAGTAGTAGTAGTGGTGGTGGTGGTGGTGGTGGGGTTGATGCAGAATAATGGTTTCAGTTAAGATGTTCGCAGTAAGATTTATTTTTATTGAAATTTGTTGCATTCCTGGGTTAGTTTCAACTTCTGTGATGGCTTCTGCGTGTGCGTGTGTGTGTGTGTGTGCGTGTGTGTGTGCGTGCGTGTGCGTGTGTGAATGCCAGTTTGTGCATGGTTGTGTGTGTGTGTATGTGTGTGTATATATATATAGTGAGAAAATATATATATATATATATATATATATAAGGTTAGTGTTTTATGCTCTTCTCTCTATTAAAACACGTAACGTAACAGACGGATTTGTCAGCGGTAGGCGGACGACTTTAGAACAGTAAACGAAGGTTGAGGCGCGGTAATGGCAGGATTTTAGTTCTGCTGACTAACGTAGCTCGGGTTGGGGAACGAGCTGTAGATTTGGGTGGAGGTTATGGCTGTTGTAAATCAGTAGTCGTTTTGAAGGTGAAAATGAGATTTAGAAAAATAAAGGGTAAAGTATGCGTTAAGACAAGTGCTACTTCAACCTCATTAAATAAGAGATGTACAGCTATTTATTTATTCCACATACACTGAGTTTAACACGTCAAAAGGAGCTTTCATTGAGGTCAATCCATTATGCTTTGATTCCAATCTAAACTTTTCCGAGATCTCAATAATAAAGAAAGAAAGAAAGGAGAGGGTACTATTCTCAATTTCTCAATGTACTGATAATTAGATTTCTCTGTTTTTCCTACCACTACTATAACGGTAGCTATCATCCACTTACAAAATACAATTTCATTAATTCTGCTGAATCTACTCACATGCCTTGTCTAAACATATCTTTTATCTTTTTCTTTGCTTGTTTCAGTAATTATCTGTGGTTATGCTGGAGCATCGCCTTAAAGTATTTTCTTTCCTTCTTTATTTATATATTCCTGGTTTTTTGTTGCTTTTTCGTGTTTTTTTTTATCGTCGAAATAATCAACCCCAGTCCCTTGTTTTAAAAGCCTGGTACTTATTCTATGCTGAACAGTTACATAATTGCGGGGAGGCGTAAACAAACCAACACCGGTTGTCAAGCGACATTGGTTAGAGTGTTTGCATCAAACAAAATCACACACACACACACGCGCACATATATATATATACATACATACATATATATATATATATATATATAGTTATCCGTAATAATGAAGGGTGAAATTAATTAATTTGGAAAAATTATCAATTACACCAAGTAGTCTTCGGCATGTAAAAGCCTCATTCGAGGAAAATTTAAGTAATACTAAGCAATAAGGGTTTAGCAACGAATTGCCTTACCACATACCGAATTTAGAAATAGCAGTCAAAGGGTTATAGCTATTTCTTCTACTAAAAAGGGAGATCTCAGTAAAAACAGCATTTGGAAGGCAGACACAAACAGGTAAGAGAGAATGAATTGACTGCAATCTATCATACATTTTTTTAGTTATCCACGGACGTACGTTTCGAAATCAAGTTTAAGGAAAGCAATATAGAATTAAATATTAAATATTAAATAATTCTATCTTACCGAAACTTCTTTTCTCTTCAGCGTAGAATACTATAATCATAAATGATTATATATTGAATTTTGAGATACCAGAAGGCACCAACTCAACTCAGTATCAGAGCGAGCTACAATCCGCAACTGGTATCACCGAATTCAATTTGTGAATGAAACGATTGTGTCAACAGCCCCTTCCCACCCGCGTGTAGCTGGTGTAATTACTTGGTGTAATTGATAATTTTTTCAAATTAATTAATTTCACCCTTCATTATTACGGATAACCATATTTTATCTCAGTAGATGACCACAGCATCTTGTTTTGGCTACACGCGGTGGGAAGGGGCTGTTGACACAATCGTTTCATTCACAAATTGAATTCTGATACCAGTTGCGGATTGTAGCTCGCTCTGATACTGAGTTGAGTTGGTGCCTTCTGGTATCTCAAAATTCAATATATAATCATTTATGATTATAGTATTCTACGCTGAAGAGAAAAAGTTTCGGTAAGATAGAGATTTAATATTTAATATTTAATTCTTATGCTTTCCTTAAAACTTGATTTCGAACGTACGTCCGTGGATAACTAAAAAATGTAGATAGATTGCAGTCAATTCATTCTCTCTTACCTGTTTTGTGTGCCTTCCAAATGCTGTTTTTACTGAGATCTCCCTTTTTAGTAGAAGAAATAGCTATAACCCTTTGACTGCTATTTCTAATTCGGTATGTGGTAAGGCAACTCGTTGCTACCCTTATTGCTTAGTATTACTTAAATTTTCCTCGAATGAGGCTTTTACATGCCGAAGACTACTTGGTGTAATTGATAATTTTTCCAAATTAATTAATTTCACCCTTCATTATTACGGATAACCATATGTTTATCTCAGTAGATGACCACAGCATCTTGTTTTGGCTACCACGCGGGTGGGAAGGGGCTGTTGACACAATCGTTTCATTCACAAATTGAATTCGGTGATACCAGTTGCGGATTGTAGCTCGCTCTGATACTGAGTTGAGTTGGTGCCTTCTGGTATCTCAAAATTCAATATATAATCATTTATGATTATAGATTCTACGCTGAAGAGAAAAGAAGTTTCGGTAAGATAGAATTATTTAATATTATATTTAATTCTTATGCTTTCCTTAAAACTTGATTTCGAACGTACGTCCGTGGATACTAAAAAAATGTATGATATATTGCAGTCAATTCATTCTCTCTTACCTGTTTGTGTCTGCCTTCCAATGCTGTTTTTACTGAGATCTCCCTTTTTAGTAGAAGAATAGCTATAACCCTTTGACTGCTATTTCTAAATTCGGTATGTGGTAAGGCAACTCGTTGCTAAACCTTATTGCTTAGTATTACTTATATATATATATATATATATATATATATATATATACATGTACACGCACGCACATATATTAAAGAATTTCGTTCAAGAGATTTTCCCCGCGTGGTGAGTTCTAGGGAAATAAATAAATAACAAATGAAGGAAAATGCACACAATTTATATATTTCTAATATATTTTATAAAATATGATAGTCTACCGGTTTCGCGTTTTGCTAGTCATGACTGGGAAATTGGTGAAAATATTGTAGTTTCGTATCTTAAGGAGCTTTTAGTGCATGTTATTTGTATGAGAGTTTAAACAAACTCTCATAATATTATGTGTGTGTGTGTATGTATACATACATACATGCGCACACATACATACATACAAACATACATACAAACATACATACATACATACATGCATGCATGCATACATACATACATACATACATGCATACATACATACATACATACATACATACATACATACATACATACATACATGCATGCATACATACATACATACATACATGCAAACATACATACATACATGCAAACATACATACATACAAACATGCAAACATGCATACATACATACATACATACATACATACACACACACACACATACATACATACATACATACATACATACATACATACATACATACATACATACATACATATTATTCTCATACAAGAATGTTGTTGACAGTTACTTCGAAGTTTCGCCAAGCTAAACCATTTCGGATGGAAACTGAGAGGGCTGTCGTATAAATATATATATATATATATATATGTGTGTGTGTGTGTGTGTGTGTGTATATATATATATGTATGTATGTATGTATGTATGTATGTATGTATGTATACATACTACAGGCCTCTTTTAGTTTCCATTTACCAAATCTATTTACAACGCTTTGGTCAGCCGGGGCTATAGTAGAAAACACTTGCTCAGGGTGCCCACACAGTGGGATTGAACCCGAACCGGAACCATGTGTTTGGAAACAAGCTTCTTACCACACAGCCACGCCTGCCGCTATATAGTATATTTATTGTTATCATATTGGTTTCAAATTTTCGCACAAGGCCAGCAATTTCAGAGGAGGAGTTGAGCCGATTACATTGACACCAATGCTTAACTGATGTTTATTTTATCGATCTCGAAAGGATGAAAGGCAAAATCGAGGTCGGCGGAATTTGAACTCAGAACATAAAGACGGACGAAATGCTGCCAAGCATTTTGCCCGACGTACCACCGATTTTGTCAGCTCGCCGCCTTCAAATTTATTAACATATTGTAAGGAGTAACACGTTGCTATATTCACTTATTTATTGTATCCATTGTATAAAAGCTAATACATCACTAAATTCCTTCCAGCCATACAGCATGGTATAACATGTTATTCTATCTGCTTATTTGTACTATTTGTAAGAGCTAATATATAACTTTATTCATTCTAGACAAACTGAGAGGATTAACACGCTGTTATATTTATTGTAGACAGGCTGTGAGATATAATATAACTGCAATCATATTGGCTTCAAATTTTGGCACAAGGCCAGCAAGTTTGGGGGAGGAGGTGAGTTGATTACCGGTCAACTGGTCTGCAATCATATTGCTATATTCATTGAAGTCATAGATATTGCAGACATAGTATTACGATATTACGACTAATATTCATTGAATGTATATGATATAAGTTAACACATACGTTCTTTTCTTTTCTACTCTAGGCAAGCAAGGCCCGAAATTTTTGGGGGGAGGAGCAGTCGATTAGATCGACCTCAGTACGCAACTGGTACTTAATTTATCGACCTCGAAAGGATAAGTCGACCTCAGTGGAATTTGAACTTAGAACATAAAGACAGACGAAATACCTATTTCTTTACTATCCACAAGGGGTTAAACACAGAGAGGACAAACAAGGACAGACAAACGGATTAAGTCGATTATATCGACCCCAGTGCGTAACTGGTACTTAATTTATCGACCCACAAAAGGATGAAAAGCAAAGTCGACCTCGGCGGAATTTGAACTCAGAACGTAACGGTAGACGAAATACGACTACGCACTTCGCCCGGCGTGCTAACGTCTCTGCCAGCTCGCCGCTTTGATACATACATTCTAAACTGGAAGCTTAGGATTTTGTTTTGTAAAACAAAATAGTTTCAAATGATTAAGTTTAAATTCATCATATTATATTGTCTCTCTCTTTCTCACACACACACTCACTCTCTCTCTTTCGCTCTCTGGCTATCTTTCTCTCTCCCTCCCCCTCTCTCTTTCTCTCTCCCCCTTCTCTCTCTCTCTCTCTCTCTCTTTCGTTCACTCCATCACTGTATTGGCCATCGTTAAATTATATCACTTTTCTTTAACAAACCCTAGCGTTTAAAAAGGGGAAAGATGCAGGGCATAATGGTATAGGCCCACATGTTGGATCTGATATGGAAACGAGATTGCACGGTACACCTGGAATACCATTCGAACACTGACACATGTATTCTAGTCAATACATGAAAGTCACATTGGAACTGTACGTTTATGAATCGCATTTTGTCATTCGAACGACTACTTATGCATTGTTAGTAATAATTTTACTGTAATTTCAGGCGGAAAGGTGGCAGAAACTTTAATACGTCGGGCAAAATGTTTAGCGGCATTTTGTCCGTTTTAACGCTCTGGTTTCAAATTCCAGGCAGGTCAACTTTACCTTCCATCCTTCCCGCGTCATTAAAATAAATACCTATTTCTTTACTACCCACAAGGGGCTAAACACAGAAGGAACAAACATGGACAGACAAAGGGATTAAGTCGATTACATCGACCCCAGTGTGCAACTAGTACTTAATTTATCGACCCCGAAGGGATGAAAGGCAAAGTCGACCTCGGCGGAATTTGAACTGAGAACGTAACGGCAGACGAAATACGACTAAATACCAGTTGAGTACTTGGCTAGATGTAATCGACCTACTCCCTTCCACGGTCTTATTGGCTTTGTGCCAATATTATAAACCAACAATGATTATACTGTGTTTCTTAATAGCTTACTGTATGTCTTGAAAAATGATGGGATTTTCCCGACTGAAATGCCTTTAGTTGTATGTCAATATGAAGCTAAAAGACAACGATGCAATTTAAACGTTCGTTTAGTCTACAAATGTTGCGTAATCACATAACACAATATTTCATATATCATCATCTTTTACTTGTGTCAGTCATTAGATTGCAATGCCATGGGGAATTTTAGTCTCGAACTTATCGGGCCCCAGCACTTATTATTTTTTGTAAAGCCTGGTGCTAATTCTATCATCCCTTTTGCCGAACAGCTCTGTTACGTGAACGTAAATACACCAACGTATATATATATATATGTATACAGTTGAAACACTCCTGTCACAACCTGGGACTTTGAAGACTGATTTAATGCAAGAACGTATACTAGTCCCTTAATATTTGATATTCAATATTTCATCTATTCAATAAGACAATCAATACTTCCTTTCATTTTACACTATATATACTATTTATACTATATATTCTATATTCTACATTAATATTATAAAGGATATAAATAAAACATAAAAAACAGGCAGAGTTGGAATCCCTTTGAATAGTATATATCCCTCTGTACACAATCATATAAACCCCTATATATATATATATATTATATATATATATATATATATATATATATCATAGTCAAGAATATGGCAGAGAGATAGAATGTAGTTAGGACTCGAAGTACTGCTGACTTTATCCACAGTATCAGATTCTTTACAACTTGTGTACTGTTTTCACATCTGGAATATTGTTCAAAACACACACGTAGAGATTTTGAATTGTATAAAGAAAAGGTTATCTGCATGATAAACAAATCTCCGCCCTCAATACGCTATAGCTAGATTACTCTCCACAACACTGTATCCCCTGTTTGCTCCTTCTGCATTTACTACCAATTCTAATTGAAAATGGGTCTTCGTCATTTTCAACGATGACTATTCAATTGTTCGATCAACTGAATTTCCTTTTTCAATGTCAATGGCTGAACATTTTCCTAATACGTGTACATTTGACATAATTTCCATGTGTGTGACAATCTGTATCTTTAAATTAAAAGTACAATCGAACCGATGGGTTTTCATGCAGTTTCTATTTACCCAATTCCATACACGCGTGGTGGTGGTGGTGGTGGTGGTGGTGGTGGTGGTGGTGGTGGGTAATGCGCTATATCTTATCTTTATAAAATTCGCTGGACTGAATTGCTCTTGATATTTACTGTTTAGTCAAGCACTGAGCCAGCAGATCAATGAATTAAGACGTTACAATATAAATAATAATGCTCAGTTTTATTCAAGGAATATATCTATAACTACACTAAGCAGCTTCTCTTTCCTTTATTAAACTTGTGCAAGTCCAAGGCATGTTCATAAGTTTGTCCTAAACGTCCATGCTTGTTTTCGGACTTTTGGTTTCGGACTTTTACGTTCTGAGTAATATAATGTTTTCCTTTCATAAATACCAAGTTACACTGGTGACTGGAGAAAGAGATTAGAAATGTGCATCTTATATGATGCATGGACACCAGGTATTTATATCTTGTGTATCACATGTGAATCACAAGGCAGATGACTGGTTAATAAAATGAAAGTTTATTTGTGGGAAAATTAGCTATTATTTCCAGCAGGTCAAGCATCGTTGGCTTACAGGTGGAGTTTCAACAATTAAATATATTGATCATGGGCCTAATTGACCAGTACCAATGACAGGATACGAAATTCCAACTCGCCATTCTCTCTTCTCTCTTTTTCCTCTCTTTTTCTCGACCCCAGCTTCCCTCCTTCCCCAATCTCTTTAACCTCAGCATCTCTGGTAAAGAAAAGTAGAGAGAAAAAGAAAATGCTTCTATTTATTACACCAACGTGAAATAAATTAGATATTTAAATCAATAATTTGTGATATGGAATTTGTTAATATAACTCTCTAGTCAGTTATATTTCATTATATTTCTCACACTGTTAATTATAACTGCACTTTGCTTCCTGCTATTTAGAATTCTGTTACATAATTGATATCACACAGAGACTTTTAGCCTTTATATAAATCGAACAGTCCGCCATTACCTGTTACTGACTTGATAGCAAGCATTCCAGTAAACAGTTATATATTAAATTTTTATTTACTTCGGTATTTATAAACAACGTTAAAATAGAGAAATGTCATTGCTCCTTAACACGCCTTGATTTAAACCATGTAGTCATCTATGCGTACTTAACAAACCACTTATTTTAGCTTCTGTGATTAATTCAACGGGAAACCCACAGCGAAGATATATAAAAGAAGGTGGAGATGAAGTTTGCAAGATTTACACTTTAAGCAGCTGGTAATTATCATAAACAAAGGAAACATATGTATGGGTTAGTCAGTGTCTGATATTGCATGGATGTTGAGAAATCATTCATGACAGGCCAGAACGTGGTTCGGTATATGGGGAGATCAAATTTGTCTTGGATCTGTCATTATTTCTCTTATTTTACGCTAAACAAGTGTATAATTCAATATATTTTGTGATATCTTCGCTAATACTCCGATCAAATTACTGTGAAGTTACACTTCTTATGTGAACCTTTGGAATATAAAAGCACAAAATTCGTTCTGAGTTTGTTTGTTTTCACCCTTACATACCAACAAAAGCATCATTTATCAAGTGATATTTGGAGAGGGTTACAACATATGTGAATGTACTGTGGGTACTTCATGATCTTATCATTGAATATGCTTTCACCAGCCTACCTGGCTAGTTATCAAGCAGATGACATCCAAACTAAATTCAATCTGTTAGTACTTCTTATATTTCACGAATACCTCGGAAAACTTCAGAGATGCTATACTTCGGTGAAAACCCTTAAAAATGTAATACGCCAGTCAGAGTTGTCTCATGTACATGTTGATAATAAAATAGACTATAGCCATCATCTAATATTAATTTTGATGTCTTACATAAAAATGTGCTAGCGGTTTAATATTTTTTCATTTGGTTTCCCCTTACTTAACCGCCGGTGGATTATTGGCGGTAAGAATATTCTGCAAAGACAAAGCATGTCAGATTTGTAGAGTTTAGAGTTGATCAGTCATACGTTCTAAAGTTTGAGTGGCCAAATATTTGATTAACCTGCATCGTTATATCATTATATTTACAAATTAAAAGATGGATGTTCAATGAACTTGACGGTTAGAAATCTTCTGTATATAATGTGCTGGATAATACAATGAAGGTAATGCAATGAAAAATAATCATTACATAAATTAATGTGTTATTAGACTCTATAAATAAAGGTTAGTGCCTTAAGTCGTCTACAATATGTGTATGCTACTTATAAGTGAAAGAGGGGAGATATAACAACTTGTGGCAAGTGACAGATTCTCCTAGACGACATAGCGAATCTCAAGTGAAGTTGAATTTGACAGCCTTTTTACAGCTGTTAACCATCCTTCTAGAATCTTCGGTTAAACCGTTTGGCGGGAAAAATCGCACACTTCTATTGAAGAATGCTGGTTCAGTCATAAAAAGTCAACTAACACTGACTGGTCGAGTTATTTTTTACGTAGGCGTTAATACTGTTATGGTGACACTTTTCTTTTCATGGAAATATATTAGTTCGAGGTTCTAGACTGGATAAATTTAAGAGCTAGGGTTTAAATCTCAGCTGAGGTTTCACTACAAGAGAAAGAGAAATGAAGCAGCTTGAATTTCCTACAATTTTCTGTGCCATAGGCCAAATGAAGAGAAATGAAATAGTTTACAAGTGTAAATCAAAACTGATTCAAGATGTTTATCTGCCACCCTTCATATGCATCATATTGACTTCTAACATAGGCATTGAATTTCGAATTGGGTGGGGGAGTATATTATCGATTAAATTGACTCAGATATTTAATTAGTATATTAATTCTGAATGAAAGGTAATAACCTGGTGATATTTGAATGTTAAATGTTTAAAGATGTAACTAAATACATCCATTTTTCAATCCACCACCCTCTTCAAACGTGTAATATTGCTTTCTGAAATTATTCACAGATTTGGGGAGACAGTATAGTTGATTAAGATCCTCCCCCTCCACAACACTTGACTAATAATTTAATTTCTTCTTCCTGGAGTATGAAAGGCCAGTTTAACTTTGGTGAGATTTAAGCTCAGAACGCAAATGGATGTAAGTATACATTATAGGGTAATATTTTCAAAGGATGTAGTTAATTAGGTTCGACTCAGTTACCGACTGTTACTTTATTTCTTCGATCTCAAGAAAGGTAAAGTTAAGTAAACCGTTGCAAAATTCAATACCCACGTTGCCTGTAAGATTTGAACTTTTCATAATATTCTTTGTCTTCGGATATTAAGTAATGCTAAGTAAATATGTTTTCTGCAGTAAATTTCAGTTACAAACAACAAATCGAAACTAAAAGATTTGGCTTATCTCTGTTTAAGACGATAAACGTTACAACAAATAAGTCGTAAAGAAAATATTTTGGAAAGGAATCGTTTAAGTATTAATAACTCTACCGAGTCTATTGGGAATAGTTATTTTCCAGTTTCATCACATAAATTATTTATGGAAATAAAGAAAGAAAACAACGTTTACTTTTTATACTTTGTCATTACGAACCAAATAACCCACCAGTTTTCTAAATGTGGGTATTTTTTTAGGCAAATATTTTTGTTCTGATATTCGATTTCCAAAACTCTGTAGCAATATTTCCCGATTTCAAGTATAATTAGATATAGAAACATTTTTCAAAGCCTTCCACGAGAGAGAGAATCGACTTTTATCTTTCAAAATTTTAATGAGCGCTTGACCGAAAAAAATCAAATGAATAAAAATTGAGTAAAATATTCTGTTAGCAATGCAAATAATAATATAACAGAAAGTGAATCGGATGTGTTAATGTTTACGACCAATGAGGGAGCCTACACGAGCCAACAAGGGCCCTCAACATAGTTGTTCGATCTGCTAGAAATAGTAACCACATATCTTTCAAATCACAGCCAACCTCTTAAATTACATAACGTTATCAATGTAACACATGCACATTCATATAGCACTGCGTACATACAATTGATTACTTCGTTACCAAGATCACATAAGCTTAATGAAGCCTAGCGAAAACTCACAAAGGAAATCAAGTAAAGGTCTACAAAGATACGTGAAAGTTTGTGATGGCTAATAAGTGCTAAAGAAGCTTCAAAAGTACTGGAATAGAGGTGATTCTAATTCTGAGGCTGGAAGTGAATCAATACTATCTTAATGTCTACGATAGACAAAGGAGTTCATATGAGCCAACGAGAGATCCTCTGTGTGCGCACATATACAATTAGACATAATAACATCTCCCTCAAATCATTCACTGTTACCTTATATTGGAAACAATACATTTAATAATGCATTTTTCTATATAAAGATACTCTTAATAAAATCTCTAAAAAAAAGATGGTCATTGCTGGGATAAAAATAAAACTACACAACACATCGTCTCTTCCATTCGATTTTATTCCGACAACGAGATCGTAGGTATCATCTTTCAAGAAACTGTTCGCTCATTGCACAAGACAATGACTAATATTCAGCTGTCACGTGATACAGTCATCCAAACAATTGTGTCCCTTCATACTGAGCCCAGCGCATATACATCACAACTGTTTTGATCATTGTAGGCCATTTTGTCTCACAACGGTCGTCACTAGTCTTGGGTTATCACCGGCTGCCTTCTGTTAAGATACATTAAAATATTATGTTTGGGAGGGTGGGAAATCTGTTTGTACCTATCCGTGTGTGTGTATGCGTGAGCATACACAACGAAATAGACTCTATGATCTTAACTACAAACATAACAGTGTGTGGCACATACACATTAAAATCATACACACACACACACAAACACACACATACGCACACGCACTCACAGAGACGGAGATACGCATACACACATATTGTGTGTGTGCTTGCGTGTGTGTATGAAGGCATGTGGCATGGTGGCTAGGGTGTTGCTCGCAAGATTATGGTTTTAGTCCCCGACTGGTTGTGCGTTGTGTTCTTGAGCAAGAAACTTCATTTCACGTTGCGTCAATCCACTCACCTATAAATGGCTAGCTCTGCGATGGACTGGCATTCCGTTGAAGTGGAACTTTGGTCTGCTCCCCTAGCATCACTCCAAGGCTACAGGAATGCGAAGAAGAGACTTGTGACCGATAGTCTAGTCGATGCAGTGATGTGTTTATGCGAGCGCATGCGCACACACACACACACACATACACACACAGACACAGATATATATACATATATATATATATATGTGTGTGTGTGTGTGATGTAATCTTGGGTCCTCAACAGTTGATAGAGTTGTAGAGGCACCCAGTGACATACTGCAAGTCCCGGGTATTTAATCTGGTGAAGCTAATCGTTATCCAAATTTAATTACAACCGATTTCTTCTCGAAAAAGAAAAAGCTAGGCAAATGAAAATGGTCCCAGTATCACAATCAGTTT
>NC_042999.1:163850849-163868349 GCF_006345805.1 Octopus sinensis | reverse complement strand
CGGTATTTCTTCTGAGTTTCAGTTCACATCACGCCAACGTCAACTTGGTCTTTCTACCCGCCAGTGTTAATAGAGTAAAATACCAGTCATATACTCGCGTCGATGTGTTGACTACTCCCACTCAGTGCAG
This sequence comes from Octopus sinensis, assembly GCF_006345805.1. NCBI lineage: Eukaryota > Metazoa > Mollusca > Cephalopoda > Octopoda > Octopodidae > Octopus > Octopus sinensis. The sequence goes on along the minus strand of NC_042999.1, from coordinate 163,868,219 downwards.
AATTACTCGCCTTGTACCTAAATCGAAAATCATAAATGAAGATGGTCGAACTTAATGCTTAGTGACATTTCTTACGGCTCTTAATCTTCTGAGTTTATAAAACACTGAGGTCATCTTTGCCTTTTGTCCCCTTCGGGGTCGACAAAATAAGTACCAGTTGAGGACTGGAGTGGATGAAATCGACTTATCCTCTCTCATAAACTGCTGACCTCAAGCCAAATTTGAAACCGTTATTATCATCATTATTATTATTATTATTATTATTATTATTATTATTATTATTATTATTATTATTATTATTACTATTATTATTATTATTACTATTATTATTATTATTACTATTCAGTAGTTTTATTTTTATAGCGTGCTTTCACTTCACTACCGAGCGCAGCTCTGTGTGCCTTGGGTATGTGCTGTGATTTGTTGTGATGCTCTGATGGTTATTGTATGGAAAGTGTTCTGCGTAGGATGTGTGCAGTGCCTAGTAGTGCAATTTTCTGTATGTTATATGTGTTTGTAAGTCCTGGTGTTTTTGTTATGTATTTGTCTGAATATTTTTTTATCATGCCTAATGCACCTACTATGATAGGAATTGTTTCTGTTTTCAGATTCCACATTCTAGTTACCTCTATTTCCAGGTCTTTGTATTTTGAAAGTTTCTCCATTTCTTTTAGAGACACGTTGTCATCAGCCGGTATTGATACATCAATTAGAAAGCATTTTTTTTCTTCATGATCTCTGACAACTATATCTGGTCTGTTGGCCTTAATTTCTCTATCTGTGTGTATCGGCATATCCCAGAGTATGGTTGCTTTCTCGTTTTCTGTGACCTTTTCTGGTGTGTGCCTATACCATCTTTTTCTGTTGTTATTCCATAATGTTGGCATAGCTTCCAATGCATGTAGGTTCCAACTCTGTCATGTCTGTGAATATATTCCTTCTTAGCCAGGACTGGGCAGCTAGAGATAATATGATTTATTGTTTCTTGTCCATCTCCACATATTCTGCAGTTACTTGTAATATTTCTTTTCATTACATGTTTTTGGTAATTTCTGGTGGGGAGGCTTTGGTCTTGTGCTGCAATTAAAAATCCCTCTGTTTCTGCTTTGAGTCCTGAGCTTCTCAACCATTGCTGGGATTTTTCTTTGTCTATTTCTTTTGCGTTTAGTTTAGTCCAGTATTTACCATGAAGGGGCTTTTCTTGCCATCGTTTTATCATGGTTCGTTGCTGTTCTATTTTTAGTTTGGATTTCATTTGTTTTATAGCTTTTGTTGTTTCTTCATCTTCTTCTTCTTCTTCATGTTTATTAGGTGGTATGATTTCTTGTTTGTATTTGTCAGCTTCCTTAAATACTGAGAATATACATTTTGTTTTGCTCGTGTTTTGCCGCTAAGTAGATATTTTTGCAGTCCTATGGTGGTTATTTTATAGTAGTTTTCCAGCTGTATAAGGCCTCTACCACCTTCTATACGTTGTATATATAGTCTTTCTATGTCAGTTTTTGGGTGATGCATCCTAGATCCTGTCATTATTTTTCTTGTTTTCCTATCTATTTTGGTCAGTTCATTTCGTGTCCAGTTAAGGATATTGTAGCTGTAACTTATAACTGGGACAGCTAAAGTGTTGATACCAATTATCTTGTCTTTTTAGCATTGAGCTCTGTTTTTAGTATTGATCTAACTCGTCTATAATATTCTTTTTTTATTTTCTCTTTCATTTGTGGTGTTGTGTCTTATCTAGTTCATGGATTCCTAAGTATTTGTAAGTTTGGCTTTGGTCTAATTCTTTTATTTCATTGGTTTTATCTAGTGTGATGTTGTTACTCTTAACTAGTTTTCCTCTTTTCATGGTTACTTTGGCGCATTTTTCTAATCCAAATTCATATCTATTTCTTGGTAAATCCATGAACTGTTTTTAATAGTGTTTCCAGCTGTTTGTCATTTGCAGCGTATAGTTTTAGGTCATCCATATATAAAAGGTGGCTGATCGTTTTGCCGTAACATTTATATCCGCATCCAGTTCTATTTAGCATATCAGATAGAGGTGACAGTGCCAAGCAGAAAAGGAGTGGAGAGAGCGTGTCTCCCTGGAATATTCCTCTTCTAATGGGGATGTCTTTGGTTTTCATGAGTCCCTCTTTTGTTTGGAGGTGTAGGACTGTTTGCCATTTATTCATAGAGTGCTCTATGAATTTTATGATTGTTGGTGCTACTTTGTTAATGGCTAGTGTTTCGAGGATCCATGTGTGGGGGATGCTATCAAATGCCTTTTTGTAGTCAATCCAGGCCATACTGAGGCCTTTCTTCTTTCTGTGGCTGTCTTCAGTTATGGCTTTATTAATCATTAGTTGATCTTTACAGCCATATGAGCTTTTGCGGCATCCTTTCTGCTCTTCTGGGAACAGTTTGTTTTCGTCCAGGTGCTTGTTCAGCCTTTGCGATATCACTGCAGTAAATGCCTTGAACATAGTAGGGAGGCAGGTTATTGGTCTGTAGTTTTCTGGTTTTTCTGTTTCATTTGATTTGGGAATTAAGATGGTTTTCCCCTTCGTGAGCCATTCAGGCATTGTCTCTGGCTCTGCTAGTATGTGTTAAAGTTTTCAGCCAGCTTTTTGTGCATTCCTGTTAGATATTTCAACCAGAAGTTGGGGATCTTGTCATGCCCAGGTGCCTTCCAGTTGCTTAGTCTTTGCAGTGCCTGGGTGACCTCTTCAGTTGTTATGGGGGTCCAAAGTTGTTCAGATGCCGAGTTGTTATTTTGATACTCCTTTTTTTGGTTGTTGTTCGTTCGCCGACCATATTTCTCTCCAGAATTCTTCCAATTCTTCTGCCGTTGGTGCTGCAGTGACTTCTATTTTATTTTGCCCAGTTCTTGGTAGAACTTTTTGGGGTTGGAGTTGAACTTTTTGTTTTGTTCAAAGAAGCGTTGGCGTTTCTCGTACCGGCGGATCCTTTGTGCTTTGGCAAGGATATCTTGCTTCAGCTTTTCTTTTATCTCAGGCAAATCTTTCTCTGTGATGTTATATTTGCGGAGTATTTTTGTTCTCTTTTTGTTGCTCAGTAGCGTTGATTGTTTGCTGATTTCATTAAGAGTCGACAGGCCTTTTCTAATTTTTTTTTTTTTTTGTTTTGGATGTTATTTATCCACAGGGTTTGTTTGGGTGGTGGTACTCCTGTTTGGGCGGGTTTGGGTGAGTATCCAGCTTCTTTTGTGGCTACAGTGACTGCTGCGTATATTAAGTCATTTAGCTCAGTGATATCACTTTTTTTGTTTCAGTGGCTATCAGTTCAGTGACGGCTAGGTTCATGCTGTATAATAGGTGTTGTTATTTCGTTTATTTTGATTCTTGGGAGGTATGGTCGGTGGTCCATTTTGAGCTCTGTGGTTTTCAGTTTGTTTATTTTATTTTTATATTATCATAATCATTAGGCTCCCCTTCGTTGTTTACATCGTGTTTGTTGGGAATGTTGCGTTTGTCTTCGTGTTTTACAGTTTCAGTGTTATATTATTGGGCATTGTTGTGTGGCTTCTATCTACATTTTCCTGGTGTATGTTTCTTTTAGATGTTCTATTTCTATTTCTGATATTTTTTTTGTGTTGAGAATGTATCTTCGTACGTTAGCTAATTTATTAGGGTTCATTGCTGTATCCAAGTCTATATCTCTATTATTTTCCTTCCATATTTTATATGTATGTGTTGTTGTATTTTCATTTTTTGGGTAGAGCACTGCTGTGAAGTATGCGTGTAAGATAGAAATGTATTCCTCACGTGTCCATTTACGTCTTTTGGGTTTTATTTGCGGAACATGAGGTACAACGTCCGGCCCATTATTTTGACGGTCGTCATTTTCGTAGGGTACCGGTCCGTTTATTTCTGTTGTCACATTATTTCGCACGTGTAGTTTTTCGTACATTTTTTGTTGTAAGTTTAATGTACGTACCGCTCGATTGTTATTCTTGGGTTGAATAGTATCGGTGGCATTTAATTTCTTCGTAGTTCCTTTGTACATGGTGTTTGGGGTCGGGGATGATCGTGATGTTCCACGCATGTTTACATGTGTTGCGTTAGAGTGGAGATGATATCGAGTCAAAATACATCATTTCGTTTCGAAAATAGTAATAAATTTCAATTAGTATTACTTACTCGGATACAGTCCAATTCTTTGTTAGTAAAACTTTGGCTCCATAGGATGTCCTTGTTTTCGATGTTTGTGGATAGATTTCGGAGCTCTGTATTTTCCTTCTTACATCTTAAACGTCCCCCGGTGTTCTCCTTATTATTACTATTATTATTATTATTATTATTATTATTATTATTATTATTATTATTATTATTATTATTATTATTATTATTATCATTCAGCAGTTTTCATTTTTTTAACGTGCTTTCACCTCACTACCGAGCGCAGCTCTGTGTGCCTTGGATATGTGCTGTGATTTGTTGTGATGCTCTGATGGTTATTGTATGGAAAGTGTTCTGCGTAGGATGTGTGCAGTGCCTAGTAGTGCAATTTTCTGTATGTTATATGTGTTTGTAAGTCCTGCTGTTTTGTTATGTATTTGTCTAAATATTTTTTATCATACCTAACACACCTACTATGATAGGAATTGTTTCTGATTTTAGATTCCACATTCTGGTTACCTCTATTTCCAGGTCTTTGTATTTTGAAAGTTTCTCCATTTCTTTTAGAGACACGTTGTCATCTGCTGGTATTGATACACCAATTAGAAAGCATTTTTTTCTTCATGATCTCTGACAACTATATCTTTTTTCTGTGGTTATTCCATAATGTTGGCATAGCTTCCAGTGTATGTAGGTCCCAATTCTGTCGTGTCTGTTAATATATTTCTTCTTAGCCAGGACTGGGCAGCCAGAGATGATATGATTTATTGTTTCTTGTCTATCTCCACATATTCTGCAGTTACTTGTTATATTTCTTTTCATTTTGGTAATTTCTGGTGGGGAGGCTTTGGTCTTGTGCTGCAATTAAAAATCTCTCTGTCTCTGCTTTGAGTCCTGAGCTTCTCAACCACTGCTGGCATTTTTGGCCTTGTGGTTAGCGTGTTGCACTCACGATCGAGAGATCGTGGTTTCAATACCTAGACCGGATGGTGCGTTGTGTTCTTGAGCAAAAGACTTCATTTTACGTTGCTCTGCGATCACGTAGACACCTGACGCGTAGGTACACAGTGCACCTGTTCAGGCAACGTTGATTGGATGGATACAGCGCGAACATTTGATCACTATGAACAAATCATTTGTGCAGGTCGTTCAGCAAAAAACCTGAAAGCTCATACGTCGTCGTCGTAATTATCATCATCATCATCATCATCACTGGGGTGGCGAGCTGGCAGAACCGTTTTTAGTTCAAACAATGTCGGAGTCGACTTTGCTTTTCATCCATTCTGGGCCGATAAAATAAGTACCAGTTGAAGACTTGAATTGATGTGATCAGTTAACACCCACCCCCAAAATTGCAGGCCTTGTACCTACCCTAGAAGGATTATTACTATTGTTATTTTCTATTTATATATCCTTTGATATTGTAGTGTCTCCCTTTGATCGATGTAAATCCCGCCAGATTTGTGTGTTGTATCTCATCCTTTGATACTCTCCTCCATATCTTGGACCCTTTTGGCCAAGAAAAGAAATTATATGATTATTATTATTATTATTATTATTATTATTATTATTATTATTATTATTATTATTATTATTACTATTACTATCATTATTATTATTATTATTATTATTATTATTATTATTATTATTATTATTATCATTATTACTATTACTATTAGTGAAGGCGCATGGCTCAGTGGTTAGAGCGTCGAGCTTACGATCGTGAGGTTGTGAGCTCGAATCCCGGACCGGGCTGCGTGTTGTGTTCTCGAGCAAGGCACTTTATTTCACGTTGCTCCAGTTCACTCAGCTGTAGAAATGAGTTGCGACGTCACAGGTGCCAAGCTGTATCGACCTTTGTCTTTCCCTTGGATAACACTGGTGGCGTGGAGAGGGGAGGCTGGTATGCATGGGCGACTGCTAGCTTCCATAAACAACCTTGCCCGGACTTGTGTCTAGGAGGGTAACTTTCTAGGTGCAATCCCATGGTCATTCATGACCGAAGGGGGTCTTTACCTTTACCTTTTACTATTACGATCATTATTATTATTATTATTATTATTATTATTATTATTATTATTATTATTATTATATTATTATTATTATATTATTATTATATTATTATTATTTATTATTATTATTATTATTATTATTATTATTATTATTATTATCATTATTACTATTACTATCATTATTATTATCATTATTACTATTACTATCATTATTATTATTATTATTATTATTATCATTATTACTATTACTATCATTATTATTATTATCATTATTACTATTACTATCATTATTATTATTATTATTATTATTATTATTATTATTATTATTATTATCATTATTATTATTACTATCATTATTATTATTATCATTATTACTATACTATCATTATTATTATTATTATATTATTATTATTATTATTATTATTATTTATTATTATTATCATTATTACTATTACTATCATTATTATTATTATTATTATTATTATTATTATTATTATTATTATTATTATTATCATTATTACTATTACTATCATTATTATTATTATTATTATTATTATTATTATTATTATTATTATTATTATTATTATTAGCGGCATTTCGTCCGTCTTTACGTTCTGAGTTCAAATTTCGCTGTGCTTGATTTTGCCTTCTATCCTTTTGGGGTCGATAAATTAAATACCAGTTGAGCACTGGGATTGATGTAATGAATATACCCCTCCCCTGAAATAGCTGGCTTTGTGCCAAAGTAGTAGTAGTAGTAGTAGTAGTAGTAGTAGTAGTAGTAGTAGTAGTAGTTTTCTGGACTTGTGTCTAACTTTGAAACCATTATTATTGATGGTATTATAGTTATTATTATTATGAGGACGCACAGCCAAATGGTTAGGGTGCTGCCCGCGAGATCGAGGTTTCAATACCTAGACGAAGTGGTGCGTTGTGTTCTTGAGCAAAACAGTTCATCTTACGTTGTTCTGTGATCACTTCGACCCCTAACGCGTGATACACCGTGCACCTGTTCAGGCCACGTCGATTTGATGGAGAGAGTCAGCCAATGTACAGCACGTACATTTGATCGCTATAAACAAACCATTTGTGCAGGCCGTTCGGCAAAAGCTAAACACTCATCTTCGACGGGAGAGTCCATCATAGTTCTTATTATCACTATATTTTATTTAGATATGCTTCTCTTAGATTCCAAACAATAAAGTCTATTTTTATATTTATAGACTTCCCTTTAACTGTAGTTAGAGAATGTACGAATATAAAAGCTATAAAGTTGTTCTGGGTCAACTGTCTTAACGGGCAATGACCCTAGACGGTACATTGTGAGAGTTTTTTTTATCTGGTTTATCACTGCCGTGATCATCTTTTCTTTCATTTACACAGTATGCCTAGAATTATATTATTCAGTGTACCTGTTCATTACAAAGACATTAAGATGTGAGTTCTGGGACATTTTGACTACTGTTACTTACAGGTCAACAAACCGCATGAATGTTACCTCGTTTGTTCATGTTTTCCATTTCACCAGACAAGCATTACGAGATGAGTTTGGTAAATGAAAACTGTGACTTTTAAACTAGTCTTAAGTAAGTGAAGTGAAAATGTCTTCGACGAACAATTTAGTGTACCATGCAACATCAGCATAAAACTTGGGGGTGTTCGGCCTGCATAAAACGGTAGCCACATCCCTCTGAATTAAAACACTTCCGTCTTCAAGAAAGGGCAGAGAGATCAGGTCCAGCTGACCACCAACAAAAAGTGCTTCATAGTCTTCGTATCAGTCTCAGGAATTATTTCAATATAAACAATTTAGTTCTAGGGAATGGTCATGGCTACAATGTATTTGCCTATAGGTTTGTTTAATCAAGTCTGATCTGAGACAACAACAGCTGGCACAAGTAGCATTAATTGTTGTTAAATATGATATCTGGTAGACATTTTTACTCGCTTTTATCTTCCAATCCATAATGCATAATATTCTTGTCAGGAGTTTCCCGATTTTCAGGCGAATGGTTACAAAAATCAATCATTCTCAAAAGCTTACTGTAAATTCTACAGAAAACGTTAATTCTGCCTATTCAAAAGAACTGAACTGAGCGGGATGAAAATAGATTAGAAAAGATAGTACTAATGTCGTTATTAAGCAGATGATGAGGGGATGCCTGAACAATATATATTGTAAACTACTACGATCATTCTTTCCATTCATTATAGGTAACCACCAAAATAATAGATGCCATTGATTTCCTTACGTTTGTTTCTTTACTTGTTTGTTGATTCGTGTTTACCCAGTCTCAGTATTTCAGAAATAAACTTTATCAATGAATACTAAGTAAGCTTTAATCTCGGCCGTGGCCAGATTATAAAATGTAGTATGTCGTGGCACTTACATACAGCTGAGTAGACGCGTTCCTCTGGTCAGGCGGACCATCTGTAGCTACCACCTTCTACATGGTTACTGATGTGTTTACATGCTTGAAGTTGTGCCATCTATGATTCCTGGACGGTTAGTGTGTAGGGGTACCGTTCGTGAGGTATATTTCACTGCAGCTCGTCTCCTTGACAGAACTAGAGTCCAAGGTGAAGCAAAGACCGAAACTGGCTGCCTGGAACCTAGAATGTCATCTAGTGCTAGCTGCCCTCTACCAGTATGGTGGTTATCCCATTCTAGCAATCTATAGAAAGGGCTATTGTTCTACATAAAACTGAATAAGTGTCTTGACCATGGACACAGCACACTTACATCTATCACCCTGTGATACTTACCTACGACCGAATGAAATCCACAGAGGACAGAATACGGTCTCTCGCTTTGTTGCTGATATACTATACTCTCTAAAACTTCTGAATAGTCCTGTAGTTTATGAGGCAAGAGTCAGAGAGAAGAGTTAATTCGGCAACATATATTGATTTCATATTGAAATAGATAAATCATCGACTAGCAGACTTCATGGAAAAATAACAAATAAGAAAAATGCTGTGATCAATTACCAGTGATCGTTAATTAAGTACAAAAGCGATTATATCTAAATATATTTATATATTTATGTCACCAATTTCTACACTTAATATATCTTGTCTGTGTCTGTCTCTTGGCGGTGGGGGGGGCTATGTATGTTTACATACATACACACATACACATATATATATACATACATACATATCTATCTGTATCCTTTTCTCTCTCTCTCTCTCTCTCTCTCTCTCTCAATATATATATATATATATATATATATATATATATATATATGTAAACACACGCTGGTAAAAATGAAGGTTTTAAAATGTATAGCCAAATTCGAAGAATTGGTTTGGTCCCATGGTAGAGCACTTGTCATGTGTACAAGAGTTGTGGGGTTTGCTGTCCCACGGACAATCCTCGATTTTGTCAATCCAAAGAAGTTAAAAACCTCTTCGAAAAATTATTTTAGTTTTATTTGCTTCAAGATTCAGTTCCTAAAATGAATAATATATATTTACAAATAACCTTAGATTTGAAAATCTCAAGTTATGCCGTGCTGAAGATTCCAAAACAGGATGAAATGATATCATACACGGCTACTACGATGATAATAAAAAAAGGATAATAAAAGGATTATATTTGCAATAAGATGTGTGCTCTTCTCACTCTTTTCATATTTGAAAAAAAAGGAATAATATATATCAGTATACATATATCAATCGTACATGCGTTCTTTTCTGGTTCTCTCTTTTCTTTATCTCCTTTCTTCTCTTCTCCTTTAACTAGTTTCTCCTCAACTTTTTCTCTAGTATCTGAAGGACTATACATCCGAAAACGTAATATCTTTACTCTTTGCTTTCTTCCTTGAGCGTCAAATTAATATTTACTACGAACGTCTCTGAACATTTGTTGTTGATTTTTGTTGTTTTTCTTCTTTTATATGTTGCTCTGCAACTAGAACTTCCCAATCACATGTTTGTTTGCTCAATCTCATTGCGTGGAATCTTGAAAAAGTGTTTTTAACTATAACCTTGGCCGACCAAAGCCTTGTGAGTTGGTTTGGTAGCTGGAAAATGAAAGATTTTACAATTTAAAGGAAAAATCCAGGAGAATAAATACAAGGTAGCTAAATGTTGCTTAAGTGTCCCAGGATTTAAATCCAGGATAGTAAGTCGTATTCGGTAGAAAATAGAAAAATTGAACAAGGAGACGAATTCTCGGGATGTTGTTAAACCATTTATATCTTGAATTCTTCTACATATGTTTCGACAGGATAAATTATGGTCAGCAATGCTTCAATCTCATCAGGAAGGATATAAATAATAAACTCATGAAACAGGCATGAGACTGATGCATTGCTGACCATAATTTATCCTGTCGGACATTTTGGAGTGCATCCGTCGAAACATATGTAGACGAATTCAAGATATAAATGATTTAAGAACATTTCGAGAGTTCGTCTCCTTGTTCAATTTTCATATACATATATATATATATATATATATATATATATATATATATATAATATATATATATATATATATAGTGTATGTGTCTACATGCGTGTATCTTTGTGCTTGCGTTGTGTCTCACCATCGCTTGACAATCTGTTTGTTTACACCGTCGTAATTTTGCGGTTCGGCAAAATAACCGATATAATAAGTACCAAGCTTAGAAAAAGATTGAATCGATTTGTTCAAAGCAAAAGATAAAAAATATATATGTGTACTTATACGTACATACATATACATATACATTCACACACACACACATACACACACACATACATATATATTAATGTGTACATGGACCAATTCAAAAAGTATCTCTCAATAGTCAAGTAGTCAAAAGGACGATAAAAAGGTGGCCTCCTAGCACATATAACGATATAAATTGTTTGCAGCATTGCTGATGCTTCGGCCCTAAATGCCATAACCATTGTAAAGAACACCGATCAGACGATAGAGCTATAAATAAAAGAGAGAGTGAAAAGTATTAAGATGAATAGAAGTGTTACAATGTTGCCCAACCAAAGAGGCTTTCGTGGTATGATACACCTAAACAGGCACCCTTTCAAAAACAACATCTCAAGTTGACTGGCACCCTTTTTTATCTGGAGTTCTGCAACTGATGAAGAAATCTTATCTTACTTCTCTCTTCTCTCCCTCTCTCTCTCTCTTTCTCTCTCTTTCTCACTCTCACTCTGTTTAAATATTGCTTTGTGTTGCTGTAATGTCTCTACTTCTATCTCACTCTCTCTGTCTCCAACGGTATTTATAATGTAGAAGCAGTCCATCTTTATATTACTCCTCGTCTTTCTTCCTCCTTTTCCCTCTTTTACTTAAATTATATTTCTTATGTAACGGTTTGTTTTCATTTCGTACTTTGTCGATCTACTCTTATCGCTGGTCGAGCGATAAATTTGTAAATGAAACAGAGGAATTAAATATACCGCTAAATAACCAAGAGAGCGAAAATATAACCTCATATAAACTGTCCACAGCATGTGATGATATTTTGGCATGATAAAAATGCCATATTTCTATAAAGGAAAAACTAATACCAATAAATACAAATAATGCAAAGAATGGAAGACATGACAAAATTATTGAAATCTTTTAGACTAATCGCTCTTTTTTCTGGTTGTATAAAAAAAAATCATCAACGTTTTACAAATATTGGTCGTATTTATTTTAGTTCAGTTGCGCACGCAGCCTCATCTAAAAGTTTTAATTTACTCTAAAATACATTATAGCACTAAAACATTATTTAACGCGTCAATAATTCATTAATCGAAAGAACGGTTTACAATGTAATATTTATGCAAATTGGATCGTCCGATTTGGTGAGGCTGTTCGTCTTAATGGTTGTGACGATAATGTAGCCCTGAGCAGTTACAGACTTGGTTCCAGCAAAGATTCCGCACCCACAAAAATAGCATAAAACCTAACCTTTTTTACTTTTTCGTTCCTTTTTCTTTTTACTCGTCACAGAGTAATTGTACAAATCACAGTTCTTAACAATTCTCTTGCACATCTAAATTAGTTTAATCAATTACACAGTGTCAACTAAAATTTTACATTTGCTTTGAGGTACATTATAGCGTCAAAATTCAGCTACATGCGACTATAATGTACTCATTTTTATGTATACATACATACATATATGTAAACATACATACATACATATATATATATATATATATATATATATATATATAGTGTATGTGTCTACATGCGTGTATCTTTGTGCTTGCGTTGTGTCTCACCATCGCTTGACAATCTGTTTGTTTACACCGTCGTAATTTTGCGGTTCGGCAAAATAACCGATATAATAAGTACCAAGCTTAGAAAAAGATTGAGTCGATTTGTTCAAAGCAAAAGATAAAAAATATATATGTGTACTTATACGTACATACATATACATATACATTCACACACACACACATACACACACACATACATATATATTAATGTGTACATGGACCAATTCAAAAAGTATCTCTCAATAGTCAAGTAGTCAAAAGGACGATAAAAAGGTGGCCTCCTAGCACATATAACGATATAAATTGTTTGCAGCATTTGCTGATGCTTCGGCCCTAAATGCCATAACCATTGTAAAGAACACCGATCAGACGATAGAGCTATAAATAAAAGAGAGAGTGAAAAGTATTAAGATGAATAGAAGTGTTACAATGTTGCCCAACCAAAGAGGCTTTCGTGGTATGATACACCTAAACAGGCACCCTTTCAAAAACAACATCTCAAGTTGACTGGCACCCTTTTTTATCTGGAGTTCTGCAACTGATGAAGAAATCTTATCTTACTTCTCTCTTTCTCTCCCTCTCTCTCTCTCTTTCTCTCTCTTTCTCACTCTCACTCTGTTTAAATATTGCTTTGTGTTGCTGTAATGTCTCTACTTCTATCTCACTCTCTCTGTCTCCAACGGTATTTATAATGTAGAAGCAGTCCATCTTTATATTACTCCTCGTCTTTCTTCCTCCTTTTCCCTCTTTTACTTAAATTATATTTCTTATGTTAACGGTTTGTTTTCATTTCGTACTTTGTCGATCTACTCTTATCGCTGGTCGAGCGATAAATTTGTAAATGAAACAGAGGAATTAAATATACCGCTAAATAACCAAGAGAGCGAAAATATAACCTCATATAAACTGTCCACAGCATGTGATGATATTTTGGCATGATAAAAATGCCATATTTCTATAAAGGAAAAACTAATACCAATAAATACAAATAATGCAAAGAATGGAAGACATTGACAAAATTATTGAAATCTTTTAGACTAATCGCTCTTTTTTCTGGTTGTATAAAAAAAAATCATCAACGTTTTACAAATATTGGTCGTATTTATTTTAGTTCAGTTGCGCACGCAGCCTCATCTAAAAGTTTTAATTTACTCTAAAATACATTATAGCACTAAAACATTATTTAACGCGTCAATAATTCATTAATCGAAAGAACGGTTTACAATGTAATATTTATGCAAATTGGATCGTCCGATTTGGTGAGGCTGTTCGTCTTAATGGTTGTGACGATAATGTAGCCCTGAGCAGTTACAGACTTGGTTCCAGCAAGATTCCGCACCCACAAAAATAGCATAAAACCTAACCTTTTTTACTTTTTCGTTCCTTTTTCTTTTTACTCGTCACAGAGTAATTGTACAAATCACAGTTCTTAACAATTCTCTTGTACATCTAAATTAGTTTAATCAATTACAGTGTCAACTAAAATTTTACATTTGCTTTGAGGTACATTATAGCGTCAAAATTCAGCTACATGCGACTATAATGTACTCATTTTTATGTATACATACATACATATATGTAAACATACATATATATATATATTATATATATATATATATATATATATATATATATATATATATATATATATATATATTATATATATATATATATATGTTTGTATATATATCGACATACGTATGTATGTGTGCCTCTGTGTGTGTGTGTTAAATAAAATAAAAAAACAAAGCCATGTCAGTTTGAAATTTCGAGGACATTTATAAAAAGAGAGGAAGTCTCATAGTCACACACACACATATACACACACACACACACACACACACACAACACCACACACACACACACATATATATATATATATATATATATATATATATATATATATATATATATATATATATATACTTTATTATTATTAAAGCTGCAAAAACATGACAAAAATATCACAAAAAAAATGCTACTCAGATTTTCATATTCCTGTTCGTCGGAAGTTTACATTGAGAACGGGAATGTGAACTGTGATATTTTTGTGATGTCTTTGTGGGTTTAATAATAACAAATCATATTACTCTACCTCCGGTATTCGAGTACTGTTTTCCCCACCTTGTGCTTACTTGGTATATATATATATATTATATATATATATATATATATATATATATATTATATATAATCAAAATAAGTAACAGGATATCAAGTAGTGGTGCGCAGTACGACCGTTTCAAACGACTCCTTTTAATTAAACAATGCAATCATTACACCAATTTAAATGCAGTGCTATCTTCAGCTGCACAGAATATAGAATTTGTTAACAAGTAAGACATTAATGTGTCCTGCTTGTTAAACATTTCTATATTCTGTGTAGCTGAAGATAGTGTTATAATTGCATTGTTCAACTAAATGGCGCAGCTTGAAACGGTCGTACTGCATTACTACTTTATATCCTGTTGCTTATTTTGATTTTATTCACCTTACATCAAACTGTGCAGATAATAACGGACTGACGTGGCGCTTCAACTTAGGTACCTAATTCAACTGAAACCTAATTATATATATACACACACACATATATACATATATATATATATATATATATATATATGCATGCACGTTTATATGTTTAAATTTGTATATGTATATATATAATATATATACACACACGCTGCACATACACGTACACGCACGTACACACACACACGAACGTACGTGAGTCCAAGCACACGAAAACACACACAGACACACATACATACGCACAAGATGCCCGACAAAGAATTACTTTGTAGTCTTTCGACCTTCTAGGAATATCAAGCAATACTCCTTCAAACCACACCATTTACACTATGTCCCAAAAAATTAATTACACATGGAACACATTTGATCAGAGTTCTGTTCGATTAGGGTGACTAAAAGGTTAGATAACAAACAACTACAGCAACAATAACAGCAACCTCATAGTTTGAAATATGATGCACAGTATTAGCACTGAGACGATTTTGATATAACAATTACTTTTGTCTGTCTTATGACTGCATAGGCAACACTATAAAATTATGTGGACAGAGTAGCACTGTGATTCCACTGGCGATAACAGATCTCGTTCTAACAGCAACGATTTACTGCATTCTGTAGAACAGAGAAATTTATTTATGGAAAGAGCAAAACCACATTCTATGTCGTCCTTCGGGTCATCTCCGTCTACATTGAAACCATTGTACTGATGTGATTACTGTTGGTGGTGAAAGTGTTGGAGGAGGTGGTGGTGGTGGTGGTGGTGGTCGTCGTCGTCGTCGTCGTCGTCGTCGCGGTGGTGGTGGTCGTGGTGGTGGTGGTCGTGGTGATCGTGGTCGTGGTCGTGGTGGAGTAAGTGGTGGTGCAGGTGGTGGAGTAAGTGGTGGAGTAGGTGGGAGTGATTGTTCTGATGGTGGTCGTGTTGGTGGTGCTGCTGTTTCTGGGTGGGGCAATAGTCATAGTGATGTTGCTACTACTGTTGATGACGGTTTTGCTGCCGATGATAACGATACAGGTGCTGATCGTGATACTGAAGGTAGTCCTGGTAGTGGTGGTGGTGGTGGTGGTGATTTTCATGAATGACTAAAGCTGTTGTGATTCTTGCTGTTGCCATTACGGTTATTGTGGTTTCTGTAGTTGCTATGGCTGTTGCTGTGTTGCCCCGATCGAGCATACGTTTCACCAGATTCTATTCACGTATCCATAATTCCAGATATGCTATTATGCTGCTCAGCCATAAACTCTACCATAAACTAGATTATTCTATGCAATGCCTTGTAGCAATCTGTCCAATTACCTTGTATACGTTGGTTATTGCTGCTGTTGTTTAATCCCAGGTCAGCCTTTCTCTGGCAGACCATTGCGTCCCGACAGTGCCTATCCTACGAGGGATTGATGAAAAGTGTAGCGCGAAAGATCTGGTTGGAGGCCCAACCTTACGAGTTCTTTTTATAGAACTTAGAAAAACTGAAGGACCACTGCAATATGTATTTGAATAAAATCGTAGTTAACTGATCTTCCTGTATTTTCCTTCGCCCAAAGCCAGGAACCTTTTAGCCCGCCCACGTATGTGTGTGTGTGTGTGTGTGTTTTAAATCTCTGACCGAGAGATGTACAGTAACAGTACCGAATAGTAATGTTTAAATGCCAACATAACGTAGCAGTCCTTTAAAGGACGATGCTGCTGTTGTTTAAGCCTCAGGAAAACATCCTTTCATGCTAGCTATCGACACACAGTTTGTGTCCGTATATAGAATTTGCAAGGGAGATCACCGCTCCCATCTCTAGCCTTACGAGATACTCATTGAACTAGGTTTCTGAATGTTATCCGTCCTCAGTGTGAGATAACCACCAGCTAGTGACGGAAGCTATCTCCACTCGCAAACACTATATATTCTTTAAGCGACATACAGTCGCTGATCTCTCGATACGAGATCAGTGACTGTGAATCGCTTGAAGAATATATAAATCGACGCCAGTGCTCCATGGACCCCGAAAGGATGAAAGGTAAAGACGACCTCGCCGCTTTATATGTAGTAATAATAATAACAATAATAATAATAATAATAATAATAAATGCCCTGATGCAGTACCAGGCAGTGGCTCTCATGGCTTCTGATCTTAACTGATTGGAAGTGTTATCATGTACATTGTTTTGTCTTGGTATAAAAGATGGGCTACAGCAAATATTCTGCTCAATACCACAGATTTGCTTGTCAGTTGTTTGACCTTAACCAGTTGAGCATGTCCCTTAGTGGCTGACGATATGTGCATCTCTGATCAAGAGCAGAAGTAGTGGGGGAGCATCATAGCCATGTGTTGAGAGGGACTCTTTGGGGTTTGAATAGTTCACCTCTGGAAACATGGGTGGTTCTTTCAACATCCTTAAACAACCCTTATTCAGGGACCGTTTGAGCGGGATGGGCTACTCAACCAGAAGAAAATTCTAACTGGGCCCCCACCTGCAAGATCATGTGC
>NC_042999.1:163813349-163845849 GCF_006345805.1 Octopus sinensis | reverse complement strand
AGTCAGAATTATTAGTTGCGCAGATTGGATAAAAGCTTATCAATATCAGGCAGAAAACAAGAGAAACAAAGCTATGAAATATATGTGTTGCTGTTATCGTTGATGATGAGGATATTGTTGTTGTTGTTGTTGTTGTCATCATCATATTATCATAATCGTTATCATTGTCATCGTCCTCCTTTTCATCATCATCGTCGGCGTCGGTGTCGTCGTCATCATCATCATCATCATCATCATCATCATCATCATCATCATCATCATCATCATCATCATCATCGTCATCATCGTCATCATTATTGTTGTTGTTATTATTATTATCATTATTATTAAGACGGCGAGTTGGCAGAATCGTGAGCACGCTGGGCAGAATGCTTAACAGTACTTCGCCCATCTTTACGTTCTAAGTTCAAATTCTGCTGAGGTCAACTTTACTTTTCATCCTCTCGGGGTCGATAAAATAAGTACCAGTTGAACACACGAGTTTTTTAATCGACTCATTTCTTCCCAAAATATTGTTGCCCGGTGGCAAAATTTGAAACTATTAATTTATATTGTTGTTGCTGCTGCTGCTGCCCCTTGTCAATGTAGCGCAGTCAGACCCGCAGGTGTCGCCACTGACGTCTCTATTCGAAGGCTTATATTTACCTAGTTTCAGTGGAATACATCCACTTGTTTTCAATAATAGAAATATTAAAATTACTAAGTCTCTATAAAATGCGCTAATCTCTTTTATAGAGACTTAGTAATTTTAATATTTCTATTATTGAAAACAAGTGGATGTATTCCACTGAAACTAGGTAAATATAAGCCTTCGAACAGAGACGTCAGTGGCGACACCTGCGGGTCTGACTGCGCTACATTGACAAGGGGCAATACCCCGAAACGCGTCTGTAGCTGTCGGACTGGCAGTGTGAAGCGGCTGACCTCCCTTGTTCGAAGGTTATAATGGATACAGATCGTGTATCAATAGGTATCTTGATGGTGGTGGCCTCATGGAGCTGACCATGGCAGCGATTATTCTTATATCTATAAGAATGCCATATTAATATGGCGATAACAATTGAGTTCTTATTCTTCAGACTTTACGTCGTCTGAGGAAGAACTGGAGAAACGTCTGGAGAGAATAGACAAAGAAATGGAGGTGAAGAATTATGCAGAGACGGTGAAAGAGAAAAACGAAGACGTGTAGATTCAAAGAAATACTTAAAAGAGAGGGGAACGACGTAAAAGTGTTCCCCCCACCAACCATTATTTACAGGACGTACTCAGCAACAACAAGGAAAATTAAAATCATGTCGACCGTTCAAGCCGAAAAGGCATTAAAACCAATCTGGCAAGGGATTTCTTACCTTGCCAGAGGAATAAAATTGGAACGGTGGATGTGCAGTTCCAGGAGGTAGCTACTGCTAGGATGTACTCGGCAGTACCCTTAAAAATAAATGAAGTGATGCTTCTACCTGTATACCTTGACATATAAGATATGATTATCCAGGCGTCCCCGGAGACCTTGAAAATATGGTCGAGACCATCACGGTCAAAGAGATGACGCTCAAAGTCAGAGTAAAAGGCAGGATCTCGCGAAAGGACACATTAGAGCGGTCTGTCCTCCACCACCCGTGAAGACTAAAGAGAAACCCGACAGCAGGAAGGAAATCGCGACTTCACCACCGACGAAAACCAGTACCAGCGCCGAGGAAGAGGAGGTGAACAAGGAAAAGAACGGAAGGGAAACGGCAGGAAGAAAAAGAAGAGAAGGGAAAATGTACATTTTGTAAATGATGACCCTCACTCCACACCCACCTGACTCCCACCCACACCCACTTTACCGTAACCTCCCCCTACAGACACCAACCTTCTCCATGTCCCACTTGACACAAAGAGAAGCACAAGCACACAGGAGCCCCAAACTTCCCCATCTTTGCCCTGTAAGAAAAAATGTTATACTGTACAACGGACAAAATGAAAAATTTTATAAAGAGATAAACTCGTGAGACAGAGCGATAAAGGCGAATATAACAGAAGTTAGGAGATTGCCCGAGTACTTTTATTGTGCGGTGGTAGACCCAGAGTATCTTTCGAGAGTAAAGGATTATGAGGGAGACTTTGAGTGGTGGGTCAAGAAAATGGACACCAGCACAATACCAGAACGGGTAAGCTATCTTGAACTTTTAAAGAAATTTAACATAGACATCCTTCGGAAAGATGAAAGTTAACTGTTACAAATAATGTTTTAAAAAAGAAGCTTTATTAACAGGTCCAATGAAGTCGCTTGGTGGTGGGGCCGAACGGCTTCATTTCATTTATCATCTTATCTAATTCATCCTTTTTTCTGTCCCCACCATGTGCTGTCCCCTCTGTGTTAGGCCCTGTGTGGCCAATAAAAGAAAGAGAGATGAGAAATCGTAGGAAGTCGAAAGAGGTCGTTCGTAAGATCGTGGAGTTTCAGGAAATTGTTGAGAAGTTGTTATAATTCATTGAGAGTTGTTTTGGATTGGTTACAGTTGTTGGTATTTGGGAATACATCAAGTGGAGAGAGTTGGTGTCTACCCTGTTCCGTGGTACTATATATCACACTGTATACTAAGGTTACATATACAGAAACCGCATTATAAAATAAACATAACATGAAATAATTGAATTTTATGCTTCTTTTGCCTTGTAATTCTTTAATTTTAATTACAGTTTCAAATTTCTAATTCTACTTCATACCACGAAATGATTATCTTCCTAGTAATAGTTGTGCCTAAAGAAGGACCACTTGTATAATTACATGAACTTTATTTCAATTTTTTAATAAGCGCTGGGTGTGCATTGTATATGTATGCATAAATCGATAAAAGCACTGAAACGGAAGTTGAACTATATCCAGAAGTTACGATTTAGAAATGGAAGTCATTTAGATGATTAAGTGCATCGCATATTTTTAAAAGTCGCTGCACGAAGATAGTTGCCCTAATTGAAACGTGCGCCAACACGTCGCTTGTCGTAGGAGACAAATAATTGAAAGACAGGATTTAATTTAATCAAGAAGCTGCAAATGCAAACATAACGATTATAGCAACATTGGTTGAATGTGATTAAAATACGTTTGATGGTTCACAACAAATACTTCCTATTTTTGACACAAATATCTTGAATGTATTAAAGTAGAATGCATTAAACTAGAAGTTATCAAAGCGAAATCCTGCAAAATTGTTCCGATTCCTACCTGAAATTGTTTAGAGTTAAGTCGTAACTCTTTTTTCGAGTCAACTTTATCCGTCAGAGCCCATTTGTTATTCCCAGTAGATCAGAACACGATTATGCTCAGTTGTATTTTTAAAGTTTCTTGCAACTAAAATATATTTTCAAAATCTTTTTTCTAACTACACTGCAGTTAAAAGAAAGCCATAGATTAGATTAATGATTATTGCCGGAAATATAAGACAAGCGAACGTTTTTGATGATACGACAATGTAATACAAGTTATTTCTTTTGATACAGTCAATTTCTTAAGATGGAATATAGTAGCTCGAATCAATTCAGTATATTACTTGTACGAAAGAACGACCAAGTAAATCCCAGTGGCATTTCTACTATTATCGATACTCCCCCCACCACCACCACCAACCTTCAATAGAAGAAGAAGAAGAAGAAGAAGAAGAAGAAGAAGAAGAAGAAGAAGAAGAAGAAGAAGAAGAAGAAGAAGAAGAAGAAGAAGAAGAAGAAGAAGAAGAAGAAGAAGAAGAAGAAGAAGAAGAAGAAGAAGAAGAAGAAGAAGAAGAAGAAGAAGAAGAAGAAGAAGAAGAAGAAGAAGAAGAAGAAGAAGAAGAAATGCCCTGATGCAGTACCAAGCACAGGTTCTCGTCTTCTCCTCTTAACTGATTGGAAGTGTTATCATGTACAATGTTTTGTCTTGTGCCCAATACAACAGATTTGTTTGACCTTAACCAGTTGAGCATGTCCCTTAGTGGCTGATGAGATGTGCATCTCTGATCACGAGCAGAAGCAGTGTGGTGGGGCATCACAGCCATGTGTTGAGAGGGATTCTTTGGAGTTCTAATAATTCACCTCTGGAAACATGGGTGTTTCGTTCAACATCGTTAAACAACCCTTATTCAAGAACCTTTTGAGCGGATGGATTATTCGACCTGAAGAAAATTCTAACTGGGCCCCATCTGTAAGGTCATGCGCTGTTTATCTTGATATGAGATCACCATGTCACGCACATATAGTTGCGATGCATATACCTGGTGTACTCTTATCAGACAGGTAGTCTTGATGGATGTACTGGGCTTCGTATATTTTACCCCTGTGTCACTTCGATGTCATTCACTGCTCTCTCACTCAGTAACAATATGCAAGAATTTGGAGTATGAAAACTGTAAAGGTTGTGCCTGTAATAATTGGTGGATTGAGAACTGTAAGTAGACAAATGGTTGAAGGAGATTGGACTAGAATGTCCTGCAGAGCGTCTTAGAAACTTTGCCTCTTAGAAACAGGAAAGATTATCAGGAGGGTTCTTAAGCGCTTGGAAGACTGTTGAAAGCTTGCGGATACCAATGGTTAGAATTAGTGACCTGCTACCCACATAAATTCTACCAAGAATAAGGACGAACCCAAGTCAAATCATTGATAATAACTGTTTGATCTAGAAGTCCCAATCCAAAACTTCTTTTCTGTTCGTTTCAAATCGTGGAGGGTGCCATTGTAAGGTAACACTGGCCAACAACTACCAAGATATGGAACTAACTCTCTCTCTCCTATCACTTTTTCTCTTTCTCTCTCTCTCTCTCTCTCTCTCTCTTCTCTCTCTCTCTCTCTCTCTCTCTCTCTCTCTCTCTCTCTCTCTCTCTCTCTCTCTCTCCCTCTCTCTAGCTATATATATATATATATTCTGTTTAAGGATCTCAAACTTCTAATATGTAATTATTTTCCTGATTTACCCTGGTGAGATTTTTACTCAAAATATTTCCAAAATATGAATTTTTATAGGTTTTTATGGGTTTTTGAGTTTGAATCGAAAACAGTTATAGAGATTATTAATATTATGTAAATAAATTAACATATGTCAGGGGGCACACCCTCGATCCAACATAAGCAAAGAGAAGGTCTTGCTACGTTAAAGTATATATATATATATATATATATATATATATATATATATATATATACAGAAATAAGCAACAAGAATAATTTGGTACGATAGTTTCACGCTACATCATTTTATTAAATGTGGAAGCACTCCGTCGGTTACGACGACGAGGGTTCCGGTTGATCCGAATCAACGGAACAGCCTGCTCGTGAAATTAACGTGTAAGTAGCTGAGCACTCCACAGACACGTGTACCCTTAACGTAGTTCTCGGGGATATTCAGCGTGACACAGAGAGTGACAAGGCCGGCCCTTTGAAATACAGGTACAACAGAAACAGGAAGTAAGAGTGAGAGAAAGTTGTGGTGAAAGAGTACAGCAGGGATCACCACCATCCCCTGCCGGAGCCTCGTGGAGCTTTAGGTGTTTTCGCTCAATAAACACTCACAACACCCGGTCTGGGAATCGAAACCGCGATCCTATGACCGCGAGTCCGCTGCCCTAACCACTGGGCCATTGTGCCTCCACTCTTATTAAATATTGTAAGCATTACAACAGTTTTAAAATGATGAGCAATCATCAGCCATTAATAGAGGTTTTCCATTAATACATAATTTTCATATCAATTGATAACATTATAGAGAAGGTAGATATATAGACAAAGATGTCGATTTAAATTTTAAGAACATTCAGGTAGTAGAGTTTAGCAACTGACTGAAGAATATTCAGAATATTCAGTTGTTTTGAACTGCTAGAAAGTTGGGAAGAATGATCAGTTGAAAGAAGACAAAAAAAATTTTCTATTTATAGAAAACACCATACAAAATTCTGGTGCATCTAACTTAAGTACCATATTCATTTGAATCTAAATTTTGCTGAACTTATATATATATATACATACACATACTGGGTGCGGTGAATACACTACCGTCTAAATGACGCAAAAATGAAAATAACACTGACAAATTAAAATAAATCTCTATTTTCCATTTATTTTATTATTATTATTATTATTATTATTATTATTATTATTATTATTATTATTATCATTATTATTATTATTATTATTATTATTATTATATTATTATTATTATTATTATTATTATTATATATGCATATATATAATATATACAAAGAGAGAGAGTTCAAATTTATAGAAAAACAAAAGACTAAGACAGGTGTAGGAATAACAAGCACGTGTATTAGTTTGACGCTTGGGAAAATGGAAAAGTCTTTTACGTTTCAAGCCTGCGCTCTTCGACAGAAGGAATAAGAAGAGCTAAATAGAGAGAGCAGGAAAAAATACGTGTAGGGCTCAGCGATATATATATATATATATATATATATATATATATATATATATATATAGAAGAAGAAGAAGAAGAAGAAGAAGACGAAGAAGAAGAAGATGAAGAGGAAAAAGAAAGAGAGGAAGAAGAAGAAGAAGAAGAAGAAGAACAACAACAACAACAACAATGAGAAAGAAATGACAAATTCTTTCAAATTTTGACACCAGGCCAATAATTTTGAAGGGGTAAGTCGACTTAGAGCTCAACTGGTACGTATTTTATCGACCCCGAGAGGATAAAAGGCAAGTCGACCTCGTCGGAATAATAATAATAATAATAATAATAATATAATAATAATAATAATAATAATAATAATAATAATAATAATAATAATAATTATTATTATTATTATTATATTATTATTATTATTATTATTAGTATTATTATTATTATTATTATTATTATTATTATTATTATTATTATTATTATTATAGACCGGATTAGTTTATTAGTTAAACGGGCGCTCACGGGGGCAACCATCAACAACAACTGGTGGTTTGCTCTCAAGAGAGCAATTAGAGTAGAATCGATTAGGTTTAGTAAGGCTCTAGCTGTAGAACATAGGAAAAGAGAGCGGGATTTAGTTAGAAAACTACACGAGGCTCTTGAGACAGGCATCGCAACCGACGTGTTGGCGGTTAGGTTGGCCCTCGACCAACACTTCGACGCCAAACACGAAGCTGCGTTGTCAGAGCAAAGGCACGTTCACTAAGCGGGGGGGGGAGACCAAGGCCGCTCGATGGGCCCGCGTAGCGGAGGCGAAGCGAGGCAACAACGCGACCATTCGGTCTTTGGTGGACCAGAACGGGCGAGAGGTTTCCAAACCGAAGCAGATGTGTGCAGTGTTTCAGCGGCACTTTGCTTAACTGTTTGAGACGAACGATGGGACGGACAACGGTACAGACTTCGGTGTGTACATGGACGGCCTACCGCAACTCTCGGACAGCGAGGCGGAGTGCTGCGAAAGACCGATATCTGCCTTTGAAGAAGCGATGAAGAGCTACACGAGAGGTAGATCGCCGGGTTTGGATGGTCTGCCCTACGAGCTTTACACTTCAATGCCAGACATGTTTGCGGGCCTGTTGGCAAACGTCTACTGCAACTGGCAGCAAAACGGGAGAATTCCTGCTTTTGTTTGTCGAGGGGTAGTGGCTTTGCTGAGAAAGGGCCCAAACAAGGGGGACGTTATAGGGAACTTTAGACCCATCACTCTGCTCGATGCAGAGTTGAAGATTTTAGCCAAGGTGCTAGCCAAGAGATTGGCGCTTGTCGTGGACAAGCTGATTGGCAAGGCGCAAACATGTGCCGTGCCGACCAGGTCGATACACGATAATCTCCATCTCATGCGCTACATCATAGAGAAGGTGGGTAACGACGCTGGCGCGGGTGGGGCTTTGATCAATTTAGATCAGAGTAAAGCCTTCGATAGGGTCGACCATCGATACCTGGCAGCTGTTCTCAAGGCAGCCGGTTTCGGTCCAGTCTTACGCGGGTGGATAGCTGCTTTGTACAGCAACATCTGCTCGGTGATACGAGTGAACGGTCACCTTTCGGAACCGTTTGACATCTCGCGTTCGATTCGCCAAGGATGCCCTCTCTCCTCCCTCTTGTACGTATTGACTCTCGAGCCATTACTGCGCAAGTTGGAGGCTTTGAGGGGTATCCCGCGCGATCTAGGAGATGGAAACAGCGTGTCTGCTTATGCCGACGACGTCACCGTGATAGTGTCGAGCCATAGGCACATTGACCTGATTGGCGAGACGCTAAACGAGTACGAAGCGGTGACAAGTGCAAAGATTAACGCGGAAAAGTCTGTGGGCTTGCAACTGGGCACCTGAAGAGGCAAATCCATGCCGTCCAGCAGCGTCGTAGGGCGCTGGACAGACTGACCCGTTAAACTGCTCGGAGTCCGGTTCGGTCCGGACCTCCAGGTGGATAAAAACTGGGAAGAAATGACGAGCAGGGTGGCCAATCTCACCCAGAAAGGGGCCGAGAGGAAGCTGTCCCTGAAAGGTCGAGCGGAGGTGGCGAATGCGTACATCGCATCCGTCATCTATTACCGCTTGACCGTTGTCCCTTGTCCCAGCCGCTGGTTGGCGAAGCTGGTGCGCTTCCTCTTTGACTTCTTGTAGAAGGGTCAGGTACCACTAGTCAGGCGATCCATCTGCTGTCAACGGCTGCTGAACGGAGGCCTAGGTATGCCATGGTTACTGATGCGCAGACATGCGCTCAGGCTATGGCACTTCAAGTGTTTCCTAGACGGTGAACAGGTGTGGTCGTCTTTTGTCAGACGCGACTTTCCGCAACTCGTCTCATTGACAGAGCTGCAAACCTGGATCAAACGCAGACCGAGAAAAGGCGCTTGGCACCTCGAGTGCCGTCAAGCTCTCTCCGCCCTCCACCAAGCGGGCAATGTGATCGGTCGTAGTTCCACTCTAGCGTTCTATAGAGGGTTAGTGGAAGAAAAGTGCGACGACGTTCTCGGGGAAACTCTAGGTGTTGACAATAATGAATTGAACAGTATGTTTGGGAGAACTTTCGGGCCGGGGCCAATGGACAATTTCTAAAAGTCCCTCGCCTGGCAGTGCTACCGAGGGGCTCTGCCTGTTCGAGATAAATTCTACCGGCACGGAAGTGCCGTCAGCCGGGCCTGCCCGAGGTGCACCCAGGACGACGAAACCGTTCTGCATGCACTCGTCCAGTGCCCTAGTATTGTTGAACTATGGGTTTATGTCGAACAGCTACTGTCGCGTATAGGACGGATCCGGCTATCAGCTGAATCCATAGTGAAGATTGCTTTGCCGACCTCCTTTAACAAGGAGGGAAAGGCCGTTTTCCTGTGTCTAGTGGCTGTAGCGAAAGAGGTGGTATGGTGGACCCGTTTGAAAGGGCTACGGTCAAACACTTTCCTCTTTGGCCAAGGCCTCATCAACTTTTTCAAGTTTCACTTGAAAAGGAAGGTGAGGGTAGAGAGGGAAGTGCTGTCTGATGGCAAGTTTACTGAAAGGTGGGTAAATGTCGCAAGAATGGCCAGTATAAATGGACCAATTCTGAGGATACACCTGTAGTATGAAAGAAAAATTTTTTAAGTATTATAAAAGGAGAAAGGGGCTCTCTACCCACCTTTTGACCAGGCTCCCGTGGCTTTTATGGGTTTTTCCACGAGTAACCTTTCGAAGCGCCTCTCCCTATTGGGAATTTCAATTGTTATTTTCTCATTGTTATCTCCGGAATTTTTACACGTTTTTTTTGCAAACGGACAAAACCCTTTGTAACTTTCGTCTTGTGTTTTGTCCCTTTGTTTTAATTATTTTTGTCAGCCCTTGTGGCCAATAAACGAATTAATTATTATTATTATTGTTGTTGTTGTTGTTGTTGTTGTTTCTGCTGCTGCTGCTGCTGCTGCTGTTGCTGTGTTGTTGTTGCTGTTGTTGTTGTTGTTATTGCTGTTGTTGTTGTTATTATTATCATCATCATCACCATCGTCGTTGTTATTATTATTATTATTATTATTATTATTATTATTATTATTATTATTATTATTATCATTATTATTATTATTATTATTATTATTATTATTATTATTATTATTCATTATTATTATTATTCATTATTATTATTATTATTATCATTATTGTTATTATTCATTATCATCATTATTATTATTATTATTCATTATTATTATTATTATTATCATTATTATTATTATTATTATCATTATTATTATTATTATTATTATTATTATCATTATTATTATTATTCATTATCATCATTATTATTATTATTATTATTATTATTATTCATTATCATCATCATTATTATTATATTATTATTATTATTTTATTATTATTATATATTATTATTATTATTATTATCATTATTATTATTATTCATTATCATCATTATTATTATTATCATTATTATTATTATTCATTATCATCATCATCATTATTATTATTATTATTATTATTCATTATTATTATTATTTTATTATTATTATTATTCATTATCATCATTATTATATTATTCATTATCATCATCATTATTATTATCATTATTATTATTATTATGCAAATATATCAGAAATACCTAATAAAAAAAGTGGATGCCTGATCGATCGACACCCGGAAGGAAAAAGGATTGTGTTCCCCAGAATCAAATCAATCTGGAGGCGTAAAGTTTGCTGAGGGTTTGATGCCTGTCCTTAACACAAGTGTTCTATGAAGAGGATAACTCCAAAGAATTGTTCTTCGTGCACACCATCTTTATCTGGTACAGCTAAAACAAGACCAAAATGGACTAGGGAAGAAAACAAGTAGATCGAATACGGAACGAACATACTTAAACTGGAAGAAGAAAAAACCTTACCAATAGACCAAACGTAGTAATAAATCAACAAATGCCCGCAGAAACATCATAAAGAAAAAGTTGTTGATTGACCCGGATAGCGAACAGATTCAATTATATTTTGAGGCCAGTAGTCATATAAATAAGAATGCAGATAATGCTAAGTAGAATCTGATACAACAAATATGGATCGTATGCCGTAATTCTGGACTTCCATATAAAATGAACTGGTGGAAACATAAGACTGCCAAAGTAGTAGAAAATGAATTATGTCACCGTCATTTTGGACTTCAGTATTTAAACTAATAGTGCTCTACAAGCCAATAGATCAGATATTATGATACAAATTGAAAAAAACATTTCTGCTCACGCATATGTCAATCCTGCAGACTACAACACTTTTGTAAAAGCATTTGGAAAGTTAACTAAATACAAATGAAACAAATACAAATGTGGCATCTAAGAACAACAACTGTACCCCCTGATCATCGGAGCTTTGGAGACGTTAACAAATGGTGCCCTTAAACTCTATGGCCAAATACCAAGAAACCCCAAGATATCAGATCTACAAAAGAATTGTTCAAACGGCTATTGCCCGACCACAAAATGAGGAAATGCATTGTTGACCTTCGTGACGCTTGAACTCAGAACATAATGGCTGAAAAGCAAAGAATGTATGCTCAGCGCTCTATCAATTCTGCAAGTCACTAACATTTGCTTAACGAAGGATAGGAAATTTATGTCACCTATCAGACAATAGCTCATTCAAGAATTTCTAACTTTCATCAAAGCAAAAAGTATTTTGAGAGAGGAGCACAACTGATTAAAATGCTATCAGTACTTTTTTAGTACTTATTTTATGAAACTCTGAAAGCTGAAAGGCAAAATACTATTTCGCTGGGTATTGAACTAGGAATATCAAAATATATAAGCAAATATTACCTGTCATTTAATTCGTCACTCTATCAATTCAGACATCCACCATCGATAATGCTTGATAAAGCGACAGGAAATCTATATCACGTGTCAGACAGGCTATTCAAAAATGAAGAATATCGATTTTGTGATTGTTTTCTTCATAAAACTCACTCTTTGTAAGTGAAATGATTTATGCTTCTTGAGAATCTTTTTTACTGTAACTGTCCAGAAACAAAGTTCGATATAGTCTGTTCAACACTTTCCTCATCTGAATTCTAATATCGCTAGCGATGCGAGTAATAAAAGACAATATTGAAAAACATGGAAGGCTGTTGGTCGAATTCGTTAAATAAAACAATAAAGAATTGAAATAAAAAGGCTTTTATTTATTTATTTGTCTTTATTTCTAAAGTAAATAGACGGAAAATAAATATTATACATGACAGGCTGGTGCTTCGTCCAGGCGGATGTTTGTCTCTTATTCACTTAATGCTTGAAATGGAATGTAACGGTTTTATGATAGCGTAACACGCGTGCGCGTAAAGTTGTAAGATATTAGCAGATAATTTTATTAAAACTTAAATTTATGAGTATAACACGCACTGCTCTCAGAAACAAGCCAATCAATGAGGGACCGTGAACGTTCGACCGACTTAGAACTAGTCGAGAAATCTTCTTTCTATCACAGTCTGTTTTTAAAATGAAAAACGATCACTCTGGGTGATGTAAGCTTAACCATATTATATCTGAGGGAAAAACAGCAGATGATGGCAGTTGGAATACATTGCATCATTATATACTGTATATTTGTGTATGACAATTTCACCTTCAATGATTAACATATGAAATTATTTACATTGATTGAGCGATTCTGTACCCCGGGAGGTACGGTAAAAACCATGATTAAAAAACGAGGCTACAATATGAGTGTAACATAGGGACGGCGAACTGGCAGAATCGTTAGCACGGCAGGCGAAATGCTTAACGGTAATTCTTCTGCCGCTACGTTCTGAGTTCAAAATCTGGCGAGGTCGACTTCGCTTTTATCGTTTCGGGGTCGATTAAATAAGTACCAGTTACACACTGGGGTCGATGTAATCGACTTAATCTGTTTTGTCCCCTCTATGTTTAGCCCGCTGTGGGCAATAAAGAAATAAATATGAGCGTAACATGTTCGGAGTTTCCACTGTCAAAAAACGTACTTACTGAAAGAGAGATTAAAACAAGATAAGTCAATGGTTAATGTGGTATGACTAATATTAGGTTCTTCACCACTGTCTTTATATAATTATTTCTAATTAACATGTTATTGTTCTCTGTATTTAATATATGGATTTCACAGGACAACTAATTTGAGTGGAGGATAATAACATCATCCCCAATGCTTATGTTTTCGACATTGGAATGATGTAAGACATAATTGTCCTAGGTACGATTTGAATTAGAAGGTAAAAGTCTGTAAATAAATGTATAAAGGCTTATGTATGTATGTCATTATTCAGTTTATTTCAAGATTTCTTGCCAATAGAGAAGGAACCGGTTTCTAACCTAGATCCAAGGTTTCCTCATTGGAATTTCAACATCAGCAACAATGTATGTATGTATGTTGTATGTATGTATGTATGTATGTATGTATGTATGTATGTATGTATGTATGTTTGTATGTATGTGTGTGTGTATGTATGTATGTATGTATGTATGTATGTATGTGTATGTATGTGTATGTATGTATGTATGTTTGTATGTATGTATGTGTGTTTATGTATGTATGTATGTATGTATGTATGTATGTTTGTATGTATGTGTGTGTGTATGTATGTTTGTATGTATGTATGTATGTGTTTTATTTGGTTTATTAAATTGCTGATACTGTCTGTTGATCTGACAAACGCATTACCCTGTTTCCGTGACGGTACAGGGCTTTAATTCAGAATTCACAGAGTTCTGGCTACATTCTCAGTTAAAATCCATATCGCAAGACATCCCAACCGACTCTCTAACATTCCACCGATCCACCAACTTGGATAAAAAGCAAAGATGGCCTCGTTTGGATTTGATCTCAAAGCGCGTTGAGTGGGAACAATTGCCATGAAGCATTCTATTCAACACTCTAACAACTTCGCCTCTTTGAGTCGGAAAATCGATTGCTCCCAACTATGGTCAGCTAGTAACTACTGTGTAAACAACACGAGTGGACTATTTTGCTCGTACTTTTCCTTTTACTATTAATTCTTCGCCTTTCTGTCTTCTCTTCCCACTTTACATCTTATCCTGAAGAAAAGCAATGTCTGAAGCGTCAAAATTTACTTTCCAATTCTTCGACTGTCGGCCTAATAGTTATAACTGTGAAACTATTCCATCTTGTATTCCATTTTCTCTTTTACTCTCCTGCCTCTCTCACTCTCACTCTCTCTCTCTCTCTCTCTCTCTCTAAATATATATATATATATATATATATATATATCACGTTATCGACCAGACTACCGGATGTCGTTATACATCGCTGGTCCCAATGCGCTTGGCATCGTTTTAGTTTTCGAGTGGTGCCACCCCGCTGAATAAGCGAGCAGGCTAGTCAGTGGCAGGCTTACTCATTTACAGCCGAGTGAACTGAAGAAATCTGACATAAAAATGCTTTGAGCCGCTCGGTTAGGGAATCGAACCCACGATCTAGTGATCGTGAGTGCAACACCCTGTGTGTGTGTGCGCGCGCGCGCATGTGTGCGTGTGTGTATAGATAGATTAGATAGATAGATAGATAGACAGACAGATAGATAGATAGATAGATAGATAGATAGATAGATAGATAGATAGATAGATAGATAGATAGATAGATAGATAGATAGATAGATAGATAGATAGATAGATAGATAGATAGATAGATAGATAGATAGATAGATAGATAGATAGATATAGATAGATAGATAATAGATAGATAGGATAGATAGATAGATAGATAGATAGATAGATAGATAGATAGATAGATAGATAGATAGATAGATAGATAGATAGATAGATAGATAGATAGATAGATAGATAGATAGATAGATAGATAGATAGATAGATAGATAGATAGATAGATAGACAGACAGACAGACAGACAGACAGACACTATATGCATACATACGCATATGTGTGTGTGTGTGCACACGTATAATTGGGTGTATGCATACATATATCTGCGAGTTTCTTTGCTCAAATGCCATCGTGCAGCTGTGGGCATCGTTTTGCCTACTTAGTGCAGTACTTTTATCTTACTGTGGGGTACTTATCTTTCAATCTTCTGCTCAGTAGTCAAATACTTCATAACTGCTAAAACTAGATATATCTACACGAAAAGAAATTGGCAGAAAAATTTAAAAAACACCGTTACTGATAGGAAATAGCCCTCATTCTGAAGGAAGAGTAATTTATGTACTAACCGTTCGTTGTTTCCATAAATATTTTGTAGTTAAGCAGCTATATCCATCGGGAAAATATGTAGATATAACTTAATGCAAACTAAAAATAAATTGTAAAAATACCAACAAATTCGGTAAGTGACATTGACATAGCTCCAAGAATCTGACATTCCTGTCCAGACTAAGAAGAAAATCAAAGCGAACCTTCCAGATATTAAATGACAACCAGAAAGGAAAACAAATACAATCTAATAGGCACCTCTATTCCTTCCAATCAAAATATCGCCCAAGAGATTGTTGGACTTGTATCAAACATCCCCGAAATGGAAGTAAGCAAAATGTGAGGTATAAAAATACAAAGGGTACCAATAACATTTGATACCTTTATGGAAAAAAATTAAGAAAAAAATTGATGGAGAAACATAAACACCGTATCAGGTCTCCAGTGTTTTGATCATAGTTCTGCTTGATTAGAACTTTACAAATAACCCAAAACCTTTACAAATAACCCAAAACTTTCCTTAAAAGGCACTGTTCATAACTAATTAAGATACATTAGAATTAATAACACAGCTCACACCGCACTTATTCCACACGATCAATTGTCTATGCAACATCACAACTTAACTTTCTACTAATTTAAAACACAAATCAAAAGGCTCTTACTTTATAGAATTACCAGCCAATACTGTTAAACAATCTATGTCACGTAGTCTACACGATTCCCAAATAAGAATACTAAAAGATTTAAGCACTAAAATAGTGCAAGAATTTTTTTTAAATGCCACAGTACAGCAAATTAGATTTAACATAAAAGCACCTCTAGACACTTTCCTAATAAAACGATGCACCTAGAATGCGATAAAGACCTTATTTAAAGCAATTGGAAACACATAAAACTTTTTTATAATAGCATTAGGTCACCGATTTCGTGGAATGAATCATCATCGGTGTTTGACTGGTACTTATTTTATTCAGCTTAGAAAGATGAAAAAAATCAAGGTCGATTTCGGAGGAATTCAAGTTCAGAACTTAAACACACGTAATAAAATACCAACAAATTCGGTAAGTGACATTGACATAGCTCCAAGAATCTGACATTCCTGTCCAGACTAAGAAGAAAATCAAAGCGAACCTTCCAGATATTAAATGACAACCAGAAAGGAAAACAAATACAATCTAATAGGCACCTCTATTCCTTCCAATCAAAATATCGCCCAAGAGATTGTTGGACTTGTATCAAACATCCCCGAAATGGAAGTAAGCAAAATGTGAGGTATAAAAATACAAAGGGTACCAATAACATTTGATACCTTTATGGAAAAAAATTAAGAAAAAAATTGATGGAGAAACATAAACACCGTATCAGGTCTCCAGTGTTTTGATCATAGTTCTGCTTGATTAGAACTTTACAAATAACCCAAAACCTTTACAAATAACCCAAAACTTTCCTTAAAAGGCACTGTTCATAACTAATTAAGATACATTAGAATTAATAACACAGCTCACACCGCACTTATTCCACACGATCAATTGTCTATGCAACATCACAACTTAACTTTCTACTAATTTAAAACACAAATCAAAAGGCTCTTACTTTATAGAATTACCAGCCAATACTGTTAAACAATCTATGTCACGTAGTCTACACGATTCCCAAATAAGAATACTAAAAGATTTAAGCACTAAAATAGTGCAAGAATTTTTTTTAAATGCCACAGTACAGCAAATTAGATTTAACATAAAAGCACCTCTAGACACTTTCCTAATAAAACGATGCACCTAGAATGCGATAAAGACCTTATTTAAAGCAATTGGAAACACATAAAACTTTTTTATAATAGCATTAGGTCACCGATTTCGTGGAATGAATCATCATCGGTGTTTGACTGGTACTTATTTTATTCAGCTTAGAAAGATGAAAAAAATCAAGGTCGATTTCGGAGGAATTCAAGTTCAGAACTTAAACACACGTAATAAAATACCACAAATATGTAGTCCAGTCCTGTACTGAATCTACCTCTCTTCCAGTCTTTCTGGTAGAAATTATAAAGAAGTGGTTTACAAGAGATCACATCACCATTTAGTGAAATTCCTGTTGTGCGTCTGAAAACATAGGAGCAAACACAAGGAAATAATTAATTTTGTACGTTTATTTAGTAACAGAATTATTTAGACGTCAAGGCGTCTGGTTCAAGTGGTTAAATATATACATACAGACATATACCCCAAACACCCCACATACACATCATGCACACCGTACATATTCACGTAGACACACGCACACACGTACAGAGAAAGGTAAGGAAGAGATGCATATAC
This sequence comes from Octopus sinensis, assembly GCF_006345805.1. Classification (NCBI taxonomy): domain Eukaryota; kingdom Metazoa; phylum Mollusca; class Cephalopoda; order Octopoda; family Octopodidae; genus Octopus; species Octopus sinensis. The sequence continues at coordinate 163,828,440 of NC_042999.1, read as the reverse complement.
GACTGCACATAAGCACAATCACACCAAACAAACATGCAAAATGATATGCATACACTCACTAGATTCTAAACATGTGTGTGCGCGCGCGCGTTCGTGTGAGTGATTGTGTGTACGTGCGTGCATGCGTGCGTCCGTGCATGTGTGTGTCCGTGTCTTACGTTACAGAATTCCGCGTCCATCCCCAGAAATCTTACTGTAACTGCGGAATTCCGTAATCCGAAACCTGTTTTCCCATTGATTTCCATGTTACAAATTGAGACGCACCGCTACGGAATTTTCTCGAAAATAGAATATACAATAACTTTTATGTATGAAAATATCAACTTTTAAACACAATCAGTACAATATGTGCACATACAACCATCTAAACATAAATATATTAATACATAAGGAAACGAATGATATTACCGTGCTGTCATAATAGGATACCTACTCACCACCATAAATACTGTAGATGACTGTGATATAGGTTGTGATTAAATGTGAGTCACTAGAAGAAAGAAGGGCACCATTCTTTTACTCTGGACAGCATTAATTTCAGCATTTGCTTCAAAGGTCAGAGTAGGACCTGATCTCATTATGAACTAAAGCTTAACTTTTGCTACGTCCAGGATTTGAATTATTTATTATCAAAGACTTTCAGATGTTTCTCTGTAAATGCTAACGTTTTAGCCATGTTATTTAGAATCAACTAAGTGGAGTGGGTGTAACTTTTATATATACTGTTCTTGCTTTGCAGTTAGCTCTTGCTTAAGCCCCCATCAATCCTTCGTAAGACAAGGTCTTTGAATGGGACCCTAGAAACTCAACTTCATCTTTTTCAATGACGTCTTCAAACCTAGATCCTTTGTTATTATCCTACACAATAATATCTCAAATAACTCGCCGCCAGTTATGTGAGAATCCTTAGCACGCTGGACAAAATGCTCGACGGAATTTTGTCCGTCTTTACTTTTTAAGTTCAAATTCTGCTGAGGTTAACTTTGCCTTTCACCCTTCGGTTCGATAAAATAAGTACCAGCTGAGCGCAGCACATGTGCCAAATTGCTGGCCATGTGCCAAAATTTGAAGCCAAGATCTAGCAAAACTTGATGTAAACTTTCTGCTCGTGAAAAAATCTTGTAAAGTTACAGGTACAGCCTGGCCATATGTTTTCCTAACACCAGTCAAAGCTGAATGTTTCATTTCATCCCATAACTTCTCTGTGTTATCCAATGTATATATAATGTTAAACTTGTCCCAGATTTAACGGTCCCATTGATTGCCTCAATGAGTTTCCAGCTTTGATACATTTGATTGGAGCAAAGACGTTGTGTTCTTCGGGATATATTCCACTTGCATATTATCAAAAAGACCATTTAAGTTCCCTGATTGACTTGGGGAAGTGTCTAAAAGAGGCAATTCTTTGTTGAAAATACTACGCCCAGACTGCGCCTTTTTACAGAGCAAAAGGGTTTGTAAAACAATCTAGGAAAAGGTTCGTAATTAACTTCAAAGCCTCTGCGCGCGGACGCAAAATCACAAAAAGATTAAGTTACCATAGCCTTTTATTGTTCTTGAATTTTAGGAGTGATACACCAGCGAGGGTTTCAATTTCATCAATAGCATATCTTCCTAAAAGAAGCGTCAAAGTTAGAAACCTTTAATGTCTAATGGTGATTTTTCTTTACTAGAAATACAAGTGCTTCTAGGCATGTAAGTATGTATGTATGCATGTATGTTGGTACGTATGTACGTATGTATGTATTTATGTATGTGTATATACACACACACACACTTACATATATATATATATGTGTGTACAACAACTATATAGTAATATATCATAATAATGATATATATATATTCCGATTAAAGCGACATTATCAAAACAATTGAATGAAAAATGATGAGCTTACCCAGGCTAGACTCGAACCCCCATATCCATGTTAGCGTTGGTATGTGGGCTCAATTCTAGCCTGTGTAAGCTCATCGTCTTTCAGTCAACTGTTTAGATGATATCACTTTAGCTGGAATATCATCATCATCGTCATCATCGTTTAACGTCCGTTTTCCGCGCTAGCACGGGTTGGACGGTTCGACCGGGGTCTGGGAAGCCAGGTGCTGCACCAGGCTCCAGTCTGATCTGGCAGTGTTTCTACAGCTGGATGCCCTTCCTAACGCCAACCACTCCGCGAGTGTAAGTAATAATAATATATATATTATTATTATTATGATACATTATTATATGTTATTATTGTATAAAAAAGACTTTCGTAGTCGCTCTTTCTCCGTAACTTATCAAGCCTCTGGGTTTGTTTACAAATATTATATATATGTATGTATGTATGTATGTATGTATGTATGTATGTATGTATGTATGGATGGATGGATGGATGCATGTAACAACATATATTGTATCAATTCACTACAGTTGCTTCCAACGAATTTTTAATTGATTAATGGAGATATTACGTCATTAGAAAAAACCGTTTTCATCAGGTAACTACACGAACCTCCACGGCATATGCACTTTCAGGATTCTACGAGCCTTTGTGATTCTATGACCAGCAAGTTTTCATTCTTTACTTTCCTTCATTTTTCCGTTTTTATTCACCCTTTGTCTTCTCATTTCACTTTTTTCCATCAATCTTCTCGTATTTTTCTCGTGGTTCCCCATGTACCAGCGACCAGGTTTTCAAATAGAACTAACCATGTGCCTTAATCCTAAAGATTGCCTGGAAACAACAAGGCATGTTATATAAAGCTGCCCAATCTATGGCAAGAAGTTATCAGTATCTTTTATTTTAAATATTGTGTACATTAAATATTTATCTCTAAAGAAAGTCAAAAAATTATCCACACTTTCACCCCAAATTCTTTAGGCTTTGACTTTTATCGCTCCAGTTTTTCTTTTCTTGTGTTACAAAGTAAACATAGCGACTCCGCTGGCAGAGTGCGACAAAGAAGAACAGCGGTCAATGATACAATTTCTCTGACTTGAAGTGTGTCAGGGACTGAAATGCATTGCAGGCTTCCGTTACAATATGCAGACAGCGCTAGATTGAGTTTTAAAATGGCCGAAGAAGCATGAAGCACAAAGAGGGAGCTGGACATCAGTCAAAATCAACGTGAGGATTCAACAAGTTCGAGAGAATGGTTCTGGGGAACCAACGATCGACTGTCAATGAGGTGGCATGTTCTTAGCGAATTACTCATGGTCCTGCATACAAAATCATCTAGACATACTTCGCTTCCGTAAAGTTTGTACGAGATAGATGCCAAGAGAACTTACCGATTCGCATAAGCGAAATCGTGTGGAGATCTGTTAACGCTTACTCGACTGCTACAACGATGAAGACAAAGCTTTTTTGGAGAGAAGAGTTAGAGCAGATGAGACTTGGGTCCATCACTTTGAGCCAGAATCAAGACAAATTTCCGCAGAAGAAGTGATGCTAACCGTTTGTCAGGACGCAAATAAGTCTATACTGGAACATTATCCGGAAAAGGGGTCTGCAGTCATCAATGTAGACTATGGTGAAGTGCTGGCCAACTAAGTGAAACCTGCAATTTGAAACAATCGTCTCTTGTCAAATAAGTGTTATTGTTGCACTCCAGTGAACGCCCACATACACCGTTGAAATCATGGAAAAAGTGAACGTCGAGTAACTGAATCACCCGTCATACAGTCCAGATCTCGACCCTTCCAAATGTCACCTGTTTGAACCGCTCAAACATTCTGTTCGAAGTTGTCGATTTGTTATGGGCGAAGAGCAGGAAGCCGTGCATAAATGGCGGCGCGGTCAGCCGAAAAACTTCGATGGAATAAGCTAAGCTTTGGAGCGTTTAGAAAAGTTCGTCGGAAAGCAATGACACTATGTAAAAAAAAAATGATGCTATTGTTCAACACCTTCTTTTGAAGTGTGTGTGTGTGTGTGTGTGTGAGTGTATGTGTGTTTGTGTGTGTGTGTATGTGTGTGTGTATGTGTGTGTTTGTATGTGTGTGTGTTGTTTCAGTCATAGACTGCGGCCATGCTGGGGCACTGCCTTGAACGATTTAGTTTTCTATGCTTCATACTTATTCTATCGTCTCCTTTTGTCGAACCGCTAAACAAATCAACATTGTTGTCAGGAAGTGGTGGAAGATAAACACAAACATAAGCACACACATACACACACATTTACACATGATCAGGCAGCGACACATACATGCAAATACTGCAATTAACTGATCAAAATATCTGTGGGGATTGCATTTTCTTATGAATAATTCACGATTAAGCGCTAGATTCATACATACATATATCCATTTAATGAAGTAGGATTACCGCTACACTTTGTGTGTGTGTATATATATATATATATATATATATACGCGCATAGATGTATGTGCGTGTGTGTGTGAGAGAGAGAGAGATGGAGAGAGAAGGATCTGTTAAATGGTAGTTACTTTTCCATTGATATTTAGTTTCTCTTATTCTTATTGATCTTGCGTTCTCTCACTATCCACAGTGTATCCTTGGTTCAGTCGCAGATTGATTCTCAAATCATTTAATGTAAATGTAGCATTAATAAATAATAAATGACATTATATATGCATAAAACTGACACTCCGTCGGGTGCGACGACGTTGGTTTCAGTTGATCTGATCAATATAACAGCCTCCTCGTGAAATTAATGTGCAAGTGGCTGAGCACTCCACAGACACGTGTACCCTAACGTAATTCTCATGGAAATTCAGCGTGACACAGAGTGTGACAAGGCTGGCCCTTTGAAATACAGGTACTACTCATTTTTGCCAGCTGAGTGGACTGGAGCAATGTGGAACAAAGTGTCTTGCTGAAGGACACAAGCATTTTTTGTGTGAAGCTAAGGGTTGTTTGCTATTTTAAGGGACAGTGTGGGAGGTTGGTTGGGGTGAGGGAAGGAAGGGCAATGTGGAATTGAAAGGATTTTTTTTTGTTTTACTGCTGGTCTTTCATGGTTCAGTGGGTTTGGAGACTGGTCTTAGAGGTCAGAATGATGTGAGTGTGTGTGTGTGTCTGTGTATGTCTCTATGTGTGTGTGTGTATATACATGTGCTTGTGTTTGTGTGTGTGGGTCATTTTGATTGGTCCCAGAGTTTATTGTGGTGTATGTAAATGTGTTTGTGTGTTTTATATTTGGCAGGATGGTGTGTGTATATGTGTGCACGTTTGTGTGTGTATGTATGTGTGTGATTTATATTTGTTAGGTTGTTGCGTATGCGCTAGTGTATATATGTGTTTGTTCGCGTGTGTGTATGTGTGCGTCTATGGGTGCGTGTGTATGCTTGTGTGTTTTTTGTGTTGGTGGGGATATTATATGAAGTATCACTTCAGAAATATGGTTACCCATTTTACCTCTACATAAGAGAAAATTGGAAGAGATACCTAGATGACTGTTTTATCATTTGGAAGGAGAACATCGACAAACTTTTGGATTTCAAATCAACACTAAATGATATAAATAGTAACATTCTGTTCACACTGGAATATAACAGAGAATAACTCCCATTTTTAGACATCATGATTAAAAAATGTCAACAATCAAATCATAACTGACATCTATTATAAACCAACTGATTCAAAACAATATCTCCTCTTTAACTCATGCCATCCCTTTCAATTTGGCAAAAAGGATTTACACAATAGTATCTGATAGAACACCTCGGGACCTTCGTCTTCAAGACCTCAAAACAACGCTTACTGAAAGACAATATCCACCCTCACGTATCGACGAGGGAATTAAATGTGCCAAACAATTAGACATAAAAACACTAAGAACAACAAAACATAACACCACACCTCATCTCAGAAACAGTGAGGCATTCAACACTATTGTGCAAAATCTTCCTTTACTAACTAGAGATCCAAAAATGAACGACATCCTGAAAATACACAAACTCGTCAAATGCAAAAAGCAAGACAAATCGCTAAAGAGACCACTAACAAATGCGAAGCTATACAAAACAACCACGAAACCAACGGTTGAAAAATGTGGACGCCCAAACTGTGGAACCTGCCCCACCTACTTGAAGGCTCGGATTTCCTTTTCAAGCAAGGACAGAGGTTCACAATTAAAACTAGTTTCACTTGTGCCTCTGACAACCTAATTTATGTAATAACCTGCTCGGGTTGCGGACACAACTATATTGGACAGACGAGTATGACCTTGAGAAGGAGAACCACTCTACATAAAGAGCAAATCCGTTTCCCGCAATACAGGAAAATTCCTCTCAGTGAACATATAGAAAAATGTGCAGATAACATCAAACCAAATTTCACGGTCTTCCCCTTCTACCAGTGCAACGATACAATCTCTCCAAATGAACGTTTAAATACAGAAACATTTTAAATTGAAAATACAGAACACGTCTTAATATGCACGAATAACTAACTTTTATCTTTTTACATATTTCAATTCACGATTACATTACTGTACATAAATCCCCTCACTAAACAAGTTTTCCGAAACCTTTTTTAGTCTGTACATATATATTCCCCTCCCCTTACTGAAAGCTAAACAGTTACCTCCCTTGCCCACAACAATAACAATAATAACGATAACCAATTACCTCCCCTTATTTTTCTACTTGTGAAGTCATTCACTCGTAAGTATCATCACACACAACAGGGACAGATTTCTTCTTAAGAAAATACATATTTAAATAAGTAAAACATAATATCATGAATAGCGATAGCGAAACCGGTCGACGTATTAAAAATTATATTAAAACTATGTAAAGTATTTTCCTTTTTTAATTTCTTATATATATTACAACTCACCACGTGGGGATAACCGAAATTCCTCCTCTCTGTTACTATCATATATATATATATATATATATATTATAGAGTTGATTATATACTCTATATCAAATTATGTAATATATTACTTGTTATTATGATTGCATTCTGATATAATCGAAAAGAAGGAATAAGGAAGATGAGAATATACAACATTGTCTCACACGTAACTAGAGGGGAAAGAAGTCAGTTGTACCTGTCTCTGTTTAAGTAGAGTTTCAGTTTAAGTCGAGATGCTCAATGATATTGCCATGCTTCTCAGGAGTGTTATAGTGTCGTAGGATATTATGCTATAGGAGGTAGATTTTTATTTCTTTTTACATTTTTTGATAATTTTGTCTATGATAGCAAGATCACAGATAAGATGATCTGACAGTGATCGTTGGAGACGAAACAGAAATGCAAGAAATGGCAAACAGCATACACAATATCAGTAAAAACAATTTAGTTTGATCATTAGAATTGAAAAAAATCCAAAGTAATGTGGGTGGGACAATGAGCACTGGGGTCGATTCAATTGACTTGGCCTCTCCCCGAAATTACTGGCCTGTGTCAAAATTCGAAACCAAGTTAACCGGCAGAATCGTTAGTTTACTGTTCTACAATCTATTTTAAAACTTAACTATAACCAACGATTACCTGTCAACGTGTGTCTTTGTTGGCATAAAGGAATATTTTGTACGTGTGTATATGTATACGCGCAAGCTTGTTTATCTTATTTGTATGTGATGCTAAGATCATTGACATCCAACCTGATTAACAACCACCTAGAGTGCAGAAAGAAGCCTTAGTATAGATTCAATATTTAAATTCTTATATAATAAACTTTTTCAACCTTGACAACAAATGTTTGCTTAGCACGTTGATGCTTTTAAATGAAATGCATATTCTCTCCATCTTTTTCTCCCTCACATAACATTCTCTCTCTCTCTCTCTCTCTCTCTCTCTCTCTCTCTCTCTCTGCGTATTGACATATATGTGTGTGTGTATAATATATATATATATATGTGTGTGTGTGTGTGTATTCTTTTATTTGTTTCAGTCATTTGACTGCGGTCATGCTGGAACACTGCCTTTAGTCTAACAAATCGCCCCCATGACTTATTCTTTGTAAGCCTAGTACTTATCCTATCGGTCTCTTTTGCCGAACCGCTAAGTTACGGGGACTTAAACACAACAACATCGGTTGTCAAGCGATGGTGGGGAGACAAACACAGACACACAAACATATATTTATATATATAAAACTGAGAATGTGTGTGTGTCTGTCTGTCTGTGTGTATGTATGTGTGTGAATCCCTAAAACTTGAGAACTACACAACCAATTTCATTCAAATTTTAGACATGCCTTACTTAGGGTCCATGGAGTGTCCAGGGCAAAAAATGTTTAACTTCTTGCCTAGGGCGAACCTACAACAATATCATATCTTCTCCATTATTTCAGTCTTATGTGTTAAAAGTGAAACAAAAACATCTCTCTATTGTATGTATATGTATGTATATATGTGTATATATATATGTGTGTGTATATATATATATATTATTCCTTCATTACTCAGAGACTCACACAGCCACAGAGATATGTGCTTGTATTAGTTTAAAGCAGTCAATTATATATCATGGTTAAAGCAGATACAGCATTGTCAGCCTAATTTACTGCGGTTTGTCCTGAGATGATATCGCTTACAGACGTACCGTGATAAAAAACATAAATGTATATTGGTAGCAAAGGGAAATTCTCTAGTAGTAATGCTGGCATTGCTAATGCACGTTTCTGTCTGTTTCTGCACTTCTGCCTCTCTCTGTTACAAATATTATAGATGAGTAGAGCAGTAAATTAGGCTTTCAATGATATATCTACTTTAAGTATGATACACAGATTGATATTATTAAATTTAAACATGTGGCCTTTAATAATGAATACTTAGATAAACATAATCTTAGTAGTTTCTGCCCCAGTAGATGTTTAAGAGGTAGACCGCCTACAATTACTTCAATGGCTAGGAAGACACATATAGAAAGATGGACCACAGCCATACGGAGCCCCGCAAATGTCCATCAGGTAAAGGAAATGATCGCACATGCACTAGGAGCTAGTATAAGAGTTACCCTAAAAGGCCACACGTTTAAATTTAATAATTAAATATATGCCCAGGACGAGGGGGCAGCCATCGGTGTTAGTATCGCTGGTGATGTGGCCAACCTTTTCATGGTATGGTGGGACAGAAGGCTTAAAGAACGCCTACTGCAGAAATCCATACTCGTAAACATGTACTCTCGCTATGTTGATGATATCAACATAGTGGTAAAGGCACCCCCACAAGAGAGTAATGTTGATATAGTAATAGAAACTAATACTATGGAGAGCATCCAGCAAATAGCTAACTCCATCCACCAGAGTATTAAGGTCACAATAGACTACCCCACTAAACACCCCAACCATAGACTACCAGTACTAGACACTGAACTCTGGCTAGAAATTGTGAAAAATAAAACCCAAATCCTTCATTCATACTATGCCAAACCTATGGCCTCAAAATACCTGATCCACTGGAACTCAGCCATTGCGGGCAATGCCAAATTCATATTTTGATGGCAGACCTCGTCAGAATAATGAGAAATGTGTCACGCATGTGCGAGCCTACAGAATTAAAGAGACACATACAGTATTTCATTCACCGCATGCAGTTCTCAGGTTACAGCCATAAAGAAAGGATCAGAGTATACAAAGGAGCCATGAAGAAATTTGATAATATAGTATGTAATGATAGGAATGGGATTTGCCCACTCTATAGGAACAAGTCATGGAACACTATAGAAAGGACAAAAAAGAAAATAGGGAAGGCCAACTCTTGGTATGATAGCCATAAATACCAGAGTGTCATGTTCGTTGACACCACCCCTGGAGGTGAACTGGCGTACCGCTTTAGAAGGACCCTAGATAAACTTAAACTAAGAATTAAGGTTGTTGAAAAGCCAGGCAACCCTATCAAATCTATAATTGGTAGAACCTATCCTTTTAGTAGAAACCCCTGTACGGATAAGTATTGCACTGTATGTAGATTTAGCCCACAAACAAACTGTAAAGCCAGAAATGTAGTCTATAGTATAAGATTATAGAGGGATGATGCAGTAACAAGACAATAACATACGTAGGGGAAACGGCAAGAAGCATAGGAGAGCGGGTAAATGACCATTGGAGACAACTCAAGGAAGGTAAAAGCTCATCGATTCTGTACCAACACGCCGAACAGGAACACGGGGGATCAATCAATAACATAGAGATTAAGATATTGTCCACACATAGAACAGATGCAACAATTAGACAAATTACAGAAGCTACACATATAATAGAAAATAAACCTAGCCTGAATAGAAAACTAGAATGGAGCAATAGCACACACCACAACATATGACGATAGACGATCCCGAAAACATAATAATACACAGATAAATAAACAAATAGAAATGAATAACTATATATGTGTATATATCTATGTATATATGTATGTATGTATATATATATATATTATATATATATATATATATATATATATATATATATATATATATATATATATATATATATATATATATGCAAATTAGTAAATAAATGGCACAACTAAGTACCGATATTTACTGTTAGTATTAATGTGGTAACATCGTAGATTTCGTCTTGGTATATGTTTGGCTGAAGAAGGTAAAGCAAAATATGGGTGAGAGACATATCTTGCAAAACCTGAAACCTGCAGGTACCACATTATCCATTTTCCGGGTGTTTCATCTTTCAGATGTTCTCCCTGGAGGTAAGACGGTTTTTTTTCTCTATTTTGTTGCACACACGCATTTTTGCTAATACATACGCGGTGAAGCTACACATTAGCGTCGTATTTTTACGTTCGCTATTTCCAGTAAATATCGGTACTTAGTTGTGCCATTTATTTACTAATTTGTGTATTTTTCCCTCACGGGCTACTTTTTACTGGAAGGCAATACTTTGTATTGCATTACTGATATTTATATATATATATATATATATATATATATTATATATATATATATATGTATATATGTGTATATGTATGTGTATATATATATTTTTTTTCGATTAGATGTATTATTATTATTACTAATATTGTTGTTATACATACGTACATACAAGCATATGTAATGATAATAATGGGTGGAGGTAAACACATGAACAAAATTAGAACAAAAGCAACAACAACAAAAACAAAAAACAAAATACAAATTACATGAATGTATATAAACAGAAGATACAAATATTACAGGCATCCCCCCACACACACACTAAATAAACATAGACGCACATAGAGATATAATCATGCGCAAATGAAGACATACAATAGAAATACAAAATGGCTGACGGTTAGTAAGGAGAGACACAAACAAATAAGAAAGAAGAAAACAAAGGACCACTGATGCGGTCACAGGAGTGTGACGAAAGAACTCTGGCCGAAATAAGATTAAGATTAATGTAAAAAATAAATATCACTGAAGCAAAATAACACCAAATATATAGTGCGTGTGTTTTTATTGGCTAAACTGGCAATATGACCATTCCGAAATATAACAATATCTGTTTCAAAACACGACTTCACATAAAAAATCTTGCACAACAAATATTTAAATATATATATATATATATATATATATTATATATATATATATATATATATAATATATATATATATATATATATATATATATATATATATATATATACAGTCATGAAAATTTATACATATTTATATACTTTTTAAGTAGTAGATTTATATACCTGGGGTTAAATACAACTACAGTGTACGCAAAATACATATATATGAACATACTTTTATATATATTTATTTCTTTATTACCCACAAGGGGCTAAACATAAAGGAGACAAACAAGGACAGACAAAGGGATTAAGTCGATTGCATCGGCCCCAGTGCGTAACTAGTACTTATTTAATGTATGTGTGTATAACCTGGGTATGAGCTTAAACTGCATCCGGAAGTAGGACTCTGTTTCGGAAGTTCCAGGTCTTTGGGGAGTTTGCAACCATCTCTTAGCCTCTATTGTTCCCATATCTACTCGGACCCAGAGTAGTGGCACCTGTTGGGGTCCCAGCTATGAATGAACTCGCACGTAAACCAAGCGGAGTGGAGGATCCCTGGTTCTCGTTAGATCTTCCTTCTAGAAGGTAAACTCGTATAAAAATAATTCCCTGGAGTGCAGTTAGTACCTGGTCGTCTCTGCCTCTGTTGAATCACTAGTTTTATAGCTGATGGCGCTGAAAAGTGGATTCAGTGCTGAGCAACAATTTATCCCTTCAAGCAAATTCATGCACAGAAACTTCTTGGACTTTCGATCAATGGTTGAAGACTTCCACCATGTATATATGTACATATTTTTTTCATTCTTTCACTGGTTTCAGTCACTGGATGTAGCCGTGCTGAGATATCACAGCATGTTTCAAACAAACCCAAATACGTAATTATGCCTGTGGTTATTTTAATTTCTTTCCTATTTCAATACCTAGATAAGTTACTCTTTTAACTACTCAACGCCGTTTTTACTTAGTCAAATACGCACATAAACAAATACGATAGGCTTCTGAACATTTTCTGTCTATCCATACACACACAAACACACACACACACACCACACACACACACAAACACACTGTATTATTCAACCCAGTGCTTTGCCCAATGTGCCGCTCAGTGGGAATGAATCGAAAACTACATGTTTGCTAAGCAAGCTGCTTAACCTCACAGTCATGTGTGCACTTACATATTCATGATACAAATTTCACTGTGTCACGGAAATAGTTGATTAAATATTGATTTATCGAGAATTTATTTTTTCCTGCCATAACAGAATTTCAAGAAAATCATAAGAAAATATGAAAATCATGAATATGTAATTTCTTTTATGATTTTTTAGTTTTCATTCATCTGAATGAGTTTATATATACATGTGTGTGTGCATGTTTGTATGTATATAGATGTATATATATATATATATATATAAAGAGAGAGAGAGTGAGATAGATAGATAGATAGATAGATAGATAGATATAGATAGATAGATAGATAGATAGATAGATAGATATGTAGTGTGTATGTATGTATATGTATATATATGTATGTATGTAGATATGTAAGTATGTATGTATGTTTTGTTGTATGTATATATGTAGATATGTATATATATATATATATATATATATATATATATATATATATATATATATATATTATATATATATGTATATATGTATGCATGTATGTATGTATGCATGCGTTTATGTATATATGTATACATGTACGCATGTTTCTATGTATATATTATCTACATTACTCACACCAGCTGACAATCATTTCGTGTTACACACAATTTTGAATAACCTACAACATACAGCGAAGGAAATTCTAAAAATCACGGCAATATAAGGTAACTCTCCTGTTCACATAAAGCTAATGCGTTGCAACTGTTTTGTTGGTGTTTGAGTTTTTTAACCCCATTTCATCCTTGTTCTAAGAGACTTCTAATAAAATGTATTCCAAGAGCAATCATTTCGTTTTACCTTTTTATATACGATGTGCTTCGGGCTAACTTTTACGATGTGCTCTTTCGTCTAAAAGGCTCTAAAGGTGTGTGTTAGTTGTTATTTCTATCTCTCTCTCTAAATATACGTCATAGAGACTCTCCGCTTAGGCTGCAATATAGTTTCAAAGAAAGATAGACGCTTGTATACTTGGTGTAGTAAGCGGTTTTATTTCATTCTCAATGATAAAAACAATAATTTTCTGAATGACAATTTCGGAAGAAAAAAATTAGATTTAAGCCTGGTTTCCTTTATAAAGCTTTATTATCGTTAAAAAAAATTATCTATCCTGGAACAGCGTAAAATATAAAGCTAAAAAGCAACAAAGAAGTGTACAAAGAAGTTTAATACGCCAGAGGAAGAAACAGAAGAAAATCTTACATTTTATATTATGGAAGAGATGACAAACTAAACAGGAATTGAGAAACAAGAGAAAGAGATAAAAATTACGGTATCAAAGACGACTGCTCACATGACAAGTCTACATAGACCGCGATTCTTTTTTTCTGTAATTCTTTCTTCACTTTTATAAAAGGTATCACCCGAACCGTCAGATACATATATGGCTCTTCCTTTGGCAATTAAGATTAATACTTCTTTGTCTTTTTGTCTGCTTTATATTTCCACACTTTTCATGCACCTGATTTTACTTGCCTGTTTCTTTAGTGTCTTTGCGTCCGCTTTGCCTCAAATTTCTCATTTTAACTTCGTGATTTTTGTCTACTCTATTACATGTTTCAGCCATTTGACTGCAACCATGCTGGAGCACCGCCTTTTAGTTGAATAAATCGACCACAGGACTTATTATTCGTAAGCCTAGTACTTATTCTATCAGTTCCTTTTGCCGAACCGCTAGGTTACGGAGACGTAAACACGCCAACATCGGTTGTCAAGCGATGGTGGGGGACAAACACAGAGACACAAATACACGCACACAAACATATATATATATAAATCCTTAAAAATCCTTTAAAATGTTTTAGCCCGAAGGCTGCGGCCATGCTGGGGCACCACCGCTGTATATATATATATATATATATATATACGACGGGCTTCTTCCAGTTTCCGTCTACCAAATCTACTCACAAGGCTTTGGTCGGCCCGAGACTATAGTAGAAGACAATTGGCCAAATTATCACTCAGTGGAACTGAACCTAGAACCATCTGGTTGAGAAGCAAGCTTCTTACCCCACAGCCATCCTGCACTTATCTGTTTATAATTCTTAAGCCTATGCAGATTTATTTGCTGCCTCTTTGGGGATTGACCAGACTAGACTATCTGATGTTGTTAGACACCGCTGATCACAATCCACTCGGAATTGTTGTATGTTTCGAATGATCCATACCGCTGGCTGGGCGAGCAGGCACACATTTCCAGTGAAGGGAACGCCAGTTCGGTGCAGAATTATCCATTTACAACAAAGTGAATTGGAATAACATGAAATGATTTCGTTCTGAAACTAAATGCGCACCTGGTCTGGGAATTGAAACCACGATCTCGAGATTATGAGTGGAGCCCTGTAACAACTAGGCCACGCGCCAACAGAGAGAGAGAGAGAGAGAGGTAGATAGCTAGCTAGCTAGATAGATAGATAGGTAGATAGATAGATAGATAGATAGATAGATAGATAGATAGATAGATAGGTAGATAGATAGATAGATAGATAGA
>NC_042999.1:163809158-163813249 GCF_006345805.1 Octopus sinensis | reverse complement strand
AAATTTCCGAAACTGATAGAATATTCCATCGAAAACGTCAACCAAATACCATTGATCTATGAAGGGTCTACTGCATAGCCATTCAACCAGCTGGAAATCTCATTGAAGTTACCCTCGAAACATATCCTACATTCTTAAAAAAATAACCAGAAAAGAGACATTTGATAATGCAATCCTAGATCAGTTTCAAAACAAAAAACAAAAACA
The DNA here is from genome assembly GCF_006345805.1 of Octopus sinensis. Taxonomy (NCBI): domain Eukaryota; kingdom Metazoa; phylum Mollusca; class Cephalopoda; order Octopoda; family Octopodidae; genus Octopus; species Octopus sinensis. The sequence continues at coordinate 163,813,042 of NC_042999.1, read as the reverse complement.
AAAACGAGATGGTCACAGCCGTATGTCTTTGATCATTGATCTGCTTGATCAGAAGAGATCTGAGGATAAAGAACCACAATCAAATATCAGCACGATATCTTGAATACACGTAAATTAGTGGAAACATTCTATTGATCAAACAATTTTATGAGGAAAGTGATGAAAAGATCCCGATATTCGATGTCCCTGAGTAAATTGTACTTCAACAGAAGTATAATGCATGTCCCATTTCAGTAAAGAAAAACACGATATGTAATTTTTATACTTTTTCAAAGTAAGCGTAAAATCTAACGGCATTTGTAAAATATACATCTTGAGGGAGGTGTATCCTGAGGTTTCAAGCAGAGCCGTATGGAATTCTCTAGTCCCTGACAGAATTCTATAACTTAACTCTAATCTCGGGTTTATTTTACAAATTTCTCCTGCGCAAAGTGACTTGTTTCTTCAGAGTTTGGTCTTTATTCCTATAAACTCTATATTGGTTAAGTAAGTCTTTGTTTCCAATATTTTTTTTTCTTTATGGTTCTGAAAAAGTGACGGGCAAACGAAGAATATTTTCCCTTCTGGGCCTTTTGTGTTTATTGGAAACGGGGACATAGAAATAGTGAAATACTTTCACTGTTCACTGGTCAGCAGACATTACCTGCTATAATATAACAACCTGCTATAATGAGGCTACATATTAAAGACATTTCAATAACAGAGAAGCTAATTATTGAGTGCATAACCGGATGTCTTTACATAAAGTGTTTTCCCCTCACGACGATAAGTTTTATGTGCTGTCCAGACATATGATTGGCATCTGTTTTCTGATGAGATATACAAAGTTGTTGATCGTCAGCTGATATTATTCTAGATTCAAGCCATTTTTGCTCCCCATATTTATCGATCATTTTTTTTTTTTTTTACATCCTCTTGTTGCACTATCCACTAAGTCACCGAAACTCTCAGTGCATATACAGCAAAAATAATGAGGAAACACCACGGCAAAACACAGATTGCTTTAGCCAGACTCATATAAAGATTACATCAAACGTTCGTAAAAATAAACATAGCTGAGCAAACTTTATAGACACAACAGTCTTGCTTTATAATAATTTAAAACCTTCCCATTTAAAATTATACTATTCCAGACGCCAACTTAGTAGCCATAAATTAGTGATTGATGCAACAGACGTATGCGTTGTAATCATCAATTAGTTATTGCTATACAAGTTGTTTACATATTAACACTGTGGTAAATATAAATTCAGCTGTGATTATAAATGCAGCTTTTACAGCACCAACAAGCCGTGAAAACAGTTTTGGTATTTCCGTGTTTGATTCTATTGCGTTACTTACCACCAACGCCTGAACTTACTCTTATTACGACACTCGATAACAGCATTTCATCCGGATCGCTTTTTGACAAGTCACAATGGCCCTGTATATAAGGGGAGAGGGACATAACAAACTGTTCACGTACCTGCCACAAAAGCCTAAGCAGTGTAATAATATCGGTTTCAAATTTTGGCACAAGGCCAGAAATTTCAGGGGAGTGGGTAAGTCGAGTACATCGACCCCAGTACTCAACTGCTATTCATTTCATCGACCCCGAAAGGATGAAAGGCAAAGTCGACCTCAGCGGAATAAACAGTGTAGTAATATTGGCGGAGATATCAGTGATGTGTTTGGTAGCGTTGTTATTGTCGTTGGTAGTAGTGTTTTGTTGATGATAATGATGGCTTTGATTGTCGCTGTTTAAGCCTTGGTCATCTCTGATCGAACAGACCTATGATCAAAGGCATCTCAGCCGAGACTGTACAGTCTTTTTATTGGTATCAAGGGACACATCTAATGGGAGAGAATTGGGTGAGATTTAGCTGCTGTAACAAGTCGAGCGACTATGTAGAGGTTTCCTTGTTAATGATGGGTTTGTTAGCAGTAGTTTTTTACGGTTGCAGTGTTGGTGTGGATTTTGATGAAGCTGGTGGTGTGGAGATGGACAAACATCAAGTTTAGAGGAACCGAAGGCCATTGTAGTAATGTCACAAGAAAAAGAAAATATAGAGAAAGAATAATACGCCTCCGAGGCAGCGGTTGTAAAGTGCTGCTTGTTGAGTTTTTGTCAATCATCAAGATGGTCTACTTTTATGCAGTCCAAGCTGTTTGTATAACCGCTGTACTGTTTCACAGATGATGGAACAATGCTGTATTTTGGGTGTCAGTTGATCAGCTGATTTTATTTCAGTGAAAAGGAAACCTTGTATTTAGAATGCAGTTTTGACAATGTAATATATGTGAAGTCATCATGAAAGTTTGTGGAACTAGTGGTATTTGTAGAAAATTCGAGGTTTTCGATCATATATTGTTCATGTGCAAGTAGGGTATTGTACAAAACTGTTCACTTGATATATGTAGTGACAGTATTTCGACTAGATTACATGAGACTAGATGGTATTCCCACTGAAAAAATGTGTCTAATATTTCTATTCTTGTCTATGTTTAGGCTGCATGTGGTTTACCCCTGGATGTAGGAAGCAGAGGGAGCAACGAATGATATCATGTATATAGAACGTGTTGTTTATAGTAATAGTGAATAGATATGGAAAAAAGAGAATAGGAGACATAAGTGAACTTTGATATGTGAGACTTAGAGATCATCATCAACACAAGCGAACCACTTTGTAAGGGGATATTTAATCGGACACACTCCGACATAAAATTAGTTAAAGATTTGCAAACTTCAGTAGCAATAAAATGTTTTTCGCCGACGTTTCCAAAGTCAAAATATCACTGGCGTCTGACAGAGCAAAGTACATCTAACTTTTCAGTAACTATACAGGTGGTCAGAGACGTTACTTTTTTTACTAATGGAATACACTATCGTATGTATCCATAGTTTGATTAAAGATTTGTAGACGAAAAGGTTGAAGAATTTGCTGATAATAAAACTAGTTCTGGTGATAGTAAAAAGTTATTATCGCCAAATTTATCTAGAGATTGATAGCAGGTACACTATGTGTGTAAAATGAGGCAGACAAAGTCAAGATGGTGAATTTGATATGCGTTTGTTTTGTGTATACACAATAGTGGCTTTAGCTATGCGTCTGCTATTTACGTTGGGAACTGTGAGTAGAAATATTCCACAATGCTAAAAGATATTCTTTTGGCAAGAAAACAAAATGGCAGGTGGTGATATGGAAGGTAAGGAAGTGAGGAGTTCGCAGGCCATGCAATGCATGATTAAATGTTCGCCGGTGTTACGACGGAGAGTAAATGCTTCCAGTTCGGTGACGGTGGATGAGTTTTCTGATAAAATTATGAACAGTGCTCGCCTTTACAGCACAGCTACCTGTGAAGCACTTACAGTTCATTGGGTTGTGAACTTTGTGTGAATAAACGATACAAAAGAAGAGTTGGAATATTCTAGAAATTCATGTAGCTGTGTTGGATGGGTCAAAAGTGAGCATATTTACTGCCAGGATCAATTAGTATAGAAGTGGTGGTATCGACTAAATTAGTTGGTTTGAAGTATCAGAGGGTTTGAAAAGTAGGGCTTGCTGTACTCTAAGTGGAGTAAATTACTTTTAATACTTAAGTATTGTTACTTTTATTATTGCTAACGTTGTTGCTTAAACTCCGATCAACACTGATCAAAGTAACCAATGATCAATGGTCTTTCAGTAATAATCACCCCAATCTTATTTCCGCCAATATATCTAAAAAAAACATTATACCACGTGAGCTTATATGGTCAATCTGGTAGGCTGTTGCTTCAGGAAGACAGAGAAAGATTTAGCTGCTATTTTAGTAAGTCAAATCATTACTTAGAGGCTAGAGGCTAGAGCGCCACGCGTAGCGGTTATTGTTCATAATGATGGTGGCAGTGCTAGAGCGAGTGA
>NC_042999.1:163801658-163806658 GCF_006345805.1 Octopus sinensis | reverse complement strand
CTTTCCCTCCTTGCAACACCACCCCCTCCACAAGAAGAAAAAATTTTGTCAGCGGTCGAACCGCCCATTCGCGCCGTAAAAGGCACAGAGATCCTCCTTCCGAACCGGAAAGCACGCGCGCCCGTTCGAAAAGAGGAATGCTAACCAGGACGTCGCGTTCGACGTCACTCTCGATTTCCCCCCTCTGCCTTCAAAATGTGATGATGCTGTACCGAAGGGGGAGGAAAGGAAACTTATAACAAAGACAAACACAAACAGGAACACAGAGAAAAATGAAAAAAACTTCCAACGATTTTGCTTCTGCTGCGAAGCAAATTTCGGAGGAAGTAAAGATTACTTTACAAGACATCAAAAAAGCAAAGGAGTTGTTGAGGAAGGATGGCAACAGCATCTTCCTCAATACTCCACAAGAGGTGATTGAAGACACAAACAAAAAAACAATCACATAAAGGTTTCGACAGAAAATACAAAGAATGACAAACGCCACACCCAACAGTTAGAGATAGCTCTCTAAGCCCATTTGGGCCCAAAAAAGCTACGTAACCAAGGGAAGCGTTTCGGAACCGTGGAGGTTCGCTTTCCAACAGAGGCAGCAAGCAAGGGCGCACGCCATTTCGCCCTTGCAAACAGAGAGTTTGTTACTCGTTCCAACCCACTCGGAAAAGAAGAGTGACCAAAATAAAAATTGACCTCGTCCCGCCTGAACTCGATATGTCATGGCTGGTGGCAGCTGTCCTCTATGACATAGAGGACACTACCACCATTCTGGATGTCAGGAGAGTCAGGGAGAAAAAACTGGTTGGGGATGGGAGTGCTGCTTCTTGCTCAGATTCAGCAAGAAAATATCAGCAACAAGGTCCCAGATTTCGTTAGTTCGCGGACGGCACCAGGCTAAACGTTGCTGTAGAGGGGCGAAAGCCAAAATGTTTCCTCTGCAGCAGCGAAAGCCCACTTTAAGAGGAACTGCCCCATTCAAAAAAAAGAGAATGGAGGCATACAGCAAGAGGCAGCAACAACAACAACAACACACAACAGAAACCACAGAACAACACGAAACACCAAAGGCTGCACACCACCAACACCATCACCAGCACCAAGACGAAACAACACCACCTCCAAGCAACAACCACCAAAACCAACACCACAAACCAGTACCTAGAAGGTCGACAGCAGCACATCAACAGCAACAGGAGCAGCGGCACCCCGATACCGGAGGAACCAACAACTTTTCGTCCTGCTGCTGAAGCAGACCCTCAACTATTCCTTTGCCGGATGAAGAGTGCTCGGATTGTGCGAGCACTGATTCCGACAAAGGAGAGTGGAACACGGTACCTCCAAAAAGAAATGAGGAGAAAAACAAAAAGACACACAGGGGAAGCACGAACAAATAGTGCTTCCAAACATCAACAACAACATCAACGACAACACACATTCACAACAACAAACAACAACAACACTTTCGACACCACTACTGCCACTGCCAAACACACAAACACACACAGACGCACTTACATCAATAAATACAAGAAACCAGGAACTGGTTGAGTATTTGAAAGAAAAAGCAAGTACAAATATAACGGATTTCGTTATACCAACAAAAAACACACCACCAGCACACATTCTCACAATAAAAATAAACAAAACAACATATAATGAAATCAAGCAAAATTTCCCTAACGATGTGGGATCGCTAGGGAAAAGTTTCTCGAAGAAACTTTACAAAAATATAGTGGAAGCACCCGTGCAAAAGCACAAGGGAGCCACCCCCACCACCAACAACAATAAGTAGAGCCTTTTTTTTCTCCTTTTTTTCCTTACTTTTGAAGCATGGCAAATCTTAGAATCGGTTGCTTGAATGTGAGAGGCCTCGGGTCACCTTGGAAACAGGGTCACCTGTTAAACGACCTGAAGTTTCATGATGTGGATGTAGCAGCCATCAGTGAAACCAGGCTCTCCGACCCGCAGGGACTCGCAGCCCTTTTCGGAGGATACGAGATATTCTATCTCCGTGTCGGCGGGGGAGCGGGCGGTGGTGGTACTGCGGTGTTGTTTCGGAAGGGCTGGACTTGAAAATAAGGACAGTCTTCTTGGATCCGGAAGGTAAGTTGGTGGTCCTCGACGTGGACGGTAGTGACGGCGGTGCTTTCAGACTGCTGGCTGCCTACGCGCCGACAGGAGCAGGGCAGTCGGATTATTTCAAACGTCTGGAAGTTTTCCTGGGAACGTCACGCACTCTAGTGCTAGTTGGGGATTGGAACGCTGTCTTAGACGAACGTTTCGATCGGGTGGGCAGGGGAGCGTCTGATAGGAGAGGGGGAGGGTTGCAAGAGCCTCGCCAACCTACTCGGCCGCTTTCAGCTGTCCGACAGGTTTCGACTAGAAACCCGAATGTGCCATGTGGACTTGGACCAATCGCATCGGGTCGTCTAGATCGTACTTAGATAGAGAGTGTTTTGTAGGCCAGCGGATAAGGACAGCGTAGGGTGTCCACAATTCCACCTAGTCGAATATACGGACCACAAATTAGTGATCTGTACGGTCGACTTAGATAGGCTACATAGACAGGGACCCGGCTACTGGAAGCTGAACGCGTCGTTAACGGCGTGCAAAGCTTACAGAGACGGATTAGTTTACTAGTTAAGCGGGCGCTCACGGGGGCAATCATCAACAACAACTGGTGGTTGCCTCAAGAGAGCAATTAGAGTAGAGTCGATTAGGTATAGTAAGACTCTAGCTATTGAACGTAGAAAGAGAGAGCGGGATTTAGTTAAGAAACTAGACGAGGCTCTTGACACTGGCATCGCGACCGACGTGTTGGGGGCAAGGTTGGCCCTCGACCAACACTTCGACGCCAAACACGAAGGCTGCGTTGTCAGAGCTAAGGCACGTTCACTAAGCGGGGAGGGGACTAGAGCCGCTCGATGGGCCCGCGTGGCGGAGGCGAAGCGAGGCAACAAAGCAACCATTCGGTCTTTGGTGGACCAGAACGGGCGCGAGGTTACCGACCGAAGCAGATGTGTACGGTGCTTCAGCGGCACTTTGCTCAACTGTTGGGACGAGCGGTGGTGGAACGGACAACGGTGCAGACTTCGGTGTGTAAATGGACGGCCTACCGCAACTCTCGGACAGCGAGGCAGAGTGCTGCGAAGGACCGATATCTGCCTGGGAAGTGGGAGAAGCGATGAAGAGTTGCACGAGAGGTAGATCGCCGGGTTGGATGGTCGCCCTACGAGCTTTACTTTTCAATGCCAGACTGTTTGCGGGCCTGTTGGCAAACGTCTACTGCAACTGGCAGCAAAACGGGAGAATTCCTGCTTTTGTCTGTCGAGGGGTAGTGGCTTTGCTGAAGAAGGACCCAAACAAGGGGGACGTTATAGGGAATTTCCGGCCCATCACTCTGCTCAATGCAGAGTTGAAGATTTTGGCCAAGGTGCTAGCCAAGAGATTGGCGCTTGTCGTGGACAGGCTGGTCGGCAAGACGCAGACACGCGCCGTGCCGACCAGGTCGATACACGACAACCTCCATCTCATGCGCTACATCATAGAGAAGGTGGGTAACGACGCTGGCGCGGGTGGGGCTTTGATCAACTTGGATCAGAGTAAAGCCTTCGATAGGGTCGACCATCGGTACCTGGCAGGTGTCCTCAAGGCAGCCGGCTTCGGTCCAGTCTTCCGCGGGTGGATAGCTGCTTTATACAGCAACATCTGCTCGGTGATACGGGTGAACGGTCACCTTTCGGAACCGTTCGACATCTCGCGTTCGGTCCGCCAAGGATACCCTCTCTCCTCCCTCTTGTACATTTTGACTCTCGAGCCATTACTGCGCAAGTTGGAGGCTTTGAGGGGTATCCCGCGCGATCTAGGAGGCGGAAACAGCGTGTCTGCCTATGCCGACGACGTCACCGTGGTGGTGTCGATCCACAGGCACATTGGCCTGATTGTCGAGACACTAAACCAGTACGAAGCGGTGACAGAGGCAAAGATTAACGCGGAAAAGTCTGTGGGCTTGCAACTGGGCACCTGAAGAGGCAAGCCCATGCCGTCCAACAAGCGTCGTAGGGCGCGGGACAGACGGACCCGTTAAACTGCTCGGGGTCTGGTTCGGTCCGGACCTCCAGGTGGATAAGAACTGGGAAGAGGTGACGAGCAGGGTGGCACGTCTCACCCAGAAATGAGCCGAGAGGAAGCTGTCCCTGAAAGGTCGAGCGGAGGTGGCGAATGCGTACATCGCATCCGTCATCTATTACCGCTTGACCGTCGTCCCTTGTCCCGACCGCTGGTTGGCCAAGCTGGTACGCCTGCTCTTCGACTTTTTGTGGAAGGGTCAGGTGCCACTAGTCAGGCGATCCATCTGCTGTCAACGACCGCTGAACGGAGGCCTTGGAATGCCGTGGTTGCTGTTGCGCAGACATGCGTTCAGGCTGCGGCATCTCAAGCGCTTCCTATTATTACTATTGTTTTTATCATTATTATTATTATTATTATATTATTATTATTATTATATTATTATTATTATTATTATGTATTCTTTTAGTTTTTTACTTGCTTTAGTCATTTGACTGCTGCCATCCTGGAGCACCGCCTTTTAGTCGAAGACAGCGAGCCCAGGACTTATTTTTTGTAAGTCTGGTATTCATCCTACCGGTCTCTTGCCGAACCGTTAATTTTCGGCGACGTAAACACACCAACACCGTTTATCATGCGATTGTGGTGGTGGTGATGGGGGGAGAACACAGACACAGAGATATACACACATAAATGTGTGGTGATATGGAGGATCTTCGTCGATGCCTCCACCAAATTTGGAAGTGGTCTAACGAATGGGACCTGTGTCTGAACGTGTTAAAGTGCTGTCATCTGCCTGTTGGCTCTCCTCCTGCAACTCAACTTGATTTCGAGCCGGGTCGTCTGCTGCTGGAGAGGACCGATCAGGTAAAGGACCTGGGTATCTTGGTGGATTCCTCCTTTTCGCCTTCGGCCCAGTGCGTCCATGCTGCCAA
>NC_042999.1:163794158-163796658 GCF_006345805.1 Octopus sinensis | reverse complement strand
GTGTGTATGTGTGCATGTATAATATGTATATTTATATACATACACACACAACACACACATATATATATATATATATACATGCACACACATTAAAATGCACATGCATATATGTTATACATATACATGCATGATGTAAGTATGAATGCATGCACATTACATGTGTGTGTAAGCATGGATACATACATATGTGTGTGCATGTATGCAGGTTAGTACGTATTATGTATGTATACGCACACACAATATACATAAACGCACGCACACATACACATGCACGCATGCAAGCACGCACGCACGCACGCACATAGGAGTAAACACTAAGACGCTCAGACAGGTTGCCTTATTTATACACAAAGAAGCAGCGGAATGGTAATCTCTGTAATTCAAAGACTCTGACAAACTACTGACACGACAAAAATATAACGGTACATCACATCCTTAACAACTTCACGTCTGCATCCTGCAGTGATCTTCCCTCGATTTATTGTCTGATATTTCGCCGTTTATTATGAGTAATGCATGTGCTTTGCCACAACTAAGTGACACCTGAGATAGAAAGACAAATAAAGCAATCGTTCACAATAATCATAAAAGATGACACCAAAAAAATTTTATCGTTGACATTGCTTATGTGTCGTGTCTGTGGTTGCATTTGTTTACACGTCTGTCTCGGTGCGTGCAGTCAGCGAGCATGCCAGGTGTGCATACAAATCGCACCTTTACAATGACTGATGTTTGACAAAGACCAGATGATAATACCTTTTGGGAATAATAATAGCACTTGTGTGTGTGTGTGCATGTGTGTGTGTGGTGGAGGGGGTATTTCGCAAGCGAGATACTGGAAGGTAAACCCCAGTACAAACTAGAATGGAATTGGTAAGAACAATGGGAAGAAGTGAAAGCACAAAGAGGAGATGTTTTTGTTAGGTGTGCATATCGGTGCACATTTTCAACTAGAAAAGGCGCGTGACTCCTGCAGCTAGCAAACACAGCACACGCACGCATGCATGCATGCATGCATACATATGTGAACCGACACGCGAATGCATGCTTACATGAGCGCTGGCGTTTGTGCAAGGGCGTATTTGACTGCATGGAAAAACAGCATTCGTAAATACGGATATGTTGTGCAATGACAGATTTAACATCACAAAACGAATTACCTGATGTTTGTTCGTTTATTTTTAAAAGATATCAACGACATTAAATTCACGTATTAAAAGTAATATCTTTTATACTCTTCTTTCTTTTATTTTTTTTCTCCCATTTCTTTTTTCATACCAATAAAATAAAATAGAAAGATTTTTTTTTTGTCAACACTTTTCGTCTAATCCGATGATTATTTTAGAGTTGAGTGGCGTTATAAAACCAAGCAGACGATGTTTAAAGAAAGGAAAAGGGCGAGAAAATCATAGAAAACATCATTTTACCTTGAAGGATCGCTGTTAGTTAGTACCAAAACATCTGTATGAGTTTATCCAGGGAACGTGGTAGCAGCGCTGACAATTAAAGCAACGTTTTGAGTTGGAATTGAGAGAGCAGCAGCAGCAAAGGCAGCAGCGCCAATGGAAGCAGCAGTAGTAGTAATAGTAGTAGTAGTGAATTCATCCACTCACTGCCGCAATGGAGACGGCATTGGCGCTTGTTGGTACTTCTACAGAATAACTAGCAGTACTAATAGGTTATTGGAGTTAGAACTAACACTAGCAAGTGGCAATGAAGATATTATAGGGATGAAACCGATGTAATAGAAAGAGGGACAAAGAATAACTCAAACTTTTGTATGTGTGTTTGTACCTGTGTATGTGTGTCCATGTGTGTGCGTGTATACCTATGTGTGTATCTGTGTAAACACACGCACACAGGTACACAAATACTCAGATGCACACAAACACACACACACTAACACGCACTAACACACACATAGAGAGACAGAGGATGGAGAAACAGAGAGAGTCAGGAAGTACAGGAGGGCAAGATTGAGACAGAGAAAAGAGAAGCACAGACAAAGGTGGGAAGATGCATACACTTACATAATACACATACTCACAAATATCATATATATAGGTGTGTGTGTGTGTGTGTGTGTGTGTGTGTGTGTGTGTGTGCTTCTGTTTAGACAAGCATAAAGAAAGGTAGATAGATGCAGATAGATTAAATATAGAGGTTTGCGTAACGGTAAGCATATACTAGCTTATAAACGCAACAAGCAGCTGAACTCTCTCCCTTCCTCTCTTTCTCTCTCTATCTCTCTCTCTCTCTCACTCTCAATCTCTCTCATATATAGACGGACAGATAGACAGATGGATAGATAGATAGATAGATAGATAGATAGATAGATAGATAGATAGATAGATAGATAGATAGATAGATAGATAGATAGGTAGGTAGGTAGGTAGGTAGATAGATAGATAGATAGATAGATAGATAGATAGATAGATAGATAGATAGATAGATAGATAGATAGAAACACTTCAGTTTCGAAAAGTAAGAATGCGAAACC
>NC_042999.1:163781658-163784158 GCF_006345805.1 Octopus sinensis | reverse complement strand
ACTAAAGCTGATTCCTTCCTAGCCTCTCTAGCTACTAAACCTATGCTATATCTAATAGAGTCAAATTTAATGGCTCGCTTGAGGGAATACCACCATTTATTATTAATAATGGAACCGATTAAAGCCCTCTGAATCAACAACATAATCCAGTCCTTAATCGCCAAAAGAGATGTATTAAGTTTCCAGTAGCCGGGACCTCTATTATATAGCTTATCTATGTCAAGCTTACAGGTAACCATTTTATGATCACTGTAGCTGACCGGGTGAAACTGTAGACACCTAGCTATATTTCTATCTGCTTTTCTAATTAACACTCTATCTAAGCACGACATGGAAGATCCGTCGCTGTTTCACCATGTTCATTGCTGCTTGACAATGGAGCATTCGAAAATTCCAGCCTATATGGATCTGTCAGCTCAAAGCGGCTTAGCAGTTCCTGGAAGCAGGGATTACCTTTTCTCTCTGTACACGAGCCAACATAATCTATACGTGCGTCGCAGATTGTGTTATAGTCTCCTAGCACAACTAAAGAATGTGATGTACCAAGAAACTTCTCCAGATTCCGAAAATATTCGCTTTGCCCAGTTGTCGTGGGTGCATAGATTACAACCAGTCTGATAATCTTACCACGGCTGAACGTCAAGTCCATGACGACCAGACTACCTTCTGGATCTGAAAAAATTAACTTTTTCTCAGAAACCCGGTTTCTTTTAAATAGGACCAACACCGCTAGAAGGACATCCCGGAGAGTAAAAACTCTCGTAACCATCCAATAGCGGGAGCAGCTCTCTTGGCCCCCTTAACCGGGTTTCTGTAGCAACAATAACATCCAAATTACGCGACCTGATGTCATTAAAGAAGTGGCCTTGCTTCCAGCTTGACCTGAAGCCACGCACATTTATACAACCTACATGAATGCTAGACATGACTTATCTCCCGCCAGTGGTTCGATGTGGATTCACCTTCCTCCTCTTTTTCTTTCTCTCGGGATCGTGGTTTTTCTTTACACAGGCCCTCGTAAATGTATGGAGATTAGTTCATCCTGAGAGCGCCCACGTCATGAAAAAATTCGGACTTAATCCGTCCGTAATCCTTCCGGCCTATCCTGTAGATGCGAAAGTCTTTTGATGAAGTTTTTTTCTACCCGTTTGGCATATGAAATAGCTGCCAAACGCTTAATCAGTCTGTTATTAGATGCCTTGACGGCCATGTAATTGATGTCTTTATCTTTTTCGTTTTTATCCCGTTTTTTTTTCAGTCTCGTAAGGGCGGTCTATTTTTTTTTCTTCTTTTTTAAAAACAGTCGCCTACCTTTTCCTTTATCGTCCTACTCTTCCTTTTCTTTTGATGGGAATGGTGTCGTCTCGACTGATGTAGGTAATGTTTCCACTGTCGTTCCTTCTCCTTCTTTAGCTTCTTGCACTGTTTTTGCGGGTTGGCATTCGTACCTTATATGGCCCTTTAACCCGCAGTTAAAGCATCTTGGCCTCTTGCCTTCTACGAAGACGATCAGCCCCCTCCTCTCCGATGTTTATCATTTCTGGAATTTCTTGCAGCCAAGGGACATCTGCCTGAATCAACATGTTCAAGCATTGTCCCTTCCAATTCACTTCCTCTACCACTGAGGCCAGGAGAATGGTGATTTCTTCTTCCTGGTTCATTATTATCACCGCCACTAGCCAGGCAGCATCTACTTCGGAGGAATATTCGTAATTTTGATTTTCAATGTTCTTCTTCCCATATATATACCCCTCAGTCACATTTAGTGACGGTAAAAATTTATCCTTTTTGGTATTATATTGCGCTTAGCTGTTTATATTAATTTATGTGTGTGTGTGTGTGCGTACGTACATACATACATACATACATATATATGTACACGTATATGTAATATGTATTTATTTATTTATTTGTTCATATATTTATTTATTACTGTTTATATAAAAACATCCAAACATTAACCTGAAAAATCACTGAAACTTTTTCAGTAAAGTTTTGTATTTTTTTATGGGAAAAGTTGACAGTGACTTCAAAGTTTCGGCTTACTTATCATCATTAACAGAGAGAGAGAGAGAGAGGGAGAGAGAGAGAGAGAGAGAGAGAGAGAGAGAGAGAGAGAGAGAAGCGGGGAGCAGATGTACATACACAAAGACAAGGAACCAGAGGCACGGCGAAAAGACAAGGAGAGAAAACAGCGATGTTTGTATTCCAAACTTTTTGTGGTCTCTTCTCTTTGAAAAACTTTATACGTTTCCGAGAATATTGCAAATTTCTAAATTCTTAAACCAATACAGATTTAAAACATTTTTAAGATTTACTCGTTCACAAACTAACTATATGCGATTTCACAACATTGGGTCATTTATATTTTGACTACACTTAGATATACACACACCAACAAACACACACACACACATATATATATATATATTTACATGTATGTGTGTGTGTGTGTGTGTGTGTATGTGTGTGTGTGTGCGTGTGTGTGTGTGTGTGTGTT
>NC_042999.1:163741658-163776658 GCF_006345805.1 Octopus sinensis | reverse complement strand
AATTCTATAAGCACAGGAAGCAGCAAAATTTAGTATACCCAGCTGAAGGCCAGTAGGCATGACCACAATCTTAAAATCTGCACAAATATGCTAGGTATGGTCATCATACTGTATGCTTGTTAGAATTGCTTTCAGATTTTCATATGATTATTTCATGGTTGGTCTATAAGCTATGGGAACAGAAGGCAGAGTGCTACCATTGTGTAGCAGAACAGCTTTGATGCTGTCCTTGGATGCATCTATGAAAAGTCGCCATTTGGTTTTATCATATGGTATTTCCAGTTGCTCAAAAAGTTCAGTGATGTCATTACAAAAGCATAATTCATCCTTCATGGCGAATAATACAAGCAGATCCTATGTAAGTTTTCTGTACAGTGTTATCTTCACTCCTTTCTCAAGAAGATTACGTTCTTGAAGCCTTGATGCCAGAAACCCACATTTCTCTTTGGTTAAATAGAGATCCCTGCATAAGTCATTTAGAGCCTCTTGAGAAAATGGTATTGGTTTATTCTTGCTTTCTGGATCATTGGGCTCCACACATTCACCACTGGAATGTTCATCAGCACTGCTGGAATTCTGCATTTCTTGATCTGGAGGTTTGGGCACAGATACATTTTCTGACTGCTCTACTGGGCGCATTGCTGATTGCAAATTTGGGTAAACAATGTGTTTCTTTTTCTTTGCTGTAGTACAGCCTGTAAAGTCATGGTGACAGAAATAGCAATCATTAGAGTGATCTTTCTGCTCACGCCAAATCATTGGCACACCAAACTTCATGTGAACATTTTTTCCTGCATAGCAAGCACTCAGTATCTTCATACATGTAAGGCAACACACATGAGGAGCCCTGGTCTCCTAAGTAACAATCGAAGTACGCTTTGTATATTTTCTTGTCAATTCCCCACAGATATAACATAATCTGTTTGGATCATTTTTGCACTGTCTTGCACTCATTGTTGAAAACAAATAAGATCTGAAAGATAAAAATAACATTAAACACAAGCTTTGAATCACATTGAATCTCTAGCCCTGGGTTGAAACCAATTTTACAATGCGGTGGAGAATTTTATTTAATGATGATGACAAAAAGGGTATACAGTGACAATTCTGTAGAAACCATGCCTAATTCAACAAAAAGAAGGCCAGAAATGGATTTCCCATGTCATTTTGCATATAAAAATGACCACAGATCTCTTGTACTTTTTTGAGTGTTGCTCTGTGAATACCGTAAACATCTCGGGCTGACATTGAAAACGATTTTCGCATGTGTTTTGAAGAATAACGGTCTCTCAGTTCATGCTGAAAGAAAGAATTAAACTAAAGTCAAAATTTTTTACCATTATATATGAGAAATTCTTGTAATGAAATCCCAAATGTGGCTACAGCGATATCGAGATGGATCGTTTTCCAGTACGAGGAAGTCTTCTTCCACCTCATTAAAAATACTGACCACACGAATATTTTGTTACCCAGAGAGAAAACAAGGAAAGTAATACCAAATATTTGCTCACCCACATAAGATTCTGAATTTTTTTTAAAATGATATATCAGGTAGCTTTTAAAATAAATGCTAAAACTAATCTCAACTATGGAACGAGCAAATATTCTAAGAATGTCTTAACAAAACCTTTTAAAATTCCTTTCGAATTTTTATAGATTCTTGAATTCCGTTAGTCTTTTACTTAAAAATCCCCAGAAGCAGGATACAAGTCAAAAGCAGAATACAACTAAGTGAATAACATAACTTATTCAGTATGATGACCGAACGGTGAAGTCCCTTTTTGAGAGCTGTAAACGTTAAGTCTTAGACTTTGCCAAAGTTTTCTAGAAAGTAGACAATACGATTAATTCCGTTGGATGCCTAACCGAGTAAGCGCACAATATGAAAATAACTAGATGTGACTTAGAAACCAGGCATCAAAAGATTGCAATTAGCAGTAAGCTTTCTATGAGATCTACTACGGTCAGACATGCCGAGGGAGCTTTTACATACTCACTGGAATTCTAAAAAATTAACTGCCGAATATCTCTCAAATGACCCTCTAGGACCTTTAAAAATGGAAGAAGAGATTGGATATCTATCTTTGATAGACTGTATCTCGTAAAAAATAATGCGATGGTTACGTTTCGGCTCCAATGCTCGATCGGGACAGACATGTGGTGGGGAGCGGAACCCCATCAATCCTTTCTACTATAAGAACAAGGACCGAACTTCTGGGGGAGGGAGCTTGTCGATTACATTAACCCAAATTACTTATTTTATCAATTCTAGAATGGATGAAAGGCAACGTCGACTTTCGATGGGATTTATCCTCGAACGTAAAGCCGGAAGAAATACGGCCAAGTATTTTTTCCATCGTGCTAACGAAGCTGGCAGCTCACTGAGAGACCTCATAAGGTACTGGTCTTTGATTTCTATGATCGATCATCGTTCTATAAGATATGATTAACTGAACTCACTTTAGTGTAGTCGTCCAGTATATTTCACGGGGGCAGGATATTCAAAGACTACATTGAGAGCGACATTCTATATACGGCTGCAAACATATTCAAATCAGTGAATTCCTCGTTCTACAGTAGTGGAAGGAAGAATTCAATGGAACATATAACCCTAAAAAATATGTGTACGGAGGAATGTGTGCATGAGCGTGCGTGAGTGTATGTGTGTGTATGTGTGAGCGTGTGTGTGAGAGAGAGAAAGAGAGAGTGCGTGTGTAGATGTGCCTGTGCGTATGTGTATGTTCGTGTGTGCGCGCGTGTGTTTGCATGATTCTGTCCGTGTACATTATAAAACTTATTCTTTCTTTTCTTTTTGCTTTTTTCATGGATTTCTCACTACTGATCTCAAGCATGGGTTCAAAAGCTAATAAATTGTTTACTACATTGTCAAGGGTCCTGAGAGTTGATTTTGTTTTGATTAATTTATTTGAATAAAATATGCGAGGCATTTATCCACGATAGACAAGTGTGTTCCTTTATGATTCGGACTTGGATGTCATAGACCATAGTTCTACCTTTAGAATCCTTTTTGCTCGGGATTTCTCGTATAACTTCAAGCAACTCCGAGCCTCTGTTACAGAATTATTTCGATTTGAACTTCTTGCTTTTCATAGCTAGCTTGCAATTCTCAGTGCAATTAAAACATTTATGCTCATAACAAAACGATCATTTTTCACCTTGATTGTTCAAACGCCGCCTAACAATCACTCTGACCAAATGTCTGTTTAAGCTGTTTTAATTTAATGACTGAAACAAGTAAAAGATAAAAGATAGAAGATAATGAAATCAATAGTAAAGAAATAATTCAAATCGTTTTGGGAAAGCAATCCAGTCTCCGACATAATCATTGCACAGCACAGTTCATGAATACTTGTGACGTCATCTTCTTACAGGTATATTTTGTTACACATTTACTGACACACATTCTTTACAGATGTATGCACTCTTGGATACACACATGCACGCATACTTATAAGCATGCATATTCACAAGTCATGCACACGTAAGCCAGGAAAGTGAAACAATTAATACAAGATTGCAAACGAAATAATATCATAAATTTCAAGCCAGTGAATTCTTCGTTCTACAATAAAAGAAGAATTCAGGGAAACATGTAGCCCTGAAAAATATGTGTACAGTGCAATGTGTGTATGAGCGTGAATGTGTGTGTGTGTGTGTGTGTGTGTGTGTGTGTGTGTGTGTGTGTGTGTGTGTGTGTGTGTGTGTGTGCGTGTTTTCCTTCTGGATTTTGGAATTCGATCTTTACCTGTCGCTTTCAGTTCCTGCATTATCTTCATGTTATCTCTGATATTTTTAAAGATTACAATCTGCAACACAATATGAGAAGATTGTTTGGTGATTGGCAGCTGGTCAACATAATTTGGCAGGCGACACACTTCTGCAAAGGCTTGATGAAAACATAGGGTGTGGCTCATTTGCTGCTAAGTGTAATACTTGCATTTATATTTGATGACTGATATGGAAATGATATGTTTTTTCAGAAAGAGAGAGAAAAAAAAAGGAGAGAGCGTGTGTGTAGGAGAATGAGTTTACGATGTTCTAATAGTTCTTATCACTAATGCTGTTGCTTGTCAGATTGCTTTGCCTTGCTTACGTCACTTTTGGGGGTTAGAATATTGCCATTTTTCATTTGTCTTCTAATCAAGCATTATCGCTTGATTCCATACGTATACACATGCACATACACACGTACTTACACACACGTATACTCAGGCGCGCACACAGGGGTGGGTGTGTGGGTGCAAATATCTGGAGCTGTACAACGATGGCAATTAGATAACGACTAAATTTGTCATAAATTGCATATTGTCCCCTCCAACCACGCCCCTTCGTAAGATTAAATTTGATATACCGTTAAAGGTCACTGAGCTGAAGGTCATTAGGTTGAAGGTCATTGGAAGGAAAGTCATGAGGTATTTTTATTTGAGTAGATTAGAAGTTTATTTTTATGAGACCATATCAGGTTCTACTTGCGTTTAGTATGATTGATTGATTGATTCTAGTTTCAGCTTATGAGCTGTGGCCATGCTGGGGCACCGCCATTGTATCAGTGCAACTGTTTCCTGTTCCCTGTCGAGTGGCCGGTGACCAAGCTGACTTTCACCACCCTGTTTGCTAGGTGAGAAGGATGTGAGGCACCGAACGGAATTCAAAATATAACCTGTCAAAGGTGGAAAAGCTTCTCACAAATTAATCCAAAGACAAACCATATGCATTTTTTACCTTTTTACCTTTTGCAGGTTTCACTCATTAAACTGCGGCCATGCTGGGGCACCGCATTGAAGAACTTTCAGTCGAATGAATTGACCACGGTACTTTTTTAAGCTTGGTACCAATTCTGTCGATCTATTTTGCCGTACCGCTAGATTACGGGGGCATAAACACACCAATATCGGTTGTCAAGCAGTGGTGGCGGACAAACACACAAACAAGTACACAAACACACACACACACACACACACACACACACATATATATATTATATATATATATATATATATATAATGGGCTACTTTCAGTTTCTATCTACCAAATCCACACACAAAGCTTGGTTGGCCGGAGGCTATAGTAGATGACACACATTTGTCCAAGGTGCCGTACCATGGGACTGAACCCGGAACATGTGGTTGGGAAGTAGGCTTCTTACCACACAGCCACGCCTGTGCCTCTGGAAAGGAGCTAAGTACCAGCGAGTTATGAATATTAAAATATACACTGCTGTTTACTTACAAATTCTATTAATGTTGTGGAGTATTTTTTCGGTGGCGAGCGGGCAGAATTGTTAGAACACTGGATAAAATGCTTAGCGACATTACTTCTGGCCCTTTACAATCTGAGTGCAAATACCACCGAGGTTAACTTTGCCTTTCATCCTTTCGATACAATAAAGAACTAGTCAAATACGGGAGTTGATGGAGTCAGATTGTTCCCTCCCCATCAAAATTACTAGCTTTTTGTCTAAATAAGAAATTATTATGATATGATTTTGGATAATTGGAGCAGATTAAAGAGATTATTGTTTGGTATTACATAAGTTAGTTTCAAGTATGCAATATGAAACCTCTATATAGTTGCTTATCCAACCAGAAATAACAGTTAAACCTCCCTGTTGTTTTAAAAAGAAGGAAGGACACAGTGGATAAAATAGTTCTTGATATCGCTATACTCAAAAACATGATGGGACTGACCAACAATCATGCAAACGAAAGACTTTATTAAATATTTATCTAGCCTTAGGTTCATGTTATTTCGATGTTGTTGCTGTTGTTTCGTTCAAGTTAGCCGTTTGTAAGCAGAGCTATGAACAAATGTGTCTCCAGCCGTGACCTTCCCAACATTTTTCGACTACATTATTTAATGTGTCCTTCCGCTTTTTAATAAGGTACGATTTGGTTTGATGAAGAGCTGGCAATTTTTGGTAGCAGATCGAACGACCGAATAGAAGTACCTTTGTGTATTCGACTAAGCATCCTTTGTGCATCCAACTAAGTTCATATAGTGAAGGCGCATGGCCTAGTGGTCAGAGTAACGGACTCGCGGTCGAGGGATCGTGGGTTCGAATCTCAGACCGGGCGATGTGTGTGTTTATGAGCGAAACACCTAAGCTCCACGCGGCTCCGGCAGAAGATAATGGCAAACTTCTACTGACTCTTTCGCCACAACTTTCTCTCACTCTTTCCTCCTGCATTTTGCAGCTCAACTTGACGGACCGGCGTCGCTTCCAGGTGGGGAACCTATACGCCAAGGAAACCGGGAAACCGGCCCTTATGAGCCAGGCATGGCTCGAGAAGGAACAAACAACTAAGTTCATATTGCGTTTTGTGTATCCCTCATACTGTTCAATTTATCAAAATTTCTTCTCTTCTGTTTCCAAGAGATATCCCAAACACACATGTTCCTTTAGAAATTATTTCCCATTTGTATTATCATTGATTTCTAAAACAGGCATAAATCACTAAGTATTGTGGAGAGAAAGGTATATTCGGTTACATTGGTCTCGGTAGTTGATTTATACTTATTCTAAGAATTAAAAGTGAAGTTAACTCTGTGACATTTGAAATGCTGGCTTTAAACACAGAACGTTAAGAAACCTAGCTAAATTCCGCCAGGCACTTTTTCCCGCCGCTCAGCCAATTCATCAATCCATTCTCATGTTATGTAAGTTAATATTAAAGAGTTTAAGAGTGGTGTTTGACAGAAACCGTAGCGCGACGGGAAAATGTTTGCTTTAAATTCAGAACATGCCAGAGTCAACTTTATATTTCATCCTTCGAGGGATAAAGGACAAAGACTTATAGATATGTTAGAAATAATATTTAAAAGTATTGAGTTAGTTTCACATGACTCTTAAAACTGACTCTCAAAACTTCATCATTAAGAGTCACATAACACTTAAAACTTCATCAGTCAGTTTTACCGCTCTGCCATACTTTCATGTCAATAATTTATTTGACATGTTTGGGCTGTGGAACATTTCTAAACTCTTGTTCTAAATGAAAATTTACTTTCATATCATTGCATTATAGTACGCCTTATCGCGTGTCTTTCTGTTCATCTATCTCCCTCGTCTATGCATTTAATTAGTTTATATGTGCTAACTACCTCTATCATATTTTTTTTATTTTGTAATTCTTTTGTAGTCGCCGGTTTCAAACTCTTTACCGCTGGAAATCAAAATAAAGTCATTTGTATGTAAATAAGACAGAGAAGCGAGGCCCGTACACTTCGCATTCACAAACTGTTGAGAGCGATAAAGTCGAAGTTTAACTTTAACAAAGGTGCGAGCGTGGCTGTGTGGTAAGAAGTTTGTTGCCCAGCCACATGGTTCCGGGTTCAGTCTCACTGCGTGGCACCGTGGGTAAGTGGGCAAATGTCTTCCGTGGGCAAGTATCTTCTACTTTAGTAGACGAAGCTGAAAGAAACCAGTCGTATGTATATATTTTATGTGTGTGTGCGCGCGCACGTGTTTGTCCCCCATCACCGCTTGACAACCAGCGTTGGTTTGTTTATGTTACCCCCCCCCCGATACTTAGAGGTACATCATTATTGAACAAGTACCAGGTTTTAAAAAAATAATGAGGACTGGAATCGATTTGTTCGACTAAGCCCTTCAAGGCGATGCCCCAGCATAAACACAGTTGAACGAGTGAAACAAATAAAAGATAAGACAAAAGAAATTCTTAGAATTGATGCCTTTATGGTAAACGTTGGAAAAAAGCGACTTCGAGAGGATTGTAGAAACATGAAGAAAAGTTTGGGAGTTTTGTTTAGTGCGGCTATTAGGGATAAGGCAACAGTAGGGACGGCGAGATGATGAGGTGGTTGGAAAAACGTAAAGAACCTGATTTGACTTCAATGAGATCGACAATATTTCCCTGATCCATTCTTTTAACTTAAAAATTTAAACTGCAATAAAATGGAAATATTCCCGACGATTTTCCTAAAGTTTGATTTACTAACACAAGAACCATTTTCAACGTTTTACTATATTATAGAACATAGACCGAACATATATAACATAGCCTAATAATTCTCAACCTAAAATATTCCTTCTGAGTTCATTAACCTAACTGTAATTCTCTCTTTGTATCATTTGTTCTTTTCTTCTCTATCTCTTCGTAATTTTGTTATAAATGGCTACCTTGTGTGTAAATTAAAAGATTAATGAAATGGTTTTAATTTTAATCACGTAATGTTTCACCTGTTCTATAGGCTAATGTATAAAATAAATTACTGTTAGGCTGAAGTGGTGTGTTGATGAGCAATTAACATTTATTTTACAGCTTGAATCAATTAGTTGATTATTTTTATTGGGGTTTCCTTGAAATACATCAATAAAAATGAATGAATACGTGAGATTACATCATTTTTTTTTAATAAATGTCGAACATTTGAAATGTATAATTCTCCATCTTCCTCCAGATTAATTATTTAACGCCCACAGGTTACTGCCACCTGTAATGCTACTTTATACGATAACAACAACAACGACGACGACGATGAGAAGAAGAAGAAGAAGAAGAAGAAGAAGAAGAAGAAGAAGAAGAAGAAGAAGAAGACAAGATTTAAACATAGTAGAGGGTTTACATATGACGTAAAAGGATGGATAACAAAAACAAGTAACAATAAACTTCCAGCATATAAGATACCTCAATAGTGAGGGTAAGTACTTAGGCTCGATCAAGGAAACCCCACAAACCTTCAATTACCAAGAGCAAGTACTCTCTGCCATCAGTCGATTCCCAACCAACAGGTTAGTACTCAGAGTAGATCCATTTACAAGAAATTACTGAGATCAGCACTTCTCTCTTCACACATCTTTTTTTAAGTGAAACCTTGAAAAAGTTGATGAAAGCTTCACCTCCATCACACAAGCACATGCGCTACAGACATCAGAGAGAAAGTTCCCAACACTTCCGGAGCAAAGAAGGGCGGTGGGGCGCTCCTCTTGATGACTTTGGTTGATTACCAAATACGTCTACGCGCGACACCAGTTATGCGACAAAACTTCGTATATCATCAATATTCGGATACTGGACGGCCATGGAAAACTGTTTCGTTTCTCTGTACGCATCTCAGACTGGCCTAGTTAACAGCACTTCCCTGTCTGTACAATTAAGTTGAACAACTGTTACCATATGGGGTGAGGAGTTGTGGATGTCAGCCGAATCTGTCATGAAGATATAACTACCACCATACTTTAGTAAGGACGAGTGGATAGACTTTGTCAGGTGTCTATGATGAAGGAAGTTTTGCTGTGGAGTGGTTCAGAAACCTGAAGACAATGATTTTTTTCTTTCGGGTTACGATTTCATCAACTTTTTCAAATACAACTTGGAGGCGAAGATGAAAATAGTGAAGGAAATAGTGAAGGAAATAAAGCTCCTAAACTTTTATGATTTTTCATTTTTTTTTTTAAAGTCCCAAACAAGGTGAAAAGTGTAAGGGACTATAAAGAGTTGGAAATTAGGACAAAGAAATTAATTTGATTTAGACTTGAAAGGGTTCAACTCATAAGAATGGAGGGAAACAATGAGATGGAAGAGAGTTCCAAAGTCCGGCCGTTCGAGGAGAAAAAGCTTCACCGTAGAAAGATTTCTTTATCCATGGAGGTACAGTAGAATTTGGATGAAGACAAGTCAGGCGAGATGGCACAAAGTGATTTGGAACTAAGAGAGGAAGTTCATCAGATCACTTAGTGACTATAGAAGACACTAAGATTGGCGAAGTTAGACAAGAGTAGCGAAACTGGTATGGTTAGATGAACCTAGATAAATTTTGTGGTTGTAGGCTAATGGTATGAATTGAATCATGGCATTAACAATTGCTGTCAGAGTAATCAGGGATTTCTGTGTAGAGTAACCCGGATCACCCAATGTAATTCTCTACATTACGTCGAAGGACGCTTTCGAGTTTTTCTTTTCTTCTGTACCATAAACCTTTAGCTTTTTATTAATGTCTCTTTAATATTACTGCTCATTTCCATTTTACCAGTTTACTCGATATAAATTCCTCAGTTTCCTATTCGTTATTTCGCTCTGTATTTCGACTTTATATTTTCCCCCAACGTTCTGGGACTTATGGCTAATAAAAGAAAATATTATCGCTACTTTTGTTGCTGCTACTGCTGCTGCTGCTACTGCTGCTGCTGCTACTACTGCTGCTGCTACTGCTGCTGCTGCTACTGCTGCTGCTGCTGCTACTGCTGCTGCTGCTGCTGCTGCTACTGCTGCTGCTGCTGATGATGATGATGATGATGACTTGTTTTATTGTTATTGTTGGAGTGTACGGACTTGATAGAGATAACTCTTCATCCTTTCTAGTTTCCTCACAACCATTCCCTTTTTTCTCTCCCTTTCTCTTGCTCCTCCTCCTCCCTTCCGTCGTTGACCCGCGACGAGAGCTCTGCTACTGTCTTTCTGGCCTGACTTCCTTGAAGTGTGGACGGCATTTTCTGTGGCTCCTTCGCCGTTCTCAAAAATAACGTTCGTAATACTTTTTCTCGTTCGGCTTAACAGCCCTTCTTGTCTTGTTATTCTCCTTGTATGGCTGATCTTGGAATCTTAAGGAGAGAAGGTAAATCCTTAGTTCATTTACTACAAATAGTCACGATATCTGAGACCATAAAAATTGGCAAGATCTTCTTAAGGATTAAAGAATGACATTTAAATCAAGATACTTTCCTTCACTGCTACCAAGTGGGTGGGGAACTGGTCAAAGTTCAGTCTAGAAAAGAGAGAAGACACACGCGCGCGCGCGCGCACATACACAGAATTGAAGCCATAACTAGAGTAGATAAATGCTAAAGAAGACGTTAATTAAAGAAAGTTTCATCAGATAAGATGATATACAATATAATATTAGATGAGATAACTAATGATGAAGACAATGGAATAATTACATTAATATTTTGGTACAGACGCTGGTATGGTAAAGAAATAGTAAACAAAGTTAAGCCAAAAAGAAAATAAAAAGAACATGGGAGAGAGTTAAGATTCATAGAGAAATTATTGAAACTTTTGAAAAAAAAAAAATATATATATATATATATATTCACCTGCGCCTCAGTAAATGTAATAGGATGTGGTAAATTCTATATTGGATAAACGGGAATTTCGCTCCGTCAAAGAATCACCATTCACAAAGAACAAATCCGTCACCCACAATACAGACAGTTAAAGGTGAGTGGACACATAGAAAGGTGTGCCAGGAATCTTAATCCCAATTTCCAAATATTTCTCTTTTACCAATGTTCACAGAACACCACAATACAAAAAAGGTTGAATAAAGAGGCATTTTTCATCAATAAATTTCTTCCCCAACTAAATATGAATACATAACTCATTACAGAACACCACTAACTCTTCAATTGAAACCGCTAACCCCTATACACTTCTTACACCACTCACATCTCTAAATCCGGAACTACTTACCTCTCTTACAAATAATCTTTTTTCTCGGGAACTATTAGACCTGACACCGTGTATTAGCCGGTGCTTTTCAAGCGATGAAAAGCTTTGCGCAAACCATGGTTCTCTTACTTTATTATCATCTTATAATCATCTCATAATAATGACTTTTATGACTCTTATCACTACCTCAGTCATTCTAAATGTATATATTTGTCGTTACCTGTCATAAATAGCCTTTTTTTATTTGCAATGTGCATTTTCGTTGATTTTTCATATTTTAGCCTTACATTTCCACGTGTATTTTATATTTTCTTTTTGTAACATATTCTACTTTACGTTTTCTTTTCTCTATGCATTTCTACATATATACACGCAAAATTTTGTAATCATTTGTATATATGTGTGTGAATGTGTGTGTGTATGAGTGTGTACGTGTGTGTGCACATGTATAGATACACGCGTATATATGTATATATATATATATATATAATATATATATATATATATATATATATATGTAGAAATGCATAGAGAAAAGAAGACGTAAAGTTCAATCAAAATTTACTGGCAACAGAAGAACGTGTTTTAAAATGTGATGAATGTGTACGTATGTGTGGATGCGCTTTCCTGTCTACGTATATACTTATGTATGTTTATGTGCATGTATGGGAGTATGTGTGTGTGTATGGGAAAGTATGTGTGTGTGTGTGTATGGGAATGTATGTGTGTGTGTGTGCATGGGAATGTATATGTGTCTGTAAATGTGTGTGGATTGAATTTCTTTCACTGGTTTATCTGTAGCACGGAACAGCTTGCTCGTGAAATTAACGTGCAGGTGGCTGAGCACTTCACTGACACCTGTACCCTTAACGTAGTTCTCGGGAAGATTCAGCGAGACACAGTGTGTGACAAGGCTGGCCCTTTGTGATACAGATACTACTCATTTTTGGCAGCTGAGTGGATAGGAGCAACATTAAATAAAGTGACTTGCTCAGAGACAGCACGCCCTCATATGTTATTTCACTTCTTGAGATTCTTCTATTTATGAAAAACCAAAAGTCAAACTTGAACTTCAAATATTCTTAATACACAAGTTAGTATAACAAAGAAAGAAAGAGCGAGAGGAAAAGAGGGGGAAAAAGAGAAGGATAGGAGGGGATAAAGTAATATATATTGTAGTGTGATGGAGGAAAAGGACAACAGAAAGAAGAATCAAACGGGAGAAAGAAATACAAAAGGGCCTTACCTGTTGACCTCGGCGAAATCAGCGGTCACTTTCACGAATTAAACACGTCTTGTCTCTGCGCCGTCTTTGCTCGAACTGCCCACACGTGCTTCCTGATCACACGTGCTTCCTGCCCACACGTACCCCTTTCACTCTTCCGCCGGCCCCTGCAAGCCTTACTTCCGTCTACCTCATCTGCAATCCCCTACACCAACACCACATAGCTCCATCACAGCCCATAACACTACTAACACCACACACACACACACACACACACACACACACACACACACACACATATATATATATATATATATATATATATATATATGTATATACAGATATGGCTTGTGATCGTTGTTCATCTTCACAATATGGCAAAATCTGTGTCTGAGTACGCATGTTGGTTTAAGTGTTGAATCTTTGAAATGATTTACTCTATATTTGAGCACAGCTTGGAACACCGGTCAGATATTGAAGTCTGAAACGTCGCTATATTTTGTTTAGATGGAGACCACGCTAAGTCAACATTAGTAACAATATAAATAGAGAAAGGGGGTTTATATGTATGAAGTGTGCACTAAACTTGTAATATTCATTCCATCTAACTGTAACTGAATGGAGTAACGTACACCTTAAAGAGATATACGGGATTTATTCATAGAATATACTTAATATTGATTCCTAACTGTAGGGGATATAAATATTAACACATAATAGGAAGATGGAAAAAATAAAATACAAATTTATTAGCAAATGGGAAAAAGTATTCAGTTTGCAAAATAATAATGGAGCCGGCGGATAATAACGAAGAAACGGAACTGATAGATTCTACTAACCGAGTGACAAAACAACCACGGAAAACAATAAGATGTTATACCAGATCGATAGCAATAATTAATTTGGCGAAGCCATAAAGAGTAGATAATAAATGCTAAAGACGACATTATGTTACAAATTAAAGAAATTTTCATCAGATAGGATAATATAATATTAGATGAGATAATTAATGATGAAGGCAATGAAATAATTACATTAATACATTAATATTCTGGTGCAGACGCTGGTATTGTAAAGGAATAGTAAACAAGGTTAAGCCAAAAAGAAAAAAGGAAAGGATCAGCGGGGAAAGTTAAAATACACAAAGGAATAATTGAAACTTCTGAAAGGTATATTTTAGAATATCAATTTGGAAATAAGCATGGTATATATATATATATATATATATATATATATATGAGTAAATAAATGAAAGGAAGTAACAACACGCATCGTGTATTAGAGTTGCATTTATTGAGTAACAGGTTGATTTTCATATATATATATATATCTATATATATATATATATATATAGAGAGAGAGAGGGGGGGGAGAGAGAGAGAGATAGAGAGAGAGAGAGAGAGAGAGAGGAGAGAGAGAGAGAGAGAGAGAGAGAGAGAGAGAGAGAGATTCCAAAATAATTCAAAAATAGTATTCTGGAAAAAAATAGATTCCAAAATTTAAAAACGCAATAAATTCCAAAATTCAAAAAAATGGCGGTAACTTAGTTGCCAACGCAATATATATACGAGGGGCGTTCAATAAGTAATGCCCCTGACCCACTTCCCATAGAAGTAGAGCAACGAAACTTGGCACAGGTATTAGTCTTTTTCTACATAGGAACAACCCAGAGGTACGCATTTCTCCCATTGTTTGATGCAGTTCTGGAGACCGTTTTCGTAGAAGATCCCAGCATGGTCCTCCAACCACGACGTGACTTCAGAAATCAAGGCTGCATCATCTGGGAAACGCTTTCCTTTCAAAAACAACTTCATGGCTGGGAAGAGGTGAAAATCAGAGGGTGCAAGGTCAGGAGAGTAGGGGGATGGGGGAAGAGTTCATAGCCGCACGCCTGTGCTTCTGATCTGGCGACACGCGAGTTGTGGACCGGAGCGTTGTCCTGCAGGAGGAGGATGCCTTTGCTGATCTTGCCCCGCCTCTTGGTTTCGATAGCCTCTCTTAATTTCCTCAAAAGTGAAACATGATAGGCTCCTGTAATTGTGGTACCCTTTGCCAGGAAATCTGTCATCACTACTCCGTCCTGGTCCCAGAAGACTGTAAGCATGACCTTGCCAGCGGAGGGCTGCACCCTTGCCTTCTTTGGAGGAGGTGAATCATGGTGCTTCCACTGCATTGACTGGGCTTTGGTCTCTGAATCATAGTGATGGACCCAGGTCTCATCCTGTGTAATCAGTCTTTTGACTCATCTTCTTGGCACATCCCTAAATTCTTGCTTCTGGAATTCTTGCGTTCTTGCTTCTGGAAAGGTGTGAGCAACCTGGAAATCCATCTGGAAGACACCTTTTGCATATGCAAATGGTCATGAATGATAGTTTCCACAGACCCGGTACTAATCTTGACCTCATGGGCTATTTGGCGAATAGTTATGCGTCGATCTTCCAAAATGGCAGCCTCAACTTGATGTATTTTGATAGATTTCCATTTATTTTGGAAATACATAGTCATATATATGTATATATATGCCTCATCAATGGCAGAAGGGGTGCGACCAGATCTGGGAGCTGTTTCCACAGAGTTCCGATCATGTTTGAATTCACGATGCCAGCGTTTTACAAGGTCATATGATGGGGCATCATCACCATAAGTTACTTTCATTTCATTAAAAGTCTCCTGTGGTGTGCGTCATTTCAAATACAAAAACCGGATCACTGCTCGACACTCAACATGCTCCATGTCACACTTGACTCGGTTCAAACACCTGTAAATCAGAAACCACAATTAGTTCGGAGCTGTAATTTGCCACTTAATCTATAGAGATATAAATGATTACACATGCAAAATTTCAGCTAGATCAAACAAAGGCAAGTGGGTCAGAGGCATTACTTATTGAACGCCCCTCGTATATATACGTTTATGAATTTTGCTTTACAAGATTCCTGTTGTGAAATTGTGTGTTGAAACGGATATTGTTATATTTCAGGAAGGTCAGTTTTTTTCTTGCCAAATAATCAGAGGCACTATATATTCGTTCTTCACTCGTTTATAATTCTTCATATTTTATCTTATGTCCATTGTCTGGAAATCTTTCGACAGAATGGACTAAATAGAACAGGATGGAACATGTAAATGGAAAGGGTCGCTGAAGAGGTCACAGATGTGTGATGAAATATTTGCAGACAATGAACATGAGATAAAATAAGAAGAGTAATAAACGAATGGAGAATGAATATATAGTGAGTGTGTTTATTTGGCAAAACAAATGACAATCCCGAAATATAACAACATATATAACGAAATGTTAGCGCTTTGCAGTGCTTAGGCGTAAGCAAAATTTAGGTTTGTTGAAATATGTTTATCACATATTTCAACTGCTAAAAGACAAAAGTACTGCAGTTGCCGTGGAGAATATATATCTCTTATGGTAGAAAGGTATGAAAACACCTGGTTCGTTCAGTGTTGCCATCTATTAGGAATCCCAAACGTCGATGCTTCAAGCTTCTTAGCCCTTGTCAATGAGATGTATTTAAGAGAGACAACTCTGAACGAACTTATAAAGCAATAGCTTTACGTATAATTCAGTCAAGAACGTTAAATGATTTGCGCTATTAGATCGCCCGATTGAGGAAGAAAACGAAACGTTACCGCTGAGCACTGTTTAGGCTCAAGCAAAATTTAGGTTAGTTCAAATACGTTTGTGACATATTTCAACTGCTAATACACTGCAGTTACCATGAAGACTATATCTCTCTTATGGTAAAAAGGCGTGAAAAATGTGTGACAAGAGCCAAGAAGTTTGAAGCATCGATGTCTGGGATTCCTAATAGATGGCGACACTGAACGAAACGGGTGTTTTCACACGTTTTTACCATAAGAAAGATATATTCTCCTCGCTACCAGCTGTGCATTTGCCTTTTAGTAGTTGAAATATGTCGCAAACATATTTCAGCTAACCTAAATTTTGCTTACGCCTAAACACTGCTTAGAGGTAACATTTCGTTATTTTCCTCGATCGGGCGGTCTACTAGCAAAATTCAACGTCGTTGATTGAATTATACTAAAGCTATTGCTTTAGTTCGTTCAGTGGTGCTGGAGTTCGTTCAAAGTTGCCTCCCTTAGGTACATCTCATTGACAAGAGCCAAGAGGCTTGAAACATCGATGTCTGGGATTCCTAATAGATGGCAACACTGAACGAACCGGTTGTTTTCAGACTTTTTTACCATAAGACAGATATATTCCCCACGGTAACTACAGTGTATTCGCCTCTTAACAGTTGAAATATTGACAAACATATTTCAACTAACCTAAATTTGATAACAATATATATATATATATGTGTGTGTGTGTGTGTATGTAATATATTCTATATATATATTATATATATAGTCATTATATATATATATATATATATATCATATATATGACAGGTGGCGTCAGAATACACTAGGAGATATTATGCGGTTGCTACACGCCGCTTGATATGCAAGGGAATATTCGTACCTAAATTCAGAAAAATATTATAAAAATGCTCCAGATACTGTAATAGACAATGAAAACGATGCGATTCAATGGTATATGCAAGCAGGTTTAGACATGAAAATAAGAATGAGCCAACCGGGAATAAAAGACAAGAAACTCAAGGCTTGTGAATAATTGACATGTCTTTCCTAAATGACTATAATATCTCGGTAAAAAAAGATTGACTGTCTCTCCAAATACAAAGACCTGGTCATTGAAATGGTGAGAATGTTGATATATGGGTACAAGAGGTCTCAGTCATGCACTAGGAATTGTGTAAGCTTGTTGAGAATAAAAATAAAATCAATAATATTGCTTGGAAGACATTTAAGTCGTAATCCAAATGTGGTCATGTTCTGCTCGTAAAGCGCTATCAATAAAGAAAGGAAAAGAAAGCCTACAAGTAATCTATACTAATTTACAGCGGCGAAAGAATCCCGTAAAGTAGAATGTATGTAACCTTAGGTATGAGTGACATTCACATACAAGCACACACGTGCGCTCCTCCCGCAAACACACATTCAATAGACTTACAACCAATAATGATTATAGAAAATAGATGTATAAATAAGCACCAGGAAAGATTTCAGAGGATGATAAAACGACCCTGCCATGGGTATGGCAATTCATTCAGATAAGGAAATCCAATTAACAACAAGGATATTGTTGCTAATAGCAATCAGAAAAAGAAGTGTCCCTGCTCGAAGTATTAGTTCAAACAGATGATTATGTATTTCCAAAATAAATGGAAATCTATCAAAATACATAAATATTCATAGAAGGTGGAGGTTGAAAGCAGAAACGTGTGTGTGTGTGTGTGTGTGTGTGTGTGTGTGTGTGTGTGTGTGTGTGTGTGTGTGTGTGTGTGTGTTTGTGCGTGTGTGTGTGTCCTGAAGTTTTGCTTATGTATTTTTCTACACTTTCTTAATCATTCCTAGTACACCTATCATTACAGAGATCGTTTGTTTTCAGCCACCACCTTCTTCTATGAATATTTATGTCTTTTGATAGATCTCCATTTATTTTGGAAATACATAATCATCTGTTTGAACTAATACTTCGAGCAGGGACACTTCTTTTTCTGATTGCTATTAGCAACAATATCCTGTTGTTTAATTTGGATTTCCTTATCTGAATGAATTGCCATACCCCATGGCAGGGTCGTTTATCATCCTCTGAAATCTTTCCTGGTGCTTATTTATACCATCTCTTTTCTATATATCATTATTGGGTGTAAGTCTATTGAATGTGTGCTTGCGGGAGCGCACGTGTGTGCTTGTATGTGAATGTCACTCATACCCTAAGGTTACATACATTCTACTTTACGGGATTCTTTCTGCCGCTGTAAATTAGTATAGATTACTTGTAAGGCTTTCTTTTCCTTTCTTTATTGATAGCGCTTTACGCAGAACATGACCACATTTGGATTACGACTCTTAAATGTCTTCCAAGCAATATTATGATTTTATTTTTATTCTACACCAAGCTACACAATTCCTAGTGCATGACTGAGACCTCTTGTACCCATATTCAACATTCTCACCATTTCAATGACCAGGTCTTTGTATTTGGAGAGACAGTCAATCTTTTTTACCGAGATATTATAGTCATTTAGGAAAGACATGTCAATTATTTCACAAGCCTTGAGTTTCTTGTCTTTTATTCCCGGTTGGCTCATTCTTATTTTCATGTCTAAACCTGCTTGCATATACCATTGAATCGCATCGTTTTCATTGTCTATTACAGTATATGGAGCATTTTTATAATATTTTTCTGTAATTTAGGTACGAATATCCTTGCATATCAAGCGTGTAGCAACCGCATAATATCTCCTAGTGTATTCTGACGCCACCTGTGCGATGCACGAAGCTCCTTTATAGTTGGTAGGCTCATCAAACCTTCTCAACATGCGGCAATGAGGCTTCGTGTTATACTTCAGATTATAATTCCGCTTTCAGCTGGGAAATTTGGAGCCTGATATAGCGTCAAATGTGTGCCTTGTAATTCTTTACATTCTGAATCCAACTTCCATCATTCCCGAGCCAAGTACTAGTACGTAGTGGTGTCAATATGATCGCCTATTCTCTTCCTCCAAATTTCAGGCTTAGTACCATGTTAGAAGCAATCATTAAAGGCAGTGAGCTAACAGAATTGTTAGTACGCCGGGTAAAATGCTTAGCGGCAGTTCTTCCGGTTTTACGTACTAAGCTCAAAATCCACCGAGGTCGATTTTGTCTTTCATCTTTTCAAGATCGATAAAATTAGTAATCGAACTCTGTTTCCCTTATTTATTTGTTTTGTATGAGAATTTTTATTAGAGTTTTTAATTTCATATTTATAACGATACAAAATACTACTAATAATACATTTTATTAATATTAAATATTTTATTAAATATGCGATGTTCGTCTATATAAAATTCTAGTTCACTGAAGCTGCTAAGAAAACAAATATTTTATTTTCGCTCCCCAATTTTTATATCGTTTCGATTAGCAAATCTATATATTTTTATTTAACCATTTTATCATTCGTGCTTGATGTTGAGGTTATTGATTTAGGTTGCAATACAATTTTCGAAACTTTTTTTCCAGACCTTTGCTTCCGTGTATATATGTATGTGCGTGTGTTTTATGTGTATGTACTTTGTATATAAGTGTATGTGTAAGTGATGTGTTTGAACTTTCCTGCAGGTCTCTAAATCTTTTGAGATATTTGTTTCTCCTGTTCATTTCTTTCTTCTGTACAAAATCGAAAGATAAGAGAGGAAAGGAAATATCTAGGATTTAAATACAGAACTTTATCGAAAAAGAAGGAATTCTTGAACCCTCGCCGCCGCCATCTTACCTGTAGTTTCCAGCAATATTCAGTGTTGTTTATCTTAAGGTTTATTCGAAATACCTATTTGCCTTCTTCTTTGTATACAAGAACCAGATTCCTGAGGTAACGTATTCAGAATTGAATAGATATCTCATACTTATATTCCTGACCCTTTTTGAACTCTAAAAACACGTGAATAAAACTAGATATAGTATTGCATTTTCTTCGATCTTTTATTGCTTCTGCAA
The DNA here is from genome assembly GCF_006345805.1 of Octopus sinensis. NCBI lineage: Eukaryota > Metazoa > Mollusca > Cephalopoda > Octopoda > Octopodidae > Octopus > Octopus sinensis. The sequence goes on along the minus strand of NC_042999.1, from coordinate 163,756,420 downwards.
CTCCTATTACTTTTGGCGTCTTTTTTAAAATTAAAAAAAAAAGAAATAACTAGACTCATATGTGTGTGTGTGTGTGTGTGTGTGTGTGTGTGCGTATGTGTGTGTGTGCGTGTGTGTGTGTAAACCATAATTAGGTAGGATATAAAAGAAATGAAAATATTTAACCACTTATTATCCTTAGGATTACGACGATTTCGCAGCTTTCATCATCTGTAATATAAATTCTGTTCTGAGTGTGTGTGTGTGTGTGTGTCTGTCTGTCTGTCTGTCTGTCTGTGTAAAAGATTATAACAGCCGTATTTTTCAACTGATTTTCTCCAAACTGGAAATATATTACATATGTTCCAGGGATGGTTTTAGACTCTTAAATTTTTTTACATAATGAGTAACGGGCCCACTGGGGGCAGAAAATACACGTTCCTGGGTTATGTGGAGAAAGGAGGGAAATCTTTACAAAGTAACTTTCAGAAATTGATTTCTCCCTTACATCCATTGGTCATAAAAAACAATAAAAATATTGCTTTTTATATTAGATTCCCATCTTTGAAAGGTTTTTTTAAATATTTAGTTCCGGTTTTCTTGCGTCAGTGACGTTTATATTTCTCTATCCATTTCTCTATCCATCTCTTTATCTATCTGTCTCTCTGCCTTTATCTGTCTATATCTTATCTATCTATATCTATTTTATTTGTCTAACTAGCTAGCTCTCTCTCTCCCTCTCTCTATATCTCACTTACTCTCTATTGTTTTCACTTTCATTTTTCAGACGCTATTGTTTTCACTTTAAGTTCAATCGCTATTGTTTTCACTGTAAGTTTTTAATCGCTATTTACAAATAACAACGACAATTTACTGACAGAAAGAAGTTCACAATTAATGATGAAAGTAATTTCATACGTAATTTACTGATAGAAGAAACTTCATAAATTTCACTTCAATCCGTACACTTCATTAAATTTGCTTACAAATTTCTTATTTACTTATGGATCAATTTGTGCTTCTTTTTGCTTTGTTTTTTTTGTTGTTGTTTTTTTGTTGTTTTTTTTTTGTTTTTGACGGAATTACTGATAAAAGCAAGTTCATAATTTATTAACAGAAGTAACTTAAAAAATTTCACTTAAATCCGTACACTTAGTTAATTTCCCTAAAAATTTCTTATTTACTTTTGCAACAGTTTTGTGTTTTTCTGTTGTTTACGGCTTTTTTCTAGTTCCTTCGATACTGGCTCTTTGGTTCATTGACAAATATCGCTACAAACCGTTTAATACTTTATTTTCTGAAAAAATTTCTTATTTACTTTTACAACGGTTTTGTTTTTCTGTTGTTTACGGCTTTTTTCTAGTTCCTTCGATACTGGCTCTTTGGTTCACTGACAAATTGCGCTTCAAACCGTTCAATACTTTATTTTCTGTAAAAATTTCTTATCTACTTTCTGCCTGTTGTTTTAGGAAATATAATTTCCATTACGCAGTTATTTTCATTGTTTACTATCTTCTGCACCAGTGTATTCTGTATTTCTGTAACCATGCCTAGAAGGAAAGTGTCAAATTTGTCTACAATGTCAGGGTCAGCCAAAGGAATGTCTCTGTGCAGGGAAAGAGAGACAGCTTCCGAAAAAGAAGCATACCAAGAAACGAGCAGACTGTGCACTACAAAAGCCAGAGCTTCTCAAAGTGATGAACAGAGGTACGCACGGCTGACAAGGATTAGGATCTCCTCTGCAGAACTTAGAGCAGTTGCAACAGCTCAGAGAAGCAACTTCTATGAAGCAGCTTTCAACTATGATCCTGCAGTTCATTATGCAGATAACACTAGAGTTTCCATTGGTGCAATGACAACCGAGTGTATACATTGTAAAGCAAGGAAGTGGCCTAGAGAGACACCTGCACTGTGCTGCAGTGGTGGAAAGGTTAAACTCCCTGCAGTCCTTCAGCCTCCAGAGCCATTGAAGAAACTGTTGTCATCAACTGACCAAGATTTCAAGCACTTCCAAAACAAAATTAGACAATACAACGCTGCACTACAGATGACATCATTTGGAACCACAAAAGATTTAACTGACCCAGGATTCATGCAAACTTTCAAGAGTCAAGGTCAGATTTATCAACAGACTGACTCTCTATTACCTCTGTCAAATGAGTCACCAAATTGGCCTTTCATTGTTTATAATCTGTACCTATTTTTTTAGTTACAAAATAAGCTACACAAAACGTGTTTTTGAATTACATATATTTACTTTATACACATATAAGAGTTGAAAACCTTCTTTTAACATTTCCCTTAACGTCTGTGTTCCATGCTGGTATGGGTTAGAGAGTTATTGATATAGGAAGTTGGTACCTCAGCTACTAGCAGCTGAGACCTGCGTAATCTAGACGGCGTTTTAAAATTTCATTATTCTCTTTAAACCGGGTAACGCCAGGTAATTCTGCTAGTGTAATAATAATTTCAGTGTATAATAAGCTATGCTTACATGTCTGCACTAATATTCACGCTACACATTATATAATACCATTGCATAGTCTTGCTTTCTTTTCTTTGAGAAAATATTTTGAGGTTTTTTGACCTTTTAACTTTGAAAAAATTGAAAGGCTTTATCTCAGTGGTAGCATAACACAATTAGATTCATGGTGACAGCGACTGACTTTCTTACTTTAGAATTTGCATTTATTTATTTTCTATATGCATAGCATGCATATTAGAGCAGACACGTAAACATAATTTATTATACACAGAAATTATTATTGCATGTTTAAGGCTGCGAAATGACAGTAACCCTAAGAATATCAAGTGGTTAAATGAATAAATTCATTTCTCATATCCCCTGACTTTTTTATGGTTGATATATGTGCGTGTGTGTGTGTGTCTGTGTGTGTGCGTGCATACATATATATATATATATATATATATACTAGCAGTATCGCCCGGCGTTGCTCGGGTTTGTAAGGGAAATAACTATATAAGCATTTTTAGAGAGTTATAGCCAAAAAATAGGAAAAAAATGCATTAAAAATGGAAAAAAAATTAAGGTAAATTTCTTTTTAAATCGTTGACACATCGTAGATATTTTTAGAGAGTTACTTCCCTTATATAATAGCGACAAAAATGCATTAAAATGGAAAAATATGATGGTAAATTTTTTTTAATCGTAGACTCATCGTAGACGCGCGCTAATACCCAGAAGGGCTCGATATGACTCACGACTATAAGATACCCGGTTTTGGTTACACTGCACCGCAAAATGTGGGAGTAGTTAGGAATCTAAATCGTAGGAGACAGACACACAACTTCACTCTTATATATAAAGATATAAGTCACGTAGTTATATACACATACTTTGTTATATACACATTCTTAAAAGAAAATGTTATTTTGAATACAACATTTATAAAGAATAAAATATTTTTTGGTTTTTCTTAACCCTTTCGTTACTATATTTCTGACCAAAATACACCCCTTATGTGTTTCAATTAATTTCTAACGTAATCATAAATTTAGTCTGGTTTCATTAAACAACAATAACTTTTTTATTTATCAATATATTAACGTGAATTTTGGAAGATAATTTAATGAAATGTCCTCAACCAATTCTATACTATAATTTTTGTCACAAAGTGACTCTAATTGCAGGTAGATACAGGTAAATTCAACAATATATAAAATTATTAAAATTTTGTTCAAACATCGCTATAGAAAATGGGTTATTAGCTAATATTCAATTGGGTATACAACAAAATTTTACGATAGAATTTGTTATTCTGGGTAACTTTCTGATACCCATAATAATATTTATGGCAAAATAGGCCTTAATTTCATTTAAGGTTGTGGGAAATAACAAACTATCCTTTCTTTCGTTTTGTTTACGTTTAGCGTAACGTTTCGTTTCTGCCGTAATGATTTCAAATGGGCTCATTCGAAAAAGTAAATAGAAATAGTCTAAAGCTTTACTCTTCTGGGAAAGTCTGTGGCTTGGTGCAGTTTCTTCAGAAAAATCACCGAAAGAAACAGTTTTTAAATTTTCACTCCATTCAGGTACCAATTCATTTTCTTAATCGCTGTCGGATTCACTGTTTTCACTTTAATAGCTGCAAACTTGCAAAGACAAAGGAGGAGAAGGGTGATAGCGTCAGTGAAACAATTCGCTCCCTTTGTGTGTGTGTGCGTTTGCGTGTGGTGTAAACCACATTAAGAAAAACATTTGACATACACACCAGAATGTGAGTTTTCTGTAAATTTTGCTTAATTGGAGTTTAAATTTTAAAAACTGGACCTGGCATGACCCGATGCATTCTACTCTTAAAAATGCTAGGTAAATTGTAATTGAAGAAATCCTATATTGTAGATTTCTATAAGTTACAAAGGGAGGCAGATAAAATCTGCCTTTTATAATAAGAGATATATATAGTACAAAGTAAGATAGGGGTGTAACCCACTATGGGATATCAATTATCCAATATACTGTTGGTAAAGTACCCAAAGTCTTAATACATAAATGTTTTTAATTGCAATGCAATTAATTCATTTATTGTATTAAACGGGTGAAGGTAAAGAAATATTTTTACCGTAAATTTATAATACAAATAAGAAAATGGAGAAACCAATTAGATTCACTTTTGACCATAGGCTGAAACAGCTATAAGAAGTAGTTTATGGATTTCAATAATTTATAATATGACTTTTAAAATCTGTATTTGTATTATTATCTTATCTATTGATTTATATAATATTTCGTATTCTTTTGATGTTCTCATTTGTAAAATGAATAAATAATCCAACATTATAATATCCGTAACTTGATGAACAAAACAAATTTGTTTCTCCATCGTCTTATTTGTATTATATATATATATATATATATATATAATATATATATATATATATATTATCTTATTATAAAAGGCAGATTTTATCTGCCTTCCTTTGTATCTTATAGAAATCTACAATATAGGATTTCTTCAATTACAATTTACCTAGCATTTTTAAGAGTAGAATGCATCGGGTCGTGCCAGGTCCAGTTTTTAAAATTTCAACCCCAATTAAGCAAAATTTAGAGAAAACTCACATTGTGGTGTATAAATCAAATGCTTCTCTTACTGTGGCCTACACCACACGCACACGCACACACACAGTGTGCAACGAATAAAGTGAAAGTAATTCACTTTTTGTAGTGAGTGACTCTTTCACTCTGCCACTTCCTCTTTACACACATAGACACGCAAATATATAAATAAAATTGTAAGCTAACGTGTGTGTGTGCGTGTGTGTGAGTGTGTGTGTGTGTGAGGGTGCGTGTGTTTGTGTGTGTGTGTGTGCGTGTGCGTGAGTGTGTGACAGAAAAGTTTTTTAGGACGAATATAAGACCTATATCCAAGTAGCAGAAAGATCGCCCAAAAGTGTATATAGATATTTAAATGTATTTATATATTCATCTATACACAGATGTATGTATAATGTGTGTGTATATATTTCCATAGAGGTAACCTTTCACTCCATACAAAGTTTTTTAGGACGAATATAAGATCTAAAGTATATACAAGTAGCAGAAAGATCGCCCAAAAGTGTATATAGATATTTAAATGTATTTATATATTCATCTATACACAGATGTATGTATAATGTGTGTGTATATATTTCCATACACGTAACTATTCACTCCGCACAAAGTTTTTTAGGACGAAAATAAGATCTAAAGTTATCTCTAAGTAGCACAAAGATCGCCCAAAAGTGTATATAGATATATAAATGTATTTATATATTCATCTATGCACACATGTATGTATAATGTGCGTGTATATATTTCCATAGAGGTAACCATTCAATCCATACAAAGTTTTTTAGGACGAAAATATTTATATATAAAAGAAAGGTTGTGTGTCTGTCTGCTCCGATTTAGATTCCTAACTACTCCCACATTTTGCGATGCAGTTTAACCAAAACCGGGTATCTTATAGTCGTGATTCATATCGAGCCCTTCTGGGTATTAGCGCGCGTCTACGATGAGTCTATGATTTTACAAATAATTTACCATCATTTTTTTCCATTTTAATGCATATTTTTTTTAATAAACGGAAGTAACTCTCAAACTTCACACCAATATGCGTGCTCATATGCGACGTAATATCACATCAGCAGCATTTCCTCACACCCTCCTTGCACTTGGCGAAGGCAAAATACCAGGGGATGAAAATGGTAATATTGCCATCGATTCCATTTGTACCATTGTTAAGACACCTTCTGATCTCAGAGATGCAGTGTTCCCAGATCTACAAGCTAATTATCAGAATATGGATTGGATTGGCAAAAAGGCTATACTGGCCCCGAGGAATAAAACTGTTCACCATATTAATGATGAAATGCTAAAACTCATTCCTGGGGAAGTCTATGTATATCAGTCTATCAATACAACTCCTGACCCAGAGGACGTCATCAACTATCCAATAGAGGTACTCAATTCCTTTGAGCACCCCGGACTACCACCACACTTTCTCAAACTTAAAGTTGGTGCCCCTATAATGCTCATCAGAAATTTGGTTCCCCCAAAACAATGCAATGGCACACGTTTGATCGTTAAGTCCTTATCTCCCACCGTAAGCTTATATCAATATTTGCCTGAATAATCATCATAATTCAGTGCAATCATTAACAGTACTTTCAAGCAATTCAGCCCCGAGCAACGCCGGGCAATTCTGCTAGTATATATATGTAAATGAAAGAATGGAGTTGAACGACGATTTAACAAAATTCCTTTATTCTTGACATATGTTTCGAAGACTGCATATTCCTAATTTCTAAGGAATAAGGGGTGCATTATGCCGCCTTCTCATCAGGAAATACAAGGAACTTATGTCAGCATCAAGATGAACAAAAACTTTTAGATGACAGCCCACACGGAGCCCATAGCGATAATGAGTGTTTCTTTAAAATATTCTGTTATAAGCAGTGACGTTAAAATGGCTGAATGCAGAAGATTCTAGAAGGTTCAAGGGTTCAAACAAGGTAGGAGGAGAGAGGTCTAAGAATAGGAAGGTGACAGGGTGCAAGTCATATGAATGGTGATTTGTTGTTGTTTTCTTTTGTGATTGAGTGCCTGTATGTGTGTATGTATATAACTGCATTCGTGTCTATGTGTGTGCGTGATTGTGTGTGTGGTTGGGTGGATGCCAAAAACAAACAGTGGTGAAGTGACAGGTTTGTGTCTGTGTGTTTGATTGTGCTTACGATAGAGAGAGGGAAAGAGAGAGAGAGGAGGTCGAGGTAGAGAGACAAAGGTAAAACCTACCTCAACGAAATTTGGTAGAAGTCCTTTATGAGTATAAAAATTTGTCTATGGGGGTGATGTATAAAAGGAACCAAATTATTAAAATTCAAGGATGTTATCTATATTAATCATCATTCATATGAGTGAAAGGTGTGTTTCTGCCAGTGCATGCACCTATATGATTTTTCAATCATTGTATTTATTAAAGGGAATTTGGCGAACAATATATGGAAAAGTTCGGAATTACAGACGCCACAAAATTTTCTGCCCTTATCAAACGGAAAGGATACAGACAATATGGACCATTCCAGCTTGAACCTTCTAGAATCTTCTGCATTCAGCCATTTTGACGTCACTGCTTATAACGGAATATTTTAAAGAAACACTCATTATCGCTATGGGCTCCATGTGGGCAGTCATCTAAAAGTTTTTGTTCATCTTGATGCTGACATAAGTTCCTTGTTTTTCCTGATGAGAAGGCGGCATAATGCACCCCTTATTCCTTCGAAATTAGGAATATGCAGCTTTCGAAACATATGTCGAGAATAAAGGAATTTTGTTAAATCGTCGTTCAACTCCATTCTTTCATTTATTTGTATTAAAAAAACACAAATTTCCACACGAAAGCACGTGACCTCTGCCCTTGGCATGTAGCTTCAACCGTGTTTTTCTGACGTGAATTTGCTACCCAGGTATCGGTTAACCGAATTATCCATACTAAGATAATTCATTCAACTATTTATATATATATATATATATATATATATATACGCCTATGCACATTTAAATTCCCACCTTCTTTCATATTTAACAATTAAAATTGCATTATCAATTTAAAAGGTAAAAATCTCTTTAGGACAAAATTACATATATTCATATATATTCATCTACATCCTAATGAATGGAGAGCTTCTTACATACTGCATAGCAGCATGTGTATGTGTGCTTGTGTGTGTTAGCATGTGTGTCTTTGGATTTCGTTCTAAAAATAGCTAGATGTTAAACTACGGCCATAGTGAGCAATGGCGAGTTGCAGTCTTGAAGAACTAGGTCACACATAATGGAATTTATATCGCTTTTCTTTTAGAAGTTGGCTGCCACCCCCTTCCTTCTCCCTTTTCAGGATAAAAAATAAAAATAAATATATATATATAGGCGCAGGAGTGGCTGTGTGGTAAGTAGCTTGCTAACCAACCACATGGTTCCGGGTTTAGTCCCACTGCGTGGCATCTTGGGCAAGTGTCTTCTGTTATAGCCCCGGGCCGACCAATACCTTGTGAGTGGATTTGGTAGACGGAAACTGAAAAGAAGCCCGTCGTGTATATGTATATATATATGTATGTGTGTGTTTGTCCCCCTAGCATTGCTTGACAACCGATGCTGGTGTGTTTACATCCCCGTCACTTAGCGGTTCGGCAAAAGAGACCGATAGAATAAGTACTGGGCTTACAAAGAATAAGTCCCGGTGTCGATTTGCTCGACTAAAAGGTGGTGCTCCAGCATGGCCGCAGTCAAATGACTGAAACAAGTAAAAGAGTAAAAGAGTAAAAGAGTATATATTTAATAAGTATCCAAATCTATATGGTTATTTAACTTCTACTTATTTAATTGTGAGAATCTCAATTTTTATTATTATTACAATCTTTTTTATTATTTATTTATTTGTTTATTGTTTTGCTTTTTTATCTCTTTTGCTTTTTTATCTTTTCTTTGTTTCAGTCATTTAACTGCGGCCATGCTGGAGTACCGCCTTTAGTTGAACAAATCGACGCCAGGACTCATTCTTTGTAAGCCTAGTCCTTATTCTATCGGTTCTCTTTTGCCGAACCGCTATGTTACGGAGACGTAAATACACCAGCATCGGATGTCAAGCGATGGTGAGGGGACAAATACATATACACAAACACATACACGCACACACAAACATATGTGTGTGTGTGTGTAGGTGGGTGGGTGGGTGTGTATTTTTCAATGTGTACAAATAAAACGGAAAAAAACAAATAAATAGTTACCAGGCGTAGGAGTAGTTGTGTGGTAAGTAGCTTACCACATGTTTCCAGGTTCAGCCCCACTGCGTGGCAAGTGTCTTCTACTATAGCCACGGGCCGACCAAAGCATTGTGAGTGGATTTGGCAGACGGAAACTAAAAGAAGCCCGTCGTATATATGTATAAATTTATATGTGTTTGTGTGTGTGTATATGTTTGTGTGTCTGTGTTTGTCCCCCAAAATCGCTTGACAACCGATGCTGGTGTGTTACGTCCACGTAACTCAGCGGTTCGGCAAAGAGACCGACAGAATAAGTACTAGGCTTACAAAGAATAAGTCCTGGGGTCGATTTGCTCGACTAAAGGCGGTGATCCAGCATAGCCACAGTCAAATGACTGAAACAAGTAAAAGAGTAGCAAAAATTCTCATAAGTCCCAAGGGTATTACAGCCTACTTATAAAGGTAGAAATTCCAGGGTTAAGTGAAATGTTTTTGTATAACATAGATAAATTAAGAAATGGAGTCAAACGCAGGTTTTATTCAAATCTTTATACTTCCGACATATGTTCCGAAGAAATCATTGATATTACTCCGAGGGGAATAAAATGATGTAAAACAATGCAATCATCTCGTCAGGGAAAAAAAGAGAAACAAAACACATCAATAAACCATTTTAACCGAATGTGATTACTGCATATATGATGAAGGGGAACGCTGGCAAGTTATTTTCTTTAAAAAGCGTTAATAGATTTAACGTCAAAGGTAATTTAGAGAAAGAGGAGGAGAAAGAAAGAAATTAGCAGAAAATTAAGATTGGAGAAATATAGTGCGATAGATGAATGGCAACAGATATATGTAGTGGAAATGAAATGTAAGAAGACAGTTAAAGTTTGAACTTTATAGGTTGTTAGAAATGACTTATAGGAACTAAAAGCATGTTTTTGCCAATGTTTGCAACGATAAACGAGTTCTTTAAACGTGTTTACAGGAGAATTCTCCGAGAACAGAATGAGATATTGTTCTTCGTTGCAGAGCGGACAAAAAGATTAACCTTTATCATATGGAAAGGATCTAGATAGAATATTCCATTCCAAACCAAATTAATTTCCTAAGCCCAGTATTGTTACGTTTATTGATATGATTAAATGTAGAGTAATGGCTAGATATTCTTCTGGACAACTGGAAGTAATTTTACATTGATAAACAGAGTTTCTAGTCTTAGGATTACTGCTAAGGAAATGAACGCGATTCGAATTTATATTATTATTATTTTTCAAAGAATGGTTAGTGTTAATAATATCAATGTTATTTTCATTAAGTTGATTTGTATTTAACAACTTATCGTTATGCGAAGAGATGATTTGTGAAAGGTTTTTGGTGTTTGAAAACCCTATTCTAATTCGGTGTGAATTGATAATGGAATGGTATCTTGAATTTTTGGGGAAATTTTTATCTATGGCTTCACGAAACAGGTAAGAGAAGTTGGATTTGATCTTTTTACCATAGGGGATTATCAACGAAACAGTTTTACTAGGACATACCTTGTTGTTAGGGTAATTCTTTTTAAAAATCCTAGATTAACTTTTAATACGTAAAAAGGGACTTAAAGAACGCTTATCTCCCTTACGCTGCAAAATTACATTTTTCGATTTAGCGTTGTTATTCGAACTAAACTTTATATTATTATTACCGTTATGACGTGTTTTCATGTCCTGATTAGTAGAGGTAGAATTAATATCAATAGTTATAACTCTGCCTTACTTAAAGCAGGCTATAAAGAAAAGAATCCTATATAAACCCTACATAAATTGAAGTAGAAGTATATATTTATTAACTCTTACAAGAGTAGACGCATTTCGTTCGTTCTTGGAATTTGGCTGAGAGCATTAGAATGAAAGAACACGCAGAGGACTTTTATCTCTTAGTCAGAAGGAAAGCCAGTTTCCATAACGCTTTACAGAGTCTCCGTAACTGACGGAAGTGAGAGAAGAAGGATTGCAGACTTGGCCCAAATGCTTCCGTTAAAGGTATCCAAAGGTCAAGAGGTATCCAAAGGTCAAGCGGTGCTACTAAACCGGTCAATAGATGAAGTTTATCACCTAAACAGATTGTAATATGTAGTAGAGAGAAGTATATTTGCTATGCAGTGTGCAATGTGTAGCGTGCAGGATAAAGTGTGTAGTGTGAATATACAGTAGAGAGAGAGAGAGAGATGAAAAGTACAATGTATTTTAATGTGATGAAGTGCATGTTGAGATACATTGTGCAGCAAGAATTAGCGTGATGCAATGTTGCCGTGCAGTGTTAAGGAGTGACTAGCATTGTACAGAAGCATGTCGTGTGTTGCTGTGAAATGAAATCTATATTGGTGTAGTGTGCAGCTGTATTTGATGTAGTATTGAGATGCTGTGTATATTGATCTACATACGTGTGTCATACAGCAGGGTTTGGAAGACTAAGGGTTATTGTAAACTAGAATTTGTCTGCCAAACGGTTTCTCAGAAAGTCGTTTATCCTAATTATGTAAATGTATAAAAAAATATGGCGAAGAGTAAAGTGTAGAGTAGTATTAAGGACTGGCCTAAAAAAGTTGACCTCTAGCTACATTGAGATTATAATTTGGAATGAAAAGTATAAGTGTGTGCCTGTGCGCGTGTATATGTGCGCGCATGTGTGTAATATTTAATGAGACAGAGCAAAATATATAAATAGATATCTGTAAAAGTCATTGAAGTGAGGCAATTATTAACAGAAAAGTGAGAAGAAACAGATCCGAAATGGAAAATGGATAAAATAAATAAGATGAATATTAATAAATAGAAGTATCAAAGTTAATGGATTAGTTAATTAGTGAGATTACAATTCTAGAGTTTGTTAGTGATAACTTTCAATTTCATCATCATCAATGGTAAATATTGGACCATTGTGTTAAAATAGTTATAAAACACTTAAACGAAAAACAAATAAATATGGAAATAAGTAGAGTAATATAGAAGATGAATAAGTGAAAGTTCTAAAGTAAGGAAGTTATTCGTTGTCTTGTGTCGTGCCAGAACTGAAGTAAAGCCTTTCAATTCTTTTGAATCATCGAAAGACTTATTAAATATACTGCTAATATCAGATTTCGTCAGGTTTACGAGCCTAAGTATTTGATTTAAAATACCGGTATAGTCATTGAAGGTAAAGTAAGGAGGTATTGGTGGAAAGAGTGCTGTACAGTTGTCGGCGTTGAGTGGCAATACAATATTTGTTTCCGTTTGAGATCGTTAAGCGTTTTTTTAGTAGTTTCTCTTTTTTGTTTACTTATTGGTAATTGCACTAGAAGTAAGATGGCGATATGTGTTCTGATCTATTCCCTACAGAATTTTAGTTTTTAAAAGCACTCGTTTGACTTTTAGCTTTTCTTTTCTCCCGTCTTCTAATGTCTGACTTCTTACATTACTTCACAATATAAACACTTATAACTACTATTGCTGTTAGTATCGTCGTTGTCACCACCATTACCCTCGTATATATCTTTCAAACATCTCTAATAGAGTATCTCCTCCTAAAACACAGAAATCAACTAGAATTGATGAACACTTTAGTTTTAAGTCTAATAGATCTCCATCAGTGACAAACTTTTTATATCCTTTGAAAATCGTAACATAAACATCTAATCGATATATATATATACAGAGAGAGAGTGACAGACAGAGAGAGAAAGAGAGAGAGAGAGGTTGGGAGGGAGAAAATGGAAAATCTGTACGGGGTTTTTTAGTATGCAAACTCATGTGTTGCTTCTAATGTGGTCACGAGCAAACACAAAAAAAAATAATTTGATACCAACGCTTAATAACACCATCGGAAAAGAATGCTTGATAACAGCATCTCCATTGGCGACAGCAGAAAGCCTCTTCTACCAACACTCCTTCATTTTACATTTAAGGACTAAAACAGAATGTAAGGACAAATCAGAATTTGAGGATAATTCAGAATTTGAGGACAAGTCAGAATTAAAAGATCGTTTAGACTTATAAACTCTACGAAATCATATTCAAACCAACATTTAGAGAAGCTTCACCTCAGCCATTGTAGGGAAACATTCTTGAAGTCATAGACTGGTTTAATTTCATTCCTAATGAAGAATACAATCGAAAATTAATCTGCATCTATAAAAGAACTGCGGAACCTCAAAGCAATCAGCTTTTTCTAGCATTATTCATCATGCAAGGTGGCGAGCTGGCAGAAACGTTAGCACGCCGGGCGAAATACCTGGCGGTATTTCGTCCGTCTTTACGTTCTGAGATCAAATTCAGCCAAGGTCGACTTTGCCTTTCATCTTTTCGGGGTCGATAAATTAAGAACCAATTGCGTATTGGAGTCTATCTAATCGACTGTCCCCCTCCCCAAAAATTTCGGTTCTTGTGCTTTGAGTAGGAAAGAATAATATTCATCATGCACGGAAAACTGCGGTTCATATGTTTTGGGATAAGTGAGTGTATAAACGTATATACGAGGGGCGTTCAATAAGTAATGCCCCTGACCCACTTCCCATAGCAGTAGAGCAACGAAACTTGGCACAGTTATTAGTCTTTTTCTACATAGGAACAACCCAGAGTTACGCATTTCTGCCATCGTTTGATGCAGCGCTGGAGACCGTTTTTGTAGAAGACCCCAGCTTGGTCCTCCAACCACGACGTGACTTTAGAAATCAAGGCTGCATCATCTGTGAAATGCTTTCCTTTCAAAAAAAACTTCATAGCTGGGAAGAGGTGAAAATCAGAGAGTGCAAGGTCAGGAGCGTAGGGGGGATGAGGGAGGAGTTCATAGCAGCACGCCTGTGCTTCTGATCTGGCGACACGCGAGTTGTGGACGCGAGTTGTCCTGCAGGAGGAGGATGCCTTTGCTGATCTTGCCCCACCTCTTGATTTTGATAGCTTCTCATAATTTCCTCAAAAGTGAAGCATAATAGGCTCCTGTAATTGTGGTACCCTTTGCCAGGAAATCTGTCATCACTACTCCGTCCTGGTCCCAGAAGACTGTGAGCATGACCTTGCCAGCGGAGGGCTGCACCCTTGCCTTCTTTGGAGGAGGTGAGTCACGGTGCTTCCACTGCATTGACTGGGCTTTAGTCTCTGAATCATAGTGATGGACCCAGGTTTCATCCTGTGTAATCAGTCTTTTGAAAAATTTTGACTCATCTTCTTGGCACATCTCCAAATTCATCCTCGAGCACTCGACGCGTTCTTGCTTCTGGAAAGGTGTGAGCAACCTGGGAATCCATCTGGAAGACACCTTTTGCATATGCAAATGGTCATGAATGATAGTTTCCACAGACCCGGTACTAATCTTGACCTCATGGGCTATTTGGCGAATAGTTATGCATCGATCTTCCAAAATGGCAGCTTCAACTTGATGGACAGATGCCTCATCAATGGCAGAAGGGGGTGACCAGATCTGGGAGCTGTTTCCACAGAGTTCCGATCATGTTTGAATTCACGATGCCAGCGTTTTACAAGGTCATATGATGGGGC
>NC_042999.1:163701658-163736658 GCF_006345805.1 Octopus sinensis | reverse complement strand
GCAGTGTGTCCGCTAATGGTTCAACGAAGATCAAACACCAAAGGCTCAAACCTACATTGCGAGTCAGTCTTTCTACAATTCTTATAACAATTCGACTTTTGAGCATAATCATGATATTAACAAAAACAACAACAACTTCAACACCAAAAAACTGGTTGATTTTTTTTAAAAAAACCTACTTAAAGCTAAAATTACATCAGGTATACAAATAAAACTCTTAAAAGAAAAGTACATAAGACAAAGAACGAACAAAACATCTGATTCAAAAATACAAACAATAAAAACAGAAACATTAAAATAAACATTGAGAATGTAAATATTGAAGATAGATAAAACGCCATCGAAACAAGGAAAATAATAGAGTATAGATATATGAACCAAAAGAAAACTGATGACGAAAACGAAAACAGCATTGCACTATCAAAAATACATAACGAAGAAAATATGGAAAAGATCAAGCAAGTTCAGAATTTTTAAGTTGAAAATATTGAACAACTTGTTAAAGAATTACAAATTGATAAAACTTCCTTTGGACTAACAAAAGATCCTCTCAAAGATAAACTTTTACGTTAAAGTAGCAACAATGATAAAAAAGTTAGTCCATCAAAAACATATTGAAAAAAGTTACAAATATCAATGTTACCAGAATAAATCAACCATTATAATTAACAACCAGAATAGTCGCAAAACGAAATGGATATCGATCCATAATTACTTTTCGGTTGTTTATATTCTGTTAGTATTCCTTGTACTGTCTGATAAGTTATTAGCTCTTTCCCTGGTTGTTTCCTCTGTTGCGCTTAATTTAGTATTCTCGTCCGTCGCTGATAATTCACTAACATCTTCATTTGGGTTCTTACAGCAGAAAAAGATAACGTAAAGTACAGGGGTTGGACAAAATAATGGAAACACCTTAAAATTTCAAACAAATTTGGTTTAACATGGGGTAGGACCGCCTTTGGCAATAATTACAGCTTGAATTCTACGAGGTATGGACTCGTACAAAGTTTGAATTGTTTCCAAAGGGATTTTTGTCCGTTCTTCAGCTAAAACAGTCTCCAGTTCTTGTAGTGATGATGGTGGAGGATATCGACCCCTTACTTGTCTTTCTAAAATGCACCATAAATGTTCGATAATATTGGGATCTGGGGACTGTGGTGGCCAAATAAGATGTTCAACTTCACTAGAATGTTCCTCATACAATTCAGTAACAACTTTAGTTGTGTGAATTGGTGCATTATCATCCTGAAAGATTGCGTTTCTCTCCAGAAAGAGTTCCGCAACCATAGGTTGAATTTGATCAGCTAAAATGCTTAAATAGTATTGACTATTAATTCTGCTATAAAGAGAAACCATTGGGCCGGCGGATTTCCAAGATATAGCCACACCCCTCGATTATCACAGATCTTTCTCCATGTTTAACAGTCGGAAGAAGGCAGTCTGGGTCAAATGCTTCTTTTGGCTGTCTCCACACTATACTCGACCGGTGGTCGGAAATAAGGTAAAGGATGACTCGTCCGAGAAAATAACATTCTTCCACTGCTCTAGCGACCAATTCTGTAGGTTTTTGAAAGTAGTGGTCTTCTGATTTGCAGCCCTCCCGTGAAATCTAGCTTTGTGCAGCTCCCGGCGAACAGTTTTTGTATAGAAGCTCTTGTACTTCAACACAAGAGCTTCTATACTTTCACACCGAGAACCTTCCAATATCTCAAAATCACTGATGCACTCCTCCCAATTAATGCCACAGATCCGTCTGAGACACATCTGATGGAAACGTTCCAGCTGTTTAAGGTGGTATCAATATGTGACCCAGGTCTCGCAGACATAAGGAAGAGAAGAGAGCACACATGCCTTGTACACCTTTATCTTTGTCTTCCTGCATATGTCTCGCCGACTCCAGAGGCGCCTTTCTAGCCTTCCGAAAGCATCATTTGCTTTCCCAATTCTGCATGGAATTTCACTATCCAAATTGCTATATCTATTAACAGTGTTTCCCAGGTAGACAAACTGATCAACTACATCAAGTCGTTTACCATACACATATATATTTGGTTCACTATACTGCTTACCAAGGGCGGGTTGGTACATGACAACAGTTTTCTTGGGACTGACCATCAATCCTAAGGCAGTGCAAGCATCAGAGAATGCATTCAAAATGTGTTGCATATCAATCTCACTGTGTGCTACTAGCTCACAATCATCAGCATACAAAAGGTCTCTTACGATAGAGGTAAATACCTTTGTTTTTTGCAGCAAAGCGCCTGATATTAAACATGTTGCCAGAGGTTCGATAATGGACGTAAACACCGTATCTGCAGTTTCTGAATGCAATACAGAACACCATCGCGAAATATATGGAAAATAGGGTCGGTGCCAGAATATACTCATGTTTCACTCCATTTTGTATTGAAATGGGCTCCGACATTTTCCCTCTAATATTCACCCTACCATTCATGTCTTCATGAAAAGACCTAACCAAAGCAAGGAACTTTTCAGGGCACCCAAGTTTCTGGAGGACTTTCCACAATGCTTTTCTATTGACGGTATCAAAGGCTTTTGTCAGATGGACAAAAACCTGATACAAATCCAGACCCTGTTCCACACACTTTTCCTGAAGCTGTCTAGCTGAAAATATCATATCGGTAGTGCCGCGTCCCACACGAAAGCCAGATTGACTTTCTGGAAGAACACAATCTGCAATGTATTACAGCAGACGATCCAGAAGTATCCTGCATAAAACCTTTCCTACAGCAGACAGCAATGATACTCCCCTATAATTACCACAATCATTCCTGTTGCCTTTCCCTTATACAGGACCACCAATACTGTATCTCTCCAGTCCTCAGGTACAGATTCACTCGCTCATATCCTGCCAAACAAGTGATGTTGCTGCAGAAGTTTCTCGCCACCATGCTGTAACAACTCAGCATGTATGCCATCCGTATCCGGAGATATCCCATTATTCATCCTTGAGACAGCCGCCGCAACTTCTTCAAACATTGGTGATTCCGCGCGCCTTCACAGGTAACTCAGGGATAAGATTAAGATTATCCTCACTAACTACAGACTGCTGATTCAAAAGTTCATCAAAGTGTTCTCGCCACCTTCGCAGAATTCCTTGTGAATCACGAAAAAGTTCTTTACCATCCCTGTTTCGAAGTGGTATCATGAGAAGTCGGTCCATAAACTTCTCGCAAGAGACCATACAACAGCTTTGTGTTATTGGAATCCGGACGCCGCCTGTATCTCATCAGCCTTCTTACTCCACCACGAATCCCTCATCTGGGAGAGTCTCCACCTCACACATGTTTTCACACCCTTGAGTTCCCTATGCAACACTTCCCTTTCCTGTGACTTTGCTGACAAATAGTGTGACAAAGTATGTCTCTTATCAGCCAATAAATCATTTATATGTTCATCATTTTCTTTGAACCAATCTTGATGCTTTCTTTGTATCAATCCCAGAACATTCTTGCCTATATCATAAACTGACTTTTTAAGGGTCAGCCAATCCTCCCCAATATCTGCAACATTCATTTCCTCTCGTTAAGTTCTCTTCACACTATTATACATAAGATGCACAACATTCAGTCTTTTAGGCAGAGTAATACCTGCAGCCCGGATTTTACGTTTTGTGATTAATTTCACTTTTGTATGTACCTGGCAGTGGTCAGTCCAACAAGCAGCCCCACGAGGAACACGAACACACAGCACATCCCGTCTGTCACGTCTGTCATATATATATGGCGGTGCCCCAGCATGGCCACAGCTCATGAGCTGAAACTAGAATCAATCAATCAATCAATCAATATATATATATATATATAACAAAACATACATACATACATACATACATACATACATACATACATACATACATACATACATACATACATGTACATAAATATATATTGAAAGTAATAGAAATGAAACTAATATATATAGATACATAATGAAAGTGATTGAAATTGAAGCCATATAAAGTATTAATAGAGATGTTATTGCTTTACTTTTGACACGTAATACGGAAATAGTGTGAGAGATAAGTGATTGCTCTGGGCTCGCATTAGGCAAGAAGTTGAAAATCTTTTGGTGGAATCCGTTGGGTAGTTCTCGAGTTTTGGGGAAGCACACATACAGACACACACACTCACAGACAGACAGACACATTCTCATCTTTATATATATATACACGCACACACACATATATATTTGCAAAGAGATGTGGCAAAAGACTGCAATGACGTCAGCAAAAAGCTCGCCAGACATTGTATGGTTTAGCATTTTTAGCAACGTTGCGTGTTTTAGCTGTATGCTATTCATAAATATGGAGAATTATTGGAAACAGAATCTCCTGATCCACAGTTCGGAAGTCTCGTGCTCTTATGAATACATCTGTCATGAAAAAAGTTGTTAAAAAAATAGACAAAATTCAGATCTTCTATAACTATCAGATCCAAGTGCTTCAAGTGAAGTATTTTTGCCTAAAATGAAGTAGAAAATTATTGAAGCCATTTCATGTGTGTTGTTATTGTGATATAAATCACTTCTGCTCTCAAACAACAATGTTCACACTAAATGTTGCAACTGACATTATTGATTTCTCTTTTGCAGTGAAAATGGTAGAACCAGTAGAGCACTGGACAATAGTCATCTTGGTATCTATTATCTCATCCTTTACCTTTTGAGTTCGAGTCCTACGGATCTCAAATTTACTTTTCTTCCTTTCGGTGTCATTAAAAATTAACACCAGTCATATTTGTTCGAGTTCTGCTTCTTCGCGTTACCGTGGTTCTTTTTATTGTCGTTTTGACCGCTGTTTGTTACAATAGTTCTCGTCAATATTTCGGTTAACACTAAAGCTGTAAGCACAGTAGACAAAAGGCTTAACGGCATTTCGTCCGTGTTTATGTTCTGCTGATGTCGACTTTGCCTTTCATCCTTTCGGGATCGATAAAATAAGATACAGTTGAGCACGGGGATCGATTTAATCAACTTACCCCTTCCCCGAAATTGCTAGCTTTGTGCCAAAATTTGAAACCAATATTTCTGTTCACGTTAAGGCGGTGAGATGACAGAATAATTAGTGCGCCAGACAAAATGCTTACTGGTATTTCATCCATCAGCATGTTCTGAGTTCAAATTCCGCCGAAGTCGATTTCGCCTTTCATCCTTTCGGGGTCGATAAAATAAGTACCAGTTAATCGACTTAATCCCTCACCGAATTTGCTAGCCTTGTGCCAGAATTTGAAGACAATATTTCTGTTAACGCTATTATTGTCCCTTATACCGTGTTGCTATTGTGTAGCGGTTGCTAATGTGGCTGTTGTGTTGCTAATGTCGTTATTGTATCGCATTGTTGCCATTCTGACTCTAAGGTACTTATTCAAACAACTAGGTGTGTCCCACAGATTTATTGTTCTACGTATGCCATACCGCACACTTCGGCATTCACTGGATAATGTTACTTGGAACAGAGCAGCAGTTTGAAGATGCATTATTTCCACTCGCCAATCTATCTTTGTGCACCTGTATAATATGGTGGTAACCACAATGGAAATGAACAAGAGCACAACAGATACTGTTCGCCTACAACTACCGTTACTGATGTGCATACTAGCACAGTATTTGTCGAGGAGATTATAGATGTATTTTTGTGTAACGGTCTTGATTTTGCTGTTTTGTGTGTGTGTGTGTGTGTGTGTGTGTATGTGTGTGTGTGTGTGTGTGTGCGTGCGTGCGTGCGTGCCTGCGTGCGTGCCTGCGTGCGTGCCTGCGTGCGTGCCTGCGTGCCTGTGTGTGTGTGTGTTTGGTGGGAGGTAATATTTGTACTAAGTATGAAGGACATTGTTTTGTTTTTGAAATTGTGTTGCAACTTGTCTGAATGTTTGTATGGACTCAGTTAAATAGATAGTGTTGTTAGTGGGTGTTTAGTGTTCTAGGGTAATGCAGATGCGTTTGAACATAGTTGAATGTGTCGCGAAAGAAAATGCGAGAGAATTGGAACTTACTGTTAAAAAAGACTGTGTCCTCGCATGTCCAATTAATCTTTCATTTTTTTTTTGTACTTTAACTCTATTGAGTACATAACCTATGCACATGGTCAATGCACAAATTGTGATGATGCAAAGTATTGATTTATGTTCTTCATAGATAATTGGGAAGGGTTTTAGGGATCCCCGCCAGGGATAGCATAATCGATGATGAATCAAAGTATTGCTTCTCTACTAATGTTGTTTCTTATTTCATATTTCTTTATTACCCACAAGGGGCTAAATATAGAGGGGACAAACAAAGACAGACAAAGGTATTAAATCGATTACATCGACCCCAGTGTGTAACTGGTACTTAATTTATCGACCCCGAAAGGATGAAAGGCAAAGTCGACCTCGGCGGAATTTGAACTCAGAACGTAATAACAGACGAAATGCCCCTAAGTATTTCGCCCGGCGTGCAAGGGTTTCTGCCCGCTCACCGCCCAAATGTTGTTTCTCTGTAGTACCTGTAACTCTTTTAAGTATTTTTGTCATCTACGTGTACTGTGAATGTTGACAGGATCTCTGTAACTCCTACTCATTTTGTCTTCTGAACGTGCGATATGTCTATGTTAATGATAGCTGATTATATTTTACTTTCGATTGATAGGAAAGCAGATTTTGAATTTGATAAAGGCTACCTACTGTTGTTATGGAACCAAATTTCTCTGTGATTAATGTATTATTAGAAAATGTGTGCAGATATATCTGGAGAACAGAGGGAGTATGTGATAGTGATGACTTCTGTGCAGAAGACTGTATGTTCTATAGGTGTGTAATTATTGTATAGATTTAAATTTTTTTAGATATTGGGTGAGAAAAAGGATCCTTACTGTATTCCATTACAGAAATTGCAAATTCTGGATGTTTATTCATTCTCCATGGGCCTGACCACATCAAAGAACATTTGCTAACGAGCGTTTTTGCTGTTTCTTCCGGAAGTGTTGCGTATTTGTGTATAACAGTTAATGAAGTCGAAAGCTTTGCCAGCTGATGGTAGTTAGGACTGTTCTGTTGTTGTATGTTATTGAAGCCATATTTGTGTGTGTGTAAAGATTGTTTATTAATATGATAGTTGCGCGTAAAGGTCTAGATCTGTTTTGTGTGTTAAAGAAAGTAATACGTAGATTGATAATGTTTTACATGCACATTTGCTATTTTGTCAGACTCTGAGACTTCTAAAATTTTGTAATTGCCTTTTTGTTCTTTTTTTTGTTTTTAGGGCGTTTTTTTAGGGGGTTTTTGGGGTTTTTTTGTTTTTTTCTTTGATTTTTTTTTTCATTTTTCTTATCTGTTTTCTTATGTGTTTCTTATGTGTATCTTATGTGTTTTCTTGCGCACGAAAAAAACGGAGTAGAACTGATAACAGTGGATAACAGTTAATGATATGTTGCCCTTTATGTTTCTGTTTCCGCAGCGCACTTTCCGTGGCTGATTTTCGACAAGTATTTCGTAAGTGAATACGTTTGCTTGTTGGAAACTAGTCACGTAACTTGGGGCTTTTATCATCACATGAGACGAATGGCTGGCCTGTTGTTTCAATTATTCCGACAGCTAATTATTTTATTGCATTTTAATGTTTGTTTAGTGATTCGTCTTCGATACAAATGTTTGCTTGTTTTCTGCTTTTAGGTGAGGACTTTTCTGTGATTTCCTTTTTTTACTAACTTCGTGTCGAGTTTATTTCTGTTAAATGCTGTGTTGGATTATTAGTTTCGGTTGCGTCACTGACTTTCTATTTTTCATACTACCTTACAGAATGTTTTTTAAAAACAATTGTTTTGTTTTTTTACGAGGAAAGTGTTGTGTTGTTAAGTTCTTTGAATTTTAACTCTGTCACTAGATATGGAAGTTGTTCTACTAGGTTTTTATTATGTTTGAGAAAGCATGTGTGTGTGCGCGCGCGTTTTGTCGATTGTTGATATGTAGTTGTTGTGATGATGTATCAGGTAAGCAATCAGAAGGAAGTTGAGAGATTGCTTGTCACGAGATTTTCGTGGTTAAATGTGTTGTGCAGAAAGTAATGTCTGAAGAATGGATGAGATTTTGATGGAAAGTTTGATGAGATATGTGGATGTGTAAGTGTGAGGTGTTAAGAATGTAAATGAAGTTAGGCAGTGAAGCCATTGTGTCATCATCTCTTGTGTTATTTATATTGTTCCGTCATTGATGTTTAGCATCAAATCAGCCCTGACCAAGTACATCAATGATTCATTGCAGCCACAATCATCTTGTCCTTTTGTATATCTAGGAGTGCAGTATTCATTATGTTTTTTCTTTTATTGTTTTAAGACGACAGGGTGTAATCCGAACGATATTTAGCTGTTATTTCTTGTAGGTCAGTGACAAAGTAGAGATTCCCTTGTTGTCTTTTCTGAATTGTTTTGGTTTGTTCCATGAAATATGTGCATTGGAGTCTCCTACAATTATTGCTTTTGGTAATGTGTTAATGTGTTGTAGTTAGAGTGCGTGACCTAGTAAGTTAGTTGTGTTATTGTGTGTGTGTGTGTGTTGTGTGTGTGTGTGTGTGTGTGTGTGTGTGTGTGTGTGTGTGTGTTAGTATTGATGTTTTATATTGTGACATCTGTGTCACATGGTGCATGTCGTTATGAATGCTATGAAACCTTTACCGTGATTTGCCATATACCACCTTATCGAGGTGTGATAATAGACGACGTGTACTGGGTTGCAGTCATAGCATTGCATTTCTGTACCGTTGTAATGCCGATGTCATGTGTAACGAACATTTTAGTTCCATAAATTTGTTTTTAAACCTATCTGTTAAACGCAGGTTCGTTATATTTATGCATTGTAATTTCTGTATGGCGTGCAACAATTTTCGAGCGTAATTTGTTCTGTGCCAGGCTTTGGCTTTCAAAATATAATAGTGACAATTGCGTTTTTTATGATTATGATTCATTTTTGGTGTTTATTTGAGTTTTTGGCAAATGGTATTCTTTGTATGCGTCTAAGTATAGTGTGTTCTTTCGTTTTGAAGGAAATTAGTGAATTTGGTACTACTTGTGCTCTCTATTCCTGGTTCTCCGGTCAGATGTGTGCATGGAATCTAATGTAGCACTCAAACGATGTCGGGTGTCATACTGAAGTTCGCGTGATTCTAAGAAGATTCAAATATATCCAAAAGATAAATGAGAATCTGGAAATATCGATTTTATAGCTTTTCGTATATTTGTGAAAATATTTGCAAAGATGAAGCAAACTAACTCCTGAACATCTTACTTGATAACTGTCGAGAATTATACGAGTAAAAAAAAAAATGATGGAAAGGGAAAATAAAACTAATATATTGATAAGGAGAGTATTTAGTTACATTTATCAAAGAAACAAAGTGAAAAGTATGGGATGAAAATAAAAAAACAGTACGTATTTCGGGGCAGTGATTAAGTTGATTACATCGATACCCATTACTTAACTGCTACTCATGCTACCCGAAAAGATGAAAGGCAAAGTCGAGCCCGGCGATATTTGAACTCAGAACGTAAAAACGGACGAAATGTCACTAAGCATATTGCCTGATTTGCTGACGAATCTGACAGCCCACCGCCTTACAAAGAAACATTACATACTGATTTCAAATTTTGGCACAAGGCCGGAAATTTCGGGGGAGGGGTAAGTCGATTACATCGACCCCAGTGCTCAACTGGTACTTATTTTATCGAAAGGATGAAAGGCAAAGCCGACCTCGAAGGAATTTAAACTCAGAACGTAAAGACGGACGTAATTCTGCTAAGAATTTTGCCGAGTGTGCTAACGAATCTGCCAGCTCACCTCCTTAGACGGAGACATTACATATTAATATTTGGATTATAGACTCAGCTTTTATAGATGCGTATTTCTAATGAAGGCTTTTATACGTAACAACATTTACCTACTTATGACTATGGAGCCTAACTCATATTTTACTTTAATAAAAACAATGTAATAAAAACAATGGAAAAAGTCTATTGCTTGCATTTTTTATCGAAAATTAAGTATCTGTAATTTAAGAGCTTCGATCTCTGTATAAATGTTCGTTTGTTACATGATGATCGATTATTGATAACAACAAGCTCATAAGTTATCTGTTTTAGAGCGATAAACAATTCACGCGGACATTCTTCGTAAAATCTCAATCTGTTATCCATGTTCATAAATGTAAAGCCTCATTTATTTCTTTTCATTGAGTTCGTCGTGTTTCTTTTATACTTGTAACGATATAATTCCAAACTGATATTAGACTTTTATGTTTTTAAAGTATTTCTATACTTCACTCGTTTCTGTCTGACTACAGCTGTTTTCTGCTATTATTCTGTAGTGTCACTGCCATCCAAGAAATATTTTATGTGCAGCACACTTGAAAGTAGATAAATATGTTTTTGCACATTTTCTGCATAAAGCAAAAAAAAAGTGTATTTAAAATTTTGGGGGACAGACAGTTAGATAGATAGATAGATAGATAGATACGCACTGGCGTGGTTATGTGTTAAGGGGCACGGTTTGTAACCACCTGGTTTCGAGATCAGTCCCACTGTGCCGTACCTTGGGAAAGTATCTTCAACTATAGCCTAGGGTCGATCAATGCCTAGCGAATGCATTCAGTAGATGGAAACTGCATGAAAACTCGTCATTTATATGCAGGGAGGTGCATGTGTGTGTGTGTGTGTGTGTGTGTGTGTGTTCTTGCGTTTGTCCTCCCTCACCACTTGACAATCAGTAGTGGTTTGTTTACGTCTCCGTAACATAGCGGTTCACTAAAAGGAATCGGTAGCATAAGTACCAGACTTTCAAAAAATAATTACGATAGTCGATTTGTTGAAGGTGGAGCCCCAACATGGCTGCTGTCATGGAGCCCCAACATAGCTGGAATATGTAAGAGATAAAAAATATAGGATGTCTTTTAACCAAAGAATATAAATAATTTAAGCTACAAAATATCATTAAATACTTCTTTATTCGATAAATAAAGACAAGCTATCAATGCAAAACATGAACTCGGTATTTTTTAGCAATATTTATTGTTCTGCTTTGCATTTTTTTTTTTTAATCAGAAAGTACTTTTTTAATTTCTTTATTTTTCAAGACCAAAAGAAATGGAAGGCACATGTCCTTAAACCGAAAAGGTTCCCCAAATGCTCAGGCATCCAAGGACCCAAGTCTTGATGTTAAACCGGATGACGGATAAGTCTACCACCCAAGAATTCAGAAAGCTGGAAGAAATATCGGTTTCAAATTTTGGCACAACGCCAGCGATTTTAGGTTTGGAGTAAGTCGATTAGATCGGTCTTAGTTTTCAACGATTACTTATTTTATCGACCCCGAAGTGATGAAAGGCGGAATTTGATCTCAGAACATAAAGACGAACGAAATGCTACCGAGCAATTTGTGCGGTGTGCTAACGATTCTGTCGACTCGCCGCCTTAATATTGCAAAGCATCTCGTCTGACACTTGAACAATTCCGTCAATCCCTCTCGCTGAGCTAGTACTATATTTTATCGACCCCGAAAATATAAAAAATAAAGATGACTTCAAAGAAGTTTGAACACAGAGAGCTCTGCCAGTTCGCAAGATGTATTTGAGATACGATGCAATTAAGTTTCTCTCTCTCTCTCTCTCTCTCTTCTCTCTCTCTCTCCTCTCTCTCTCTCTCTCTCTCTCTCTCTTTATGCATTTAATGTAAGCGAGCAAAACAAATCTTAATTCATGTAAACGTTTGTATAAAACTGAATAGGAATAAATGCAGCTGTTTTAGCGACTGAAGAATATTTTTCCTCAATAGAAATCCAAAATGTTTCAATAAGTAACTCTATATATTTGATTATTAAGATCCGCTCTGGCTGAACATTGAAGCCAGTTCTCCGTCAGAAGATTTTCAAACCAATATCAGATTATCTTAATAAAAGGATTTCAAACTCAATCAAAAAGTGCTTAATGGAGGAACATCAAAGTTCACTTTCCCTTTCTCAGTTCTCAAAATACTGTACTCAAGTGAATTAGAAGGACGAAGTCTTCCACTATCTTCTACTCTGAGTTTAATTGATTGATACTGTTAGTGAAATTCTATATATAGTTAAAATATAGAATTTCGGTTCATAATTTTCCACTTTTCTTTCTTTTAATATAATTGTATGGATTTGCATAACATAAATGAAGCAGGGTGACATAGAATTAAGACGGTTTAGAATTGTTCAAGAATTATATATTATCATGCAAATTGGAAAAAAAGAAGTGAAAACAAGCAAAATGAAATAAAATAAAAGTTCACATTTGTATGTTTTATTCTAATATTAAAAGAAAATTGAGGATAGTGACGACCTGGTATCATTTGTACTGTTGCAAAGATACCAACCATTGTTTTGTTTTACTTTGCTTCTGTTTTTGCATTTTTTTTCATTCTTAACTGGTTTTCTAAAACAACTTTAATAATTTTATAATTTTCACGGTACTCAATTTGGAAAACACTGCTCCAGCGTTTCCTGTGTTATGGATAACAGCTGAGATATTTCTGTATGTATTGTTTATACATCCGTATAATATGAAGAGGATTTACATGAAAATTACTTGGCTATAATATATTATATGCCAGTGATTCATAATTCTTTTCGTGTATCCGATTGAAAGATATTCTTTATCTCTTGATAAAACCGATATGTAAATTCTATTCTGCTCTAAAACAATCACTATGATTAATGTCAACACTCGACAACTGACGATACCAGTCTTTTGTATAGCTCGATTTCTGCTACAATTTTCAGCAAACCTACTTTTATTTCTATCATAATAATAAAATAACAAGTTGCTTCATCAGACTGATGGGAAAATTACAGGCTAGTATTTATGATAACATTCATTGTATTGTGGAAAATAGTCAGATACGCCAAATGCATTTGGTTCCGTCAATACTATTTAAGTACACGTGTGTATGTGTATGCGTAAATAGATAGATAGATAGATAGATAGATAGATAGATAGATAGATAGATAGATAGATAGATAGATAGATAGATAGATAGATAGATAGATAGATAGATAGGCTATTAAGGGATGAAGGAAAGAATCCTCAAAAACTGGAGACCTAGTCCTAATATTCACAACATAATGGAGTCCGCTAAAGACACTTAGAGGTTGTTAACCCTAATGACGGGCTAACTCTTCCGTATAATAACGTACAATGCATTCGTATGAAACTTGTACAGTTTCCATGTACCTAATTTCACTAACGAGGTTTTTCTTTTTGCATTTGTCACATTTAGGAACATAATATTGTTCTTTTTACCGTGCAAGACTGTGGAGCGTCCGGAAAGTGCTTTGCAGTATTCGATCCAGCTCTACAACTGTAGATTATAGCTTCTGAGATATCAATACAGAAATGTCATCTGTGTTCACTCTACGATATAAAGTACTTTGTCTGAAGCTATGGTACAAGTATTTATATATTTGTACCATTGTCGAAACTAATTTGCTTTGTGAATAAATCTATTACAAAATTAAAAACGACTACACATTTTTAGATTCAGGTGCATTTTCAAATCCCAAAACAAACACCATATATATATGGTGCTTCGAAAAATGGAGGCGAACACCTTCCTCCGTGTGATCGGCTTGAAAAACTGTTAAGACTCTAGGATATTTTCCTAAATTTTTAATATGAAACCAATGGTAGCCTTAATTCACAAATAAAGAAATTATATCCCCCAATGCTTTGTTGAGCACTCTTTGTATTCCTAGCCTTTCTCCTTTCTCTTTTCTCTTCCTTCATCCCTCCCCTTTTCTTCTCTATCACTCTCTCTTGCTACTTTTCTCTTCTACCTGCTGTTGTCACGTGACCCGCGGCTAGCTTTCTCCATTTTTCACTCTGGTTCCGTAGCTGACCAGTCGCAAACTCTATGTCCCTCCTTCTATTACTCACTATTCTTGTCTTCTTGACCCCTAAGGCCGTATTTTGCTCCCTGTTCGTCCTTGTCCACCGGCCTAAATCACACTCCGTGCTGTTTTGCTTTATTTTGTTTGCCCTCGGTCCTGAAATCTCCGCAAAAAAATTTTTGCGGGCACCGCCATATATATTATAATGTGTGTGTGTGTGTGTGTGTGTGTGTGTGTGTGTGTGTGTGTGCGTGCGTGTGTCTGTGTGTGTTTTGACTTGTTCAGTCGACTGTGTCAGCCTTAACTTACGACCCCAAACATTGTCACTTGATACTAACAAATGGACGTAACGGGGGAACCTAAAAAAATTTCTAAGACCAGTCATGTGACTATCTTCTACCGATCAAATACTATTCAAAACATATACTAATTTGAGCCATGAACTCTCTATAAAAACAGTGCAAGCTTCAAAGACTAGTCAGAAGCGAGACAGATGCGACATAAGCCACGTCTTTCTATTTGAACTTTTTCAAAATCAGTGTAAACTGTGAAACCGGTTAAAGCTTTTAATATATTAAGAAAATATATTTTAACTATTCTCAGTTCATTTTCAACTTCTGTTTTTCATATATATATATATATATATATATATATATATATATATACTATATATATATATATATATATATATATTATATATATATATATATATATATATATATATATATATATATATATATATATATATATATATACTTATATATATACATATATATATATATATGTATATATCTTGTTGCTTATGGTAATCTTGTTGTTTATGTAGTGTTCTATTTATCGTATTTTTCTTTGTTATTAATTATTAAATAATTTAGACATACTTTGATAAATAGATAGGTCCGTTTTTAAATGATTTATGTTTGATAATAGAATAACTATATAAGTTATTATTCACATTCATAAATTTGTTTTAGAGTGGTGTTGGGGTTTTTAATAGTATATTGTTGAGTAGGGAATGTAAGTGGCTGAGTGTATGTATCTGCTGGATTTGTTACTCCTCTGTGTTGGAGTGGCGGTAGGAGTGCGGTTGTATGTGAGTGATTGTGTGTGAATGTGTGTGGGTGTGCATTGTTTATGTGTAGAAATGTTGTTTTCTTTTGAGTGTTTATGTATGTGTGAATGTGTGTGTGTGTGTGTGTTTGTTTGCGTATTTGTGTATGTTTGTTGCATGCATGTGGTATTTGGATATGTGTGTGTGTGTGTGTTTGTTTTAAGTATTTATGTATGGTTGTGGTATATATGTGGTATATGGTATTTGGTAGTTTCTTGCTAAGAATGAAATGTTTATATTGTTGTGGTTGAGTATATGCGGCTGCTGGATGTGTGGTTGTCATGCAGAGTGAGTGTGTTTATGAATGAGGGTTGTATGTGTGTGTGGGAGTATGAATAAGTAATGTGTTGAAGTATTTGGCTATTTTATTAATTTATCGTTGCCTAGATGTTTATGTGTATGTATCGAGATATATATATGGGTGTGTGAGTTAGTGTATGTATTTAGATATGTTTATATATACTTAGATATATGTGTATGAGCATGTGTGTATATATAGTTTATTTTTATTTTTGGGTTTTGTTTTTTGTTTTTTGTTTTTTGTTTTTTGAAATTAGATTCTTCATCTTTAAATATGAGAACTTTAATACTAGGTTTCTTTATATTCAATTGTTTATAGAGGTTATTTTAGTTCTTGATTATATATAGATTATATATAGATTATATATATATTTTTTTTTTCATTGATAAATTTATATTATTTATAGTTTTAGTCATTTTAAATTTATATTTTAAAAATATTGATTATTTTTAGATCTGAAATCCACCTGATGAATGTCCTTTGAAGAGACATGAAACAATTGTAGTGGCGATTTAAATTTTATTTACTTTATATTAAATTTTTTTATGTATTGGATTAAGTCTTTCTTTGTTTGATTTGCAAAATAGTGGTTTTGTCTCTAATTAATTTTATATAATATTTTACTATAAAATTGGATTCAATCCTAAATCTGATTTTTCCCTGTAAATTTGGATTTATTCCCTAATATTTATTATTATATATATACTTATATATATACATAAAGCATGCATACTGTATATGTATGTATTTTGTCTTTGATATTTATTTGAGTTCTTATTTACAGATTTTAAATCAGTCACTAACAAAATGACAAAGCAAACAGTTCCAGGGATTTGTGAATATGTGAATTGTATGTGCAAATATAATCGCACTCGTGGGGGTACACATTTATTTAGCATACGACTTTGAGTATGTGCTTTGCGTTAATGTATGAATACTACACGCACACATTATTGTATGTACGTACGTATGTATGTATGTATGTATGTATGTATGTATGTATGTACGTATGTATGTATGTATGTATGTATGTATGTATGCATGTATGCATGTATGTATGTATGTATGTATGTATGTATGTATGTATGTATGTATGTATGTATGCATGCATGCATGTATGTATGTATGTATGTATGTATGTATGTATGCATGCATGCATGTATGTATATATGTATGTATGTATGTATGTATGTTTGTATGTATGTATGTATGTATGTATGTATGTATGCATGCATGCATGTATGTATGCATGCATGCATGTATGTATGTATGTATGTATGTATGTATGTATGTATGTATGTATGTATGCATGTATGTATGTATGTATGTATGTATGTATGTATGTATGTATGTATGTATGCATGTATGCATGTATGCATGTATGTATGTATGTATGTATGTATGTATGTATGCATGCATGTATGTATATGTATGTATGTATGTAT
The DNA here is from genome assembly GCF_006345805.1 of Octopus sinensis. NCBI lineage: Eukaryota > Metazoa > Mollusca > Cephalopoda > Octopoda > Octopodidae > Octopus > Octopus sinensis. Next base: position 163,719,906 of record NC_042999.1, on the reverse strand, counting down.
GTATGTATGTATGCATGCATGCATGTATGTATATATGTATGTATGTATGTATGTATGTATGTATGTATGTATGTATGTATGTATGTATGTATGTATTTACGTATGTATGTATGTATGTATGCACATATTTGCAATGGTATGTGTATAAGTTCTTCAAGTAGACTCTGCGAATTCTTTCTCTGTTTCCCAAATCCCCACTATCACTCATTGATTGAATCTGGAATTTGTAAATCGATTACGTTCAGTTCTTTTATGGAAAGTTCAGTATTTCCAGGTTACTCCATAAACCTTTTTAACATATCCCAATATACCTATGAAAATAGCTATGAATGAGAATTTGCAGTCAGAGCACAATAACTCTAAGAACGATATCATTTTATCTATGTTATATATATTTCCTTTATCTGCGAACTTAACTAGATATTCACATCATCAAGGTTACATGACTCCACAATAATACATGATTCTTTTATGTCAGTCAGAGTTATATGCGTATTCTTGTAATATATTTTTTTACTTGTATTTTTATGCTTAGTAGCGATGTAGAGATGTACACAGTTTTATGTATATGTACGTTCATCCACCATTTTCTAAGATTTATCCAATAAAGTTGAAATGCAGCCGATAAATCTAAAAACAGTTAACGTGTATTCTAAAAATAGAAAGTCTGTAAAGAAGATAAGAGAAATAACACAGGCCATGACATTGTCTATCTAGAGAACAGAGAATTGTATGAAATGGTACAGTTGGTTAAGAAATAGTGTTATCAGCTCGTAAAGAGTCGGTACAATAGGGATGTGAAGTAGAACAATAGATGGGGGTGGAGTTAAATGAAACAGCACGACAGCTGGCTGAAATGGTGTGGGGATTTATTATGAAATGTTTCTTAGAGAGTACAATACTACAGTATATTTTGCAAACAAAAAGTCCAAAGAAAGTAGCATTGACTTGCATAGATAAAAACAAAACAGTTAATAAAACTAGTTAAATAAGATAAATTTTGAGGTATATACCGTATACCCTTTCTTATTTCTCTCACACTTTTGGAAACTTAAAGCGATTATCTAACTTTTTATACATTGTAGTGATGCTGTCTCCGACAGATGAAAATGTAAATGGTTAATCGGAGTATGCAATTCTGAGATTTCAATAGAAATAAAGCTATCTGTTCGAAATAGTAAATAGTTATACTTGACCAACTGTTTGTTATTCTAACGCAGCAACAATTGTGTAAGTAGGAAACATTTCATGATTAAAACATAAAACGCTAAAAAATTTCAAGCATCCAGTAAAGAAAAATATTAGTTCCTGAAGAATATTATTCATACATTCATTTAACCCCTTAATGGACCAATTATTTTGACATGGCGTTTCATTTCAGAGCATATTTTTATATTTCCTTTTTTAATTATAAACACTATATTAATTACCAAAACAAGCTTTTTATCTTGTTTCCTTTATTTTCTATTATAGAAATTAAAATGCACTTTTACTCATTTGGATTTAAACGAGTTAACTCGGACATTGAAAAAATACATATAACTTAACTATCTTCCATTTTTTATAAGATGTATTGCTTTTAAATCAAAGGAATTTTTTTTTAATGAGATAGTTTATTCAGAATGATAATTTTTAAAACAAGGAGTTACACACAAAGTTATCTTGCAGACATCACACATGTATCTGCTTTCTCTTCGAATCTTCTTTCCTTTAGCTTCTCTCTTCTCTGCGCATTTTGCACACTGTCTTGTAGGGTTCTTTTTCTTATCACTTGGTGGTATTTCCATGGGAAAGTGACCAGCTGGGGCAAATCTTGTTGGATGTGAGATCGATGATGGTCTTCCTGGTTTCGTGGGAGGCAATAAGGGTCTATATCTTTCAATAATCTTTGTGATTATTTGCATTCATCGGTTTCATAGCAGAAGCTGTTTCCAAAGATGCTTTATACAAAACATAAGCATTCCAGATAGCCAAATCCATCAAATGAAAAAATATTTTTCCCAACGTTTCCTTGTGGTGGGATAATTGACGAGATGCTGATCAACTAGGTTCACAGAGCATGAAATATTTTATTCTAAATCGTGAACGTTTGATTGGAATAAACTAAAACCAGGCAATTCTTCCTTTATAAAGCATGAGAGATTCGTCGATTGTTACATTTTTTCCAAGGTTGTAAAATTTTTGAAACTTCTCTTCTAGGGCTTGGTAAATTTCGTAAATCTTGCAAAGTTTTGGGTTTGGATGAGTTTCTCGATCAAACGAATCATTGTTCGTAAAATGAAAGTATTCTCGAATCTTCTTGTAACGTCGGTATGACATTGTATTTGCAAATATTGGAGTTTCAAGCAAAGGATCTTTGCCCCAATACATTTCCTCCTCTGGTTTCTTGACAATATCCATCAACATTTTCACACCAAGAAGCATCATCATTTCAGGTGGAGTAACAAGCTCCCAATTTGATGCTTTACTTTCAGCCATTCTGTTCGTTTCTTTGCATATAAAATCAAAAAGTGACTCATCAAAATGGAGTTGGAAAAAATCTAAAGGAGTCGTAGAACTAGGATCTTGTTCCAAATTTATGCCTGGTTTTACCAGTGAAAGGAAATGGAGGTGGTGGAGGTGGAAGAGGAGAATCGGACAAGCGATTGATTTCGTGCCATGCACGTGCATCTATCTGATTATCTTCTTTGTCATCTTCTGAAAAATTATCAGAGTTCGAACTACACGTGTCTAATTCATCCCTGGGGCTTTCCAGATCGTGAAATGAAAAATTGCTTTTGTGATCGCTAAATATAACTAAATCTTCATTTTGAGAAAAAAAATGCGTAAGTAATTCTCTTATTTGTTTGAAGAATAGAGAATCAAAACGAAACGGTTCTAAAATGACATCAACCTCTTCCTGAGCCTGAGTATGGACTGAAGTAAAAGTTCAAAATTCAGAAGCATAAATTTTTTGAAATGGTGCCAGAATATGTGCTGCCAGGCATACGACAACACGAGTAGATTCTGATTGCTCAAAAATGAAACGACACAAAGCAAATAAACTCGTTTGAGTGCTACAATTAAAAGTTAATTTTGACCGAGTATACTCGCCTGGTTCTAAAAAGATACATTTGCGATGCACGAGTAAACTCGGGATAATCCATTAAGGGGTTAAAGGGAAACTTTGCCGGGGTCATCTTCCATACTTCTCGATGAAAATAGCATTAGCCATTAACAAATATTATTACTGTTTAGTCGAGTTCAAATGCCGCCGGGGTCCACTTTACGTTTCTCTTGGAGCCAATAAAATATACACCAGTTGAACATTGAGGTCGATGTAATCGATTTATCCCCTTCCCCAAAATTTCTGGCCTTGTGCCAAAGTTTGCAACCATTATTATTACTATTAAGGCGGTGAGGTGGCAGATTCGTTAGCACGTTAGGCAGAATGCTTAGCGGCATTTCGTCTGTCTTTACGTTCTGAATTCAAATTCCGCTGAAGTCGACTTTACCTTTCATCCCTTTCGGGGCCGATAAAATAAGTACCAGTTGAGCACTGGGGGGGGGGTCGATATAATCATTATTATTACTATTAACAAGGCAGCAAGCTTAGAAGTATCATTAGCACGCCGGACAAAATGCGTTACGTTCTGAGTTCAAATTCCGCCGAGGTCTATTTTGCCTGTCATCCTTTCGGGTTCGATGAAATAAGTACCAGTTGAGTATTGGGGTCGATGTTATGACTAGCCCCCGCTCCCAAATTTCAGGCCTTGTACCTATAGTAGAAAGTATTATTATTACTATTAAGGTGGTGAGCTGTCCGAATCGTTGCCGGGCGCCGGACAAAATGCTTAGTGGGATTTCTTCTGTCTTTACGTTCTGTGTTCAAATGCCACCGGGGTCGACTTTGCGTTTCATCCTCTCGGAGTTCGATAAAATAAGGACCAGTGAGCTGTGGAATCGGTGTAATTTACTGCCCCTTCACCTAAAGTTTCAGTCCCTTGTACTTATAGTGGCAAATATTATTTTTATTATCTCCACATGTCTAGATAACATTAGCCTCTAATGTTTTATTAAATATATTTTCATTTACATAACTATCTACTTGTTGGGTTGGCCAAAAATTTCGCTCGATTTTTTAAGCGAAAATAAAACACAGGTTTTAAATACAAAGTGATTTAATCGATCGATGATATAATTATCGTTTCTTTCCAGTATCTTCTGCCATTTTGTGAGCAGATCCATGACACCTTGCTCAAAGAATTTCTTGGCTTTACGAGCGAAAAACTCTTTCAGGTGAATTTTTACATCTTCTTCAGAATTGAAGGTCGATTCATTCAATGAATTTCGAAGAGAACGAAACGGGTGGAAATCTAAAGGTGCAAGGTCGGGTGAATATGGAGTGTGCGGCAAAACTTCCTAGCCAAGCTCCAGTAACTTCCGTTGCATCTGCAAAGAAGTATATTGTCTGACATTGTCATGATGAAAGACAATGTCCTCACGATTAGCACGTAATGGCCGCTTCCGGTGGATTGCTGTGTTTAATTTATGCAGCTGGTCACAGCACACATCTGAATTGATGATCCTGTCCTTGGAACACCTTTCCAATCCCACCAAACTGAAAACATAGCCTTCGGATGAAGTTCTGCTTTGGAGCTTGTTTGTGGTGGTTCGACACACTTCTCCTGTAGTTGTTTGCGTTTCATATTGTTATGGACAATCCATTTTTCGTCCTCTGTCAATATTCTCTTCAAAAACGGATCATTTTCTACGCATTTCTGCAACGAATCGCAGATGGAAATCTGTTGGACAAGGTTAGCCTCATTCAATAAATGTGGGACCCAAAATATCGAGCCTGCTGACGTAACCAAGTTGATTCAGATGGTTTTTAACAATCAGTTTGAATATTTGGAGAATATCTACGATTGTCCTGGTCACATAACGCGGTTAATCTCAGTTGGCCGGTCAAAAAATGTCTTGATCGAAATCTTGAAAATTGTGGCACCCACGTTCCGTAAAAGCACACTCTCTATACACACCACAGACCTCCTTGAAGGCTTCCGCCTCTTTCTTTTCTATTTTGAAATTAAAAAAAAAAACATGAGGTGTCAATAATATTTGTCTTGATTCTGCATTTTCAGATAATCCCAAGCACACAAAATACAAATTGTCTCGTTGCAAGTTCACATCAACTACGTTGAGGTGTCAAGTATCAAGCGTGTGTGCATGCACAAGGGACAGGCTGAAGTTAGCTACTTATTAGGGTCCTTGAAGTTTAGAGTCGACAAAAACCGATTTTTATGCATATTTCAGTCTCTTACTTATTTTATGGATCTCTGTGTCTCAAACCAATAAGTTACGTGTTATACAGGCATACAAAATAAGTAGTAATACTGATTTTTCGGCAATGTTGTTGCTTGTATTATGTCTCTCTAACGAAATCAGATTCATCAGCAATGTTCTCAGTACCGTTGAGACCCGCCTTGCAACATTGTTACTGAAATTACGTACCTAGGTGATCTGTTGACTGATTCCCAATAAACGAATGAATAGACAAACGAACAATGAATAGACAAATGCCCATGACTTCCGACGCCTGAAGATACATTCAGATGAATTCAGTGCGAGACAATCTTGCATTTTGACTCGCTTAGATAGTTACACATTTTCTCAACACGATATCACATGATGGAAACTGACGTCAAATCATGTTTATTCTTCTATAATAAAATAGTAAATCAACGAGAAATTACAGTGTACAATGCAAGTACATGCGTGTAGTTGCCTAAACAGACGTAGTTAACAGGAAGAAATATTTTAAGTAATATCAGATCAGCAATATATAGTTGTAGTAAATACAGATAAGATCTGTGTAAAAATGGAGACAGCACTGATGACAAGATTAGGTCGAGTGCTGTTGGAGTAGGTTAAACAGACTGATTCACACTTATTGATTCTCGTTGAAAATAATTTCTTGCTGCGAGAAAGGCCGGAGGAATTTGTATTTTTTTTCTTCTTATCAAAAGGTGCTTCTTACTTAATCGTGCAATACAAATTATCGCAGCACTGTGCAATAAACGGAACTGCGATGAGTTATTAGGTTATTTGAAAAGCTTGCAGTACGGTTTCGAATCGATTGTTGGAAACGATTGCTGCTAATTCAGGGATCGTTAAATTCTGTGTAACTGATTTACAAATAAAATATATACGTTAATATTTCTAAATCAGAAGAAGGTAGTTTGTTGTGTGAATCCTTAGATTGTTTCGCGAACTTGGTCATCTCCCACTGTTTATCATTACATTGTATGAAATTTATAAATATTATGGAAAGATTGAAAGTTTTTTTTTCAAACTTCTGCTTACGGTAATATTAATTACTTATCCTTATTAGCTGCGAGTATTTTTTGTTAATTATTTGAGGCTGAGGAGAGACAAAAGCATTAAATGTAATAAAGAAAGATTAAACACCGTTGATGGGCGAGTAATGATAGGGGTGGCTACGACTCCCGTTTCACTTGGCTTGACGCGTCTCCTCAAGCATGGCACATCGCCAAAGGTCTTGGATACTGGTCATTGCCTCCATGAAGTCCAACATTTAAAGATCATGCTTCACCACCTTGTCCTATGTCTTCCTGGGTCTGCCTCTTCCACAAGTTCCCTCCACACTTAAAGATCGGCACTTCTTTACACAGCAGTCCTCAACCATAGTGGAAAATACTAGCTAAGTCAAGAGAAAAGTCAGTAAAAATAATCTTATTTTGAGTTTAAAGTTCTATTACCTCAACTACACCTACCACCAACAACAACAACAACAACGACGACAACGAGAAAAATAATAAAGGTGATGATAATGGTGATGAGGATAATTGAAATGTAAAAAACCCTGGGAAATGTTGTTTACAACATTTCTAAAAATAACCAAACAATTACTGCTTTGGCCAGGGTCAGAATACAGGTCACTTGATATGTTCAACAGACCTGGCGCTTAAACCAAACACCAATCAACTTATGCAATTTAATAAAGCCACACACTGATTGGTAAGAATACAGTTTGGAAAATTCAACATTCTGAAGCCTAAACAAATGTATTTAAGGCACACAGTTTAGCCATCTCGCCACAGTTGTAAATTAAAAAAACATAACTGTGACCACCACTACATAAACCTGAGGATTGCATAATTCATTGCATGAAATTACTAGTTCAATTAGAATGGATATTTAATATTCAGTCATTTCATTATATTATATTATCTTATATTATATTATTATAAGATTGTAAATAAAACGTGAAAATCAGACTGTTGGAATTTCTTTGAGTAATGTATTCTTCTATACACAACCATACACACCCGTGTCTGTATATATATATATATATATATAATTCAGGGTGAATACTTGATAATTGTAAGCACCTGTATATGCCAATTAGTGCTGTAGGTGATAGAATATATTTATCAAAATAAAAACATGATGCAAAGGATTTAGCGGTACATATGTTTCGGGCCTTTATTAGACGGTTTATATCAATGCATAATTGATGTAAATGTGTGTCAATAGCCTTCTTCAGCCGCGTACAATTACTACTTCAAGGACATGTATTACATTATAAGTTTTACGTTGGGGATGCAAATCCTCATAGTTGCGTAGTCCTCCGCGTAGCTGAAGAAGGCTATTGACACAAATTTACATCAATTATGCATTGATATAAACCGTCTAATAAAGGCCCGAAACATATGTACCGCTAAATCCTTTGCATCATGTTTTTATTTTGATAAATATATATATATACACACACACACACACACACACACACACACACACACACACACACACACACACACACAACAAACAAACAAACAAATTCAGATCTCAAAAGATGCAATACTAAAAATAGAGTAATATTGACATGTATTGAATCTGAACAAGTTTACAATGTATTACAATTAAATCCTTCGAAAAATCAGATTGCAAAGATGAAACCAACGTTTCACAAAAACCAGATAAACAGAGAAAAAGGCAAAGTAACATCTCTCCCCCGTTTAACCGACGAGTTCCTTCACCTGCAACTAAAATCTTCAACTTTTTACAAAAATATTTCCCCTAACACCATAAGTGTGATCATATTTTTAATAAAACTCTAATAATAAACTCTTCTGCTAAACTTAATTTTAAAGTTAACAACCCACATCAAACTTAGCATATCTTCAGTCTGCTACTGCATCCGGTTACTGTATCCATCCGAATGAGTCTCCATTTAACTGTAAATGTACTTTTAAATAGATTTTGCATTCGCTGTGGTTAAAAGGAATACAAGTTTCATATCCACGTTAAGATGGAATTAATTCCTATTACGTTACAAACAATATCTTTCCATTTTTCGCCATCGATTTAGTTCGTACGCAATTAACTGAAATGTTGATTCTTAAACTTGAACAGTGATATTAGGTTTATATATTTAGGTAAACATTATAATCGTCCCAACACATTAGGTGTGCCTTGTAATTTTAAATATTATGAAATATTATGAAATATTACTTCCTATTTTCTCTCTTCTTAACTGCCATTCAGATTTGGTGCACTCTTATGCGTATAAACGATCTTGAACACCGAAAAATATTCGCTGATCAGGCAAAATAGTTGAAAAAAGTCAACGACAGTAATTTTCTCTTCCGTCTTTTCAAGCAAAATTATTTCGTTAGCATAATAGTTTTGAATATGCGCTCTATTCATTGCTTACACTCTATAAATAATTAAATGCATTTCGCCATTAATAATATGCTAAACCTAATCGTTCAGATTGATTTATTTGCTAAACTGTTGATAATTCCTATTTTCCCCTTCATTCCCTTTTACAAATGCCTATCCTGCTTCCAATCTACTTTCTACCTCAAAAGTATTCCATCCTTCACTCGTCTTTAACATCTGTGTGTGTGTCTAATATTGCTGAGGGTATAATGAGGGTATGTCTTAAGACTAAGCGCTTACTCGGGTATATTACAGACACAGTCTAACCAACTGAACGTTTACAGGGTACATTTCATCCATAACGTAACATATCACGCTGTACCTATAGAGCACAACTTCTCAAAACGGTGGTGCCAGTTCCTAGGAGCGGTACAGAATTTTATAAGGGTACAGAGGACAAAGGGAGTGGTAGAGGCGATGGATTGCCCCAATTTTCGAAAATATTTTCAATTTTTATTTGTGTGAAAATCCTGTTATAATATTCTTTCTACTATAGAGACAGAGTCTGAAATTTTAGGGGAGAGAGCTGGTCGTTTATATCGACCCCCATCCCAGGGTTCGACTGCTACTTGTTTTATTGATCTGGAAAAGACGAAAGAGAACTTTGACTCGGAATGTAAAGCCGGAATAAGTGCCGCTAAGCGTTTTATCCGGTAAGCTAACGATTCTGTCAGTTTGCTGCCTTTAAAGGCATCTGTTAATATTAGTTTCAAATGTGTCACAAGGCCAGCAATTCCGGAGGAGGAGCTAAGTTGATTACAACAACCCAGTGCTTAACTGGTACTTATTTGATCGACCCCGAAAGGATGAAAGGCAAAGCTGGCCGCAGCGGAATTTGAACTCAGAATGTGCTGTCGGACGAAATGCCGCTAAGTATTTTGACTGGCGTGCTATCGATTCTGCCTGCTTGCTGACTTGAAAATGGTCTTTTAAAACTAGTGGTCAAAATGATATAACATTCCATGTTATACTAATTTCAAATTTTGGCACAAGGCCAGCAATTTCGAGGCAGAGTAAGTCGATTGCATCGATCCCAGTGCTTATTTTATTGACTCCGAAAGGATAACAGACAAAGTTGGCCTCGACGAAATTTGGAATTAGAACGTGAAGACGGGCGAAATGCCGCTACGCATTTTTCCCAGCATTCTAAAGATTTTGAATCGTTGCAAGAGTTTCTAAAAGTGTTAGTGAAAAAAAAGCTGCGATAAGTTAGAAAAAAGTTTCAGAAGCACTACTAAAGACTATCATAATCAAGTCAGGGATCTCATCAAAGGCTGATGAGAACTGCTACTGGTAGCATATAAACCAGAACTACCTGTTTCATAGTCGGATGATCGGTGATCAAACCGGATCCCCAGCTTGAATAGCTTGCTACTCTTGTGAGAATGATGTCTGGACAACCAGCAGGACTAAAATGAAGACGGATGAGTTCCTTGTGGGCAACGACAACCCAGATGTGGCAAACCACAATATTTCTGCCAAGAAAACACAATGAGAAAGTCAGAACGAAGTAACGCTATGGCCTCATCCGATGCGAGAAATAGATAGACACATAGACATATACATATACAAAATAGTATGGATATGTAATGAATGCACGTAGATATTCTTTTCTGCTCTAGGCACAAGGCCCGAAATTTGGGTGGGGGCAGACGATTAGATCGATCCCAGTAGGCAACTGGTACTTAATTTATCGACCCTGAAAGGATGAAAGACAAAGTCGACCTCGGCAGAATTTGAACACAGAATGCAAATGCACATAGACATTAACTGCATATACACATGCACACTGACACATTTACACTTGTATGCATGCGGTTGCGTGTATAAATGTACGTGTCTATGCATGCGTGTGTGCGTGTGTGTGTCTATGCCTCTGTGTGTGTGTGTGTGTGTGTGTGTGTGTGTGTGTGTGTGTGTGTGTGTGTGTGTGTGTGTGTGTGCGTGCTTTCTCATACTTTTCGTTTTATCGTCTCCAGTACCTACCTATAAACGAAGTAAAGTTCTAACAGAAAAATATATATATATAATTCAATACGACGCGGAAGAAATAAAAATCTCCTAATACGAAAATAAATGGCGTCTCTTCTTAAGTGTCGATCGCAGCATACATGTGCATTATACAGCCAGACGATTAGTTTGTTCGAAGTTCTTTTGTCATTTAAAGATTTAAAAAAATACAAATGGCAGAAGATAAAGGTGATTACAAAAAAGAAAAATAAGCAGCAATGAACAGACAAAAACAGTAGATGACCGAATAACTGAACTCGAATATTCAGTTATTCTATCTTAACTGCCTTCTTTTGTACCTGCTTAGACTACATGTTGAATAATCTCTCAACTTAATAGCTGTTTATAATGGAGCAGCCTCTGGTCTCTGCTTCATTATTTCTAACATTAACACAAGATCATCGATAAATAAAGAATGGGTTTAATCCAGTGTTTCCCAACTTATTTTCCCTCGAGGCCTCACTTTCCAAAAAAACGCATCCCCCACCAGTGATTGGGGAAAAAAAACAACTTTATTTTTACTATTTTATCATATTACAATAGCTTGCTTGATTGGAGGAATTGGTTTGATTAGGCTGAGTATACGAGGAGCTGCTGAAAAGTCCCTAGCTTTGGGTAAAAGAAAATACGATTTTATTCAACAATTTCTCCTCTCAGAGTCACACACTTATTACAGTGGTCCTTCAGTTTTTCTAAACTCTGTAAAAGAACTCGGAAGGTTGGGTCTCCAGCCAGACCTCCCGCGAAACCCTTAAAGTCAGGAACTTTTCAGCACCCCCTCGTAAGCGTCGTATGTTTTCTGTAAAAAATTGGTCCCCACGCCCCACCATAATTTTCCCAGACTTCTACGTTAAGAATCACTGGTTTAATCGGTTAAAACAACCTCGATATTTTACTGGTACTTATCGTATCGAACACAGAAGATAGACGGACGCAGTTTACTTTCACAGTAGTTAAAATTAGAGAAGTTGAAGAATAGAAGCTAAATACCGAAATGTATTTTGCCCGACTCTCTACAGTCTCTGTCAAAAATACAAATGGTTAGCACGCAGGACAAAATGCTTAGCAGCGTTAATCCGTCTTAACGTTCTGAGTTACATATGCCCCCGAGATCGACTTTGCCTTTCATCCTTTCAAGGTCAATGAAATAAGTACCAGTTAGTCATTGGGGTCGTTGTAATCGACAAGCTCCCACCCACAAAATTTCAGGTCTTGTACCTATATTCGGGAGGATTAATACTTCTCTAATCTGATGCCTATAGGCTGAGGAGTACGGAGAAGAGAGGAGTAATTACCATGGTACTCTCGGTAAATACGGAGGCTCAGGATCTGTGAAGATCTTTCGTTGTCCTTGATGATTTTGTTTGTTTAGGGTTTTATATTTTTATTTTTGCAAATTGTTATTGATTTATTGTTTACACGTTTCTATGTAAATCCCCAGTCCTTTGTCATTGCATTGTCCAAGATGTTTTTCTCAGCTCTGGTGACCAATAAAGAAAGTAGTAGTAGTAGTAGTAGTAGTAGTAGTAGTAGTAGTAGTAGTAGTAGTAGTGGTGCTGATCATTGGCAGACTCGTTAACACGTCAGAGAAATTTTTTAGCAGCATTTCTTTGGCTCTTTACGTTCTGAGTTCAAATTCCGCCGAGATCAACTTTGCCTTTCATCTTTTCGTGGTCGATAAAGCAAGTACTACTAAAATACTAGCTTCAGTGTAATCGATTTACCTCCTCCTTAAATTTCTGGCCTTATGCGTATAGTAGAAAGGATTATTATAATTGACGAGAAAGGCAGACTCGGTCGCGATTCTGTAAACTTTCCAAAATCTGAATTCGGATCCGTTTTGTAAAGTATTTTGTCATCTCTACAGAGAAACGAACCTACTACTTTTTGGTGGGCTTTTACTTACCCAGAAAAATCGTCTATTTTTGAATTTTTCGCTTGCAAAATAGTGAGTTTTCTTGAAAAACGTGTATATCTGTGAAGAAATGATAATATTCACCGGAAACGAATATGATTGACACACAGGGAGTGAAAGAAGGTTTGATTGAAATTTTTAAAAAGAGAAAGAGGGAGAATTAATGTTCCAAGCGTCTGCTCTAGTAACAACACCACTGTTGTAGCCAAAACCACCATAGAGAGAAAAAGCATTTATGTCGTCAGTTTCGAAATAATTCGCCGATTCTGAAAAACAACTATGAACAACAATAATAACAACAACAAAAGCAACAACGCAAGTAATTACAACAACAGCCACAACAATGGAAAAGACCACAAGACCAACAATAGTTTATTAAACTTCAAATGCGAATTCTAATTCAAGTAGTTGCAACATTGACAACACAATCAACATAACCAACGGCAGAAGTGCCTCGCGGCACGGATAGACTGCTCCACTATAACCACTATTACCAGTACTTTAACCGCTCTCGCAGTAGCGAGGAGCAGCATCATTTACATTGACAACACCACAACTATCACAATCAATATTAACTATAGCAAACTCCCTGTTTGAACAGCTCCGTTACACCAAATCGTTTAGAAGAGCCAGAAGCATTAAAATGACCGATCGATAAAGAAGGTTTTGAGATCCTTCACTAAACTCCCAAAGATATATTCTTAATACTGACAGAAGTACAGAGTGCTAGAGGAAATTTTCGCTTTATGCGATACATCATAGAAAGGACAGGTAAGGTGGAGTTCTGATCAATTTAGATAAGACAAAAATTTTCGATCGAATCGACTACCAATACGTGATGGCTGTTCTCTCACGGCAGCAGTTTCGGCCGTCTTTCGCGGTTGAAGTGCCGCATCTACTTGGTGGTTAAGGTGAATGGCCACCTATCACAACTATTCAGTATCATGCGCTCGGTCCGTCAATGTTGTCCTCATCTCTTCTGTATGTACTGACACTTGAACCACCACTACGAAAACTAGAGACGTTGAAAGGCATCCTGCAAAAATTAGGATGTGAAAGAACCGCGCTGGTGTACACGGATGACTTCACCATCACAGTGTCAGACATCAGTGTCGAGGTGATCAGCACTACTCTAAAGGACTATGAAGCGAAGACAAGAACAATCAGTGGGCCTGATTCTTGCTACCTGGAAAAGCAGGATCATGCCGTCCATCAGCGTTGTGGGGCGCCGGACAGATGAACCAGTTAAATTGCCCAGGGTCTGGTTTGGTATAGACCTTCAAGTAAAGAATATCAGAGACAATATGATGAGCAGGGTGACCTATCTCACCCTGAAATGAACCGAGAGAAAGCTACCCCTGAAACGAATGACAGAGACAGATAATGCTTACAGGACTTCTATCATTTGTTCCCAAGCTGTTGTGCCTTGCCCCAGTTCACCTCAGACTCATCTGGAGCTCCTACTCTTCCGCTTTCAGGGGAAAGGAATACATCCCACTGGTTATGTGCTCCATTTGTTGCCAACAATTGTCAACACCCACTGATTTATGGACTAGGCATGTCTTAGCTAATGATGCGCAACCATGAGCTGAGACATATCCAGACTTCCTTGACGGTGAACAGGTGCGATGGCCATCTGTCAGACTCGTTTTTCTACAGCTCGTCACATTGACTGTGCTGCAGTCTTGAATCAAAGGTAGACCGAGAAAGGGCACCTGACATCTAGAGTGTCGTCAAGCGCTCGGCAGTGCAGTCGGTGGAAGTTATATAGTGGCATTCTATAGAGTGTTAGTTATGGGCAAAAGTGATGACGTTCCCGAGCGAACTTTTGACGCTGACGAGAATCAACTGACTGGCGTTTTCCAGAAATCTCAGGCTCGGCAGTGCTACCGGGGAACATTGCTGGTTCGAGATAAACTTTGCAGGCATGAGAGTGCCGTCAACCAAACTGACTCTACATCATACAGAACGACGAAAGAGCTCTGTACGCACTTGTACTCTGTCTGAGCATTGCTGACTCGCGAAGTTATGTCGATCACCTTCTGTTGATTGTAGGACAGATCCAGCTATAAATTGAGTCCATTTTGAAGATCACCGCGACACCTTCCTTCGTCCGAACAATCTTTATCTGTCTAGTAGCCTCAGCGAAAGAGCTTGTGTAAGGGAACAGGCTGAAAGGATTATAGACAAACACTTTTCTCTTCGGCCAAGCTCTCAACTCTTTCAAGTTTCACTTGAAAAGGAAAGTGAAGGTGGAGAGGGAAGTGCAGCCTTTCATCAAATTTATTGAAAGGTGAATAAAAGTGGCAGTAATAATCTAAGAGTATGGACCAATTCTGAGCATGCGCCTGTAGATTAGATTGAGGGAAGGAGATGGGGAGATGGCAATTGTCCTATTGGTCACGATGACCCTGGTTTTGCAGGGTTCGCACAAACAGCCCTCGGAAATTCCTCTCCCCCACTTTTGGGGAAATAATTCTTGTTTGAAGTTCTGGTTGTTTTTTCTTGTTATTTTACTGTTTTTATGAGATCCCACATTATATTGAATCGTCTTGTGCCATCCTCGACTTTTTTGTTTTTGTAAATCCTTTGAGGTTAGTAAAGAGAACATTATATGTATGTATATATGTGTGTGTGTCGTTATCGTTATCATTATTATTATCATTATTATTATTATTATTATTATTATTATTATTATTATTATTATTATTATCATTATTATTATTATTATTATTATATTATTATTATTATTATATTTTTTTTTCTTCTTTCAAATTTGCTCCATTTCTTGCCGAGGGGTCTTCCGACCCTAGGGCAAAGAAACTCATAGTATACATTGGTTAGGCCATTAAACCAAACTCAGTAGTTCGTTCATTTTTTTTTTTTGTTAAGTTAAATTAAAATACATGAGCAGCAACAGTTCTCACATCGACAATGTTCTCAATACGTGTGATGTACCAGTTAAGACAATCTTTTGCACTTCTTGCAGGGATGGTAAGCCAGGGATCATTCTCATATAATTTTTGGTCCCTTCTTGATCATTCCTAGTGCTCCTACGATCACTAGATTGTAACCGCCTTGAGATGCTACATTTTCTCAATTTCAATGAGTAGGTCTTTATATTTTCTGAGCTGAGATATTATGATTCACAGGGGATGCTCATGTCGATCAATAAGCAAACTTTATTGTTTTGGTCTTTCACAACAATATCTGGTTTATTGGCCTTGATGGTTCGGTCTGTATGTACTGGGAAGTCCCACAGAATGGTTACATTTTCTCCGTCAGTTACAGCCTCAGGGTGGTGATTTACCACTTGTCGGCAGTTTTGATATTGTAATGCCGACTTATTAGCCAGTGGAGATATGGCAAACTCTGTCATGTCTTAATTTAACTCAACTGGTGCTAAGACTTTACATCCAGAGAGAGGTGGTCCACACTGTTTCAATCATGTCGTTGCAGAATCGGATTTTGATCTGCTCCATTTTTCATAATGGCCTGGTAGTTCCGGGTTAATAGGCTTTGATCTTGAGCAGCCAGGATTGAAAAACTTCGCTCACTGCTTTTAGCCCTGAGCTCCGTAGCCACTGATGGGTTTGCTTCTGGTCAACATCAGTTGTTTGCTGCGGGTCACATATTTGCCGGCAGAGGTTTCTCTCCACCTATCAGTCAATTGCTCGTGCGCTTTTTTCATTACATCATTTTCACCTTCTTTGCAACAATAGTGCCGTACTTCCCTCAGTTGTTCAGTTTGGGTATCCTGCACGGGATCAATAGCAAATTTTTTGCTTTCCTTTATGATAGAATGAAGCTTTATTATTATTATTATTATTATTATTATTTTATTATTATTATTATTATTATTATCATTGTATTATTATATATTATTATTATTATTATATTATTATTATTATTATTATTATTCATTATTATTATTATTATTATTATTATTATTATATTATTATTATCAACATTATTATTATTATTATCATTATTATTATTATTATTATTATTATTATTATTATCATTATTATTATTATCATTATTATTATTATTAATCATTATTATTATTATTATCATCATTATTATATATTATCATCATTATTATTAATTATTATTATTATTATATTATTATTATTAATATTATTATTATCATCATTTCATTATTATTATTATATATTATATTATTATTATTATTATTATTATCATCATCATTATTATTATTATTATCATTATTATTATTATTATTATATATTATTATTATTATTATTATTATTATTATCATCATTATTATTATTATAGTAGTAGTAATATTATTATTATTAATATTATTATTATTATTATTATTATTATTATTATTATTATTATTATTATCATCATCATTATTATTATTATTATTCATTATTATTATCTTATTATTATTATTATTATTATTTCATTATTATTATTATTATTATTATTATTATTATTATTATTATTATTCAGTAGTTTTATTTTATTATTCAGTAGTTTTATTTTTATAGCGTGCTTTCACTTCACTACCGAGCGCAGCTCTGTGTGCCTTGGGTATGTGCTGTGATTGTGTTGTGATGCTCTGATGGTTATGTATGGAAAGTGTTCTGCGTAGGATGTGTGCAGTGCCTAGTAGTGCAATTTTCTTTATGTATATGTGTTTGTAAGTCCTGGTGTTTTTGTTAGTATTTGTCTGAATATTTTTATCATGCCTAATGCACCTACTATGATAGGAATGTTCTGTTTTCAGATTCCACATTCTAGTTAACTCTTTCCAGGTCTTTGTATTTTGAAAGGTTCTCCCATTTCTTTTAGAGACACGTTGTCATCAGCCGGTATTGATACATCAATTAGAAAGCATTTTTTTCTTCATGATCTCTGACAACTATATCTGGTCTGTTGGCCTTAATTTCTCTATCTGTGTGTATCGGCATATCCCAGAGTATGGTTGCTTTCTCGTTTTCTGTGATCTTTTCTGGTGTGTGCCTGTACCATCTTTTTTCTGTTGTTATTCCATAATGTTGGCATAGCTTCCAATGTATGTAGGTTCCAACTCTGTCATGTCTGTGAATATATTCCTTCTTAGCCAGGACTGGGCAGCTAGAGATAATATGATTTATTGTTTCTTGTCCATCTCCACATATCTGCAGTTACTTGTAATATTCTTTTCATTACATGTTTTGGTAATTTCTGGTGGGGAGGCTTTGGTCTTGTGCTGCAATTAAAAATCCCTCTGTTTCTGCTTGAGTCCTGAGCTTCTCAACCATTGCTGGGATTTTCTTTGTCTATTCTTTTGCGTTTAGTTTAGTCCAGTATTTACCATGAAGGGGCTTTCTTGCCATCGTTTTATCATGGTACGTTGCTGTTCTATTTTAGTTTGGATTTCATTTGTTTTATAGCTTTTGTTGTTTCTTCATCTTCTTCTTCTTCTTCGTGTTTATTAGGTGGTATGATTTCTTGTTGTATTTGTCAGCTTCCTTAAATACTGAGAACAGTTTTTGTTTTGCTCGTGTTTTGCCGCTATCTGGATCAGTTTTCCTTCCTTCTGAAGTAGATATTTTTGCAGTCTATGGTGGTATTTTATTTC